>NC_056726.1:1297524426-1297834595 GCF_019279795.1 Protopterus annectens | reverse complement strand
CAAGTAATATCTGAACTGGTGTTTTGTTCCCATTTAGGGAAGATCTATGCCTGGCATACAAAGCATTGTCAGACCCCACTCTGATGGACTCCAGCATATCTGCAAAACAAACAGCACCAGAATTACCCATTTTAAAAACTAAAATCTTGCCAGTGATATAAATAGAACTTGATGGAGAGACAGGTATGTTCCCAGGGACTACCCCATATCTGGAATAGGCTCTCCCATCCATGTGAAAAAGAGTACCTCCCTAACCCAATTCAGCTGTAACTTGGACAATTGGATGGGGAACAGGAAATGCATCCCTGGTTTGTCTCCTATGTCGCTAATGGACACAGGCAGCCTGTAAATGGTTTGTTTCCTAGGTCCCTGCTTGTAAATGTTTCATCTCCCAAACCCCTGTTTACACTTATCAAGGGTACCAGAACTTGTCAGAGGTTTGGGATGCATGGCTAGTCTCAAAAAGGACCCTGTCCTGTGGTCATTAGCCTAGCAAACACCTATGAAGCTATGAAACTGTAAGACTAAAGGGACTAAAAACATTTAAACTGCATGAATCTTACTATCCATATCCATAGGCAGCAGCTTCCAATTTCTCAGTTTTTGCATTATCTTTTGCTTAGTCTGTTCTCACATATCCTTAGCTGCCACACCAGAGTCGCTTTTAATCCAAACTCCTAAATAATTAATTTTATCATGTCCCCATAAATAAGAATATTGCTGAACCAATTCAAGTTTGGGTACATAATTTACTGCTATTGCCTTTGTTTTAACTTCATTAATTTTGAATTCTGAAAAGGTATGAAACATTCTGGTTTTGTCAGGTATAAAATAATATCATCGGCAAATAGAGCCATCTTTTCTTGACTACCATATCAATTATATCATAGAATTTCTGAGTCTCTTATTTTCTTTGACAGTGGTTCTAAATCATACATCTCAACTGTCCAGATTTTCACAGAAAGTCCAGATTTTTGCCTTATATTTTTGGTCTATCCCTCAGAAAATTCTGGTTTTCTCACAAACCCTTTTCAAATTATTGATGCCTGAAGTCAGGAAATAATGACAGACATTTAAGTTTTGGACTTTATACCCTTCAAAACATTCATGCTGGGGTTGGAGCTTAGATGGCCAACTGAGAGCAGTGAATTTTGAGAGCTCCATAAACTAGTGTAATAATATAGGAAAAAAATATTATTTTTAAGTTTAAAACATCAGAAATCTATAGATAAACTACTAAACTACATAAATATCAATTTTGGTGGAGATATACAAAAATGTTCCTGTTAAGTAACTTGGAAATATATTGAGTCACTGAATATGAACAACTCAAGGAATTCTCACCCAGATGCTGATTTGAAAAAAGAACTGCAACTGATAACAACTACCTTACAGAAACTATCTTTGAAGATGGATGGCTTTAAAAATGACTTAGAAAACCTCAAATTAAATTCTCAAAAACAGACTGATGCGCTTAAGGAACTATTACAGCAACACCATACAAAAATAACAAATATAGACACTAAATGACACTGAAGGGAGACTCAAAAGAGGAAGAATTCCAAAAATAATTTCTGCTTAAATGGAATACATGGCTGCTTAACAAAATAGATGACTTAGAAAACAGGGAAAGGAGAAACAACATAAGGATCTTTGGTCTGCCTGAAAACACTGAAGGAGAAGACATTATTTCATTCTTAACAACCTGCATTCCTGAATTTTTAGACTTAAAAGAGGGACTTTCATTTGGAATTGAAAGGGCGCATAGAGCACTGAGGAAACCTGCTTCTAATTCAACAAATACTCTACATAGATCCATAGTTATAAAATTTCTTTCATTTCTGGACAAGGAACTAATATTAAAATCTGCTTGAAGAAAATCACCCTTAAAAAACAACCAAAGCCTGATATGGTTTGACAATGATTATTCTTCCAGAATACTAGAACAAAGGAAAAAAGTCTGGCCAATAATAAAACTGTTAAAACAACATTAAAGCAAGCTGCCCTTTCCAGCCAAGATAAAAACATATTTTTGCCAATGAGATGAGAACCTTAAATGACTTAGAAGAAGCTACTATATTCCTCAAAAACAACATAGTGTCTATCCCAGAAGAAATGGAATGGATGGCTCCTACTCTTAAAAGAATAAAAGAAACAAATCCTTGGACTGATGCTAGAAAGAAGAAACAAAAAACTGATTCCAAGATAGCTATCCCAAAAAATAACTCTTACAACTACATCTCTCAAAGTATCAACTATGGTACATCACTTGTCATCTGTTTTTATTTTAAAAAAAGGAGGGTTTCTTAAACAACTTAGAAACAGTAATGATTTATTCAGGATGTTCAAAGAGTCCAATAATTCTTCACAAACAAAGGCAGGTCAAGATGGGTTACTATTTATATAAACGCATTCTACGGACATCTCCAGGAATGCATGGATCATGCTATCCCAAACAAAATCAAGACCCAATCATCCAAAGGCAGGCGTCCAGTCTGGCGGACCCCATCCATAAATAAACTGCACAACAGAAGGAGGAAGCTACTACATGATAGAGCAAAATCCCTAAAAGGGAAGGCATCTCTGATCAGTACTAGCAAAAAATTACGATCCTTCATAAAATCCTCCAAGGGCAACTTTGAGAGAAAAATTGCACAGGACACTAAAGACAATCATAAGGCTTTTTTCAATTATGTTAGGAACCTGGGATGCAACTCCCAGACTTGTTCTGAGTTGATTCTAAACGACAAAAAATACACTGAACCCACAGACATTGCCAATATCCTGGCAGACAGGTTCAGTGCAAACTTCTCCACCCCCCCCCCCCCAAAAGAGCAAGTATCCATCCCGGCAGAGTGCAGCCTTCCAAACATCTCTGATGCTCAGGTGAAGGCCGCCCTCTCCAAAGCAAAAAACACTGCTTCCATGGGACCAGATGGCGTCCCGGGTTGCGTCCTACATGAACTCCAAGAAGAACTAATCCCTCAAGTAAAACTGCTGTACAATCTCAGCCTCACTACAGGATATGTGCCCAAAGAATGGCGTACAGCAACAGTGGTCCCACTCCACAAAGGTGGCACCTCTACAGACCCTGGAAACTATCGCCCCATAAGCCTGACTAGCCTAGTCTGCAAGGCTATGGAGAGGATCATCATGGAACTCATAAACAAAGACATTGGGAACCTACAGACACTAGATCCTACCCAATTTGGCTTCATCAAGGGCAGATCCTGCCTTTTGAACCTGGTCAACTTCTTCGAAACAGTCACCAAGGCCATACATGAAGGGAAGGTAGTCCACACAGCCTATCTGGACCTCGCAAAGGCATTTGACACAATACCCCACTCGGGCATCATAGATAAGCTATCCGGCCTAAATATAAACCCCTATGTCACAAGATGGGTTGCAAACTGGCTCAAAGACAGAACCCACAGAGTCAGAGTTGCTGGAGCCATGTCAGACTCGAAACCGGTCACAAGTGGCATCCCACAAGGTTCTGTCCTGGGACCTCTCTTGTTCGGTATTTACTTTTCTGAGGTACAGGCCAATGTGGGAGCACTATGGCTCACCAAGTTCGCACATGACTGCAAACCGGGCACCATAATCAACTCTCCAGCTGACACAAACATCCTTCAAAAAGGTCTTGCACAGACGGATAACTGGTGCCAGAGCCATGGTCTAAAGCTAAATGCCAAAAAGTGTATAGTCATACCCTTTGGCAAAAATAATGTGCCCACAAATTACCACATAGGTGGTAACCCATTAAGTACAAAGAAAGTAATTAGGGATCTGGGGACCCAAGTTGATAGCAATCTCTCCTTTGACAAGCACATTGCCAAAGTGGTTAGAAAGACCTTCTACATAGCCCACCTCATCATGAAAGGATTCACATCTAGATCAAGAGAGGTAATCGTGCCCCTTTATTCATCCCTCATCAGGCCCATCATAGAATACAATGCCCCCTTTGGGATGTACCTTACCCGACACCTGCAGCAATTAGAAAGACCCCAAAAGTACCTCACCAGGAGGATCAAGGGACTAAAACAGATGCCATATGCTGCTCAGTTAAAAAAACTCCAGCTCTACTCAGTTGCATACCGCCTACTTCGAGGCGATCTATGCCTGATATATAAAGCTATGTCCAACCCAGAATTAATGGACATGCTCCACAGTAAATCTAAATCCCTTAGAGCCATGCGCTTGAGGGACTTGAACCTCAGCACAGAAATAAATAGAACATGCTGGAGGGACAGATTAATAACCCAGAGGCTCCCTTCGCTCTGGAATAGAATTCCAATTCATGTTAGGCAGAGCACCTCACTGACTCTCTTCAAGAAGAATCTTGATGAGTGCATGGAGGATCGTAGGTTTGTCCCGAGGATTACTTCTGTGTCAGTATTAGACAGAGACACAGTAAACTAAACTTTAAAAAGGGCACAGTATCAAGGGGTGGTGTAAGCCAAACACAATCAGGCTAGGCTTATAAATGCCCCAGGGCAGATAGCCTAGTATGAACCTATGAACCTATGAACCTATATAAGCCAAACAAAGCAACATGTAATATAAACATAGAGGTTTCTGTTCCCCTACTTGAACTCAATGAATACTTATCTTGTTCATTTTTCATTGATTTTACTTATAATAATCTAAGTAATTAATTAACTAATTCAACAAGGTACCATTCATCAGAGTTCAGACTCAAATGTAACAAATTAACATAATATATAATAGCAGTAACAGTAGAGTGTTTTGAAAAAAAATGCTGTCATGGAGACTAATGCCTTCTTCAGTTAAAGTATGATTTAGAAATGTCATGTATATCCTGGTTAAATAATAGTAGCAAGCACTTAGTACAAATGTCATCATTATTCTGTCTAAATATAGTTAATATCAATTATGGCAGGTATCATAGCTTCAAGTGCTGTTTGATCAATCCTGATATGGTGTGCGTGGATGCAGTTATGTCTGGCAGCTAGTACAAATGTCATTATTATTCTGTCTAAACATAGTTAATATCAATTATGGCAGGTATCATAGCTTTGAGTGCTGTTTGATCAATCCTGATATGGTATGTGTGGATGCAGCTGTGTCTGGCAACTAGTACAAATGTCATTATTATTCTGTCTAAACATAGTTAATATCAATTATGGCAGGTACCATCGCTTTGAGAGCTGTTTGATTAAGCCAGACATGGTGTGTGTGGATGCAGCTGTGTCTGGCAGCTGATGTATGTTGCCATTTTCATCTCCAGGAAGCTGTGGGTTGCAGCTTGTGATCGAGGTTTACTGATGCTTGTGTATTAGGAAGAGACATTTGATGTTTTAGCCTGGATCCAGGGATAGGGGCTGGATAAAACTCTGATTTGGGATATTTTGACAGAGAGTAGTTTGTTTATACATCTGGTGAGTGAGAGATGGGAAGGCTGGAAGAATGTGTTATCTCTTATTGTGGCAACTTGTTGGGAGGTTTTTTTTTTTTTTGATTTGTTTGCTCTCCGTTCTTTTCCTGGCTGCTGCCTCACTGAAAGAGAGGGAATTTAAGCTTGAAGTTGCAGTGAAGTGAAGCTTTGCTTCAGGTGCATCGTGAGCCTCTAGTATGCAGTACACAGACACACTAATGGAAAAAGATTGCTATGGTAATGGAGACAGAGTGACGATAATGCTTAATGGCTCTGAGGAGCCTCCAAGATGATTCTCGGCAATGAAGTTTTTGGTTTTTATAAAAAAGATATATATATATATATATATATATATATATATATATATATATACATACCACATGTACACATATTGATGGTCTCCCAACACTTTGTTTAGCTCATTAAGTTGATTCTTGATAAAAAAAATAAATAGATAATAAGCACAATTTATATTTAAAATGTATTTTGGTACAAACACATTAAGGACTTACATAAGAGTGGAAGTCTAAGTTATTGTGAAAGACTAAGAACACTTGGTGTTGTGCAGTACCCTTTGCAGTGGTCTGGGAGGTGAGCTTGCTCGGATGTGTTGGGCATATGGAGATAGTTGATTCTAGAGGTGTTTGGGGTTGCCAGGAAGTGCTAGAGAGTCATCAGATTTCCTTCGTGGTAATATCCGTGGGAATGGAAGGTGTATTGAGTGGTTCACTGGCAGAGTGGCCACTGCATGGAACAGGCTGGTAAAATGGAACAGGACAAATATTGGTTTGGATATTTTAAGAACAGCCTGGAAACACACCACATGAGCTAGTGAATGATATTCTGGCAAAACTGTATGGGCATTGTTGCCCATGCTTGAAGTACTAATATGTCTGTATGTAAGGATGGAAATATACTTATAACAAATAAGAAACTAGAAGGGTCTCATAATTTAAAGTCTATGGACTGTATAAACATGCTTGGAAGGAGCTAATAATAAGAACAAGAATTACAACTTGTGGTCTCTCAAATAACTAAGCAACATGCAAAAAAAAAAAAAAAACACACAATAGTTAGTTAATGTATAATTTTAGTAAATCAAGACATAAAATATACAATCATCATATAAGATGAAGCAGTCTGCTGAATTTAGATATTAAAGACAGGATTTAATAACATGGGCTTGTGTATAATAACACTACTGTCTTAACCTGTCATAAATGACATACACTACATTGAACATCAAGGAGAAGCATGATGATTTTCTTATATAAGTAGGTATGCTTAACAAGTCATGTAATTGCTTTAACTTGAATTGTACTTTTGTAACCCATCTTGACCATATGTAAAACTTAAGCAGTTGCCAAGGTAACTTATGTTTTATACATTACATCAAACTGACAAAGTTGTTCAAGAGAAACAATATAAGCCTGAACTTGAAATGTCACAGAATATAACAATCATATTCTGAACAAATAGTATTAAATTGACAATATACACTGTTTAATAACATGGGCTTGTGTATAATAACACTACTGTTTTAACTTGTCATAAATGACATACACTGTACTGAACATCAAGGGGAAGCATGATGATTTTCTCATATAAGTAAATGTGCATAACAAGTCATATAATTGCTTTAACTTGCATTGTGGTTTTCTAACCCATCTTGATCATACACAATACTTAAGTTGTTACCAAGGTAACTAATGTTTTATACATGACATTAAACTGGCAAAGTTGTTCAAGGGAAACAACAGAAGCCTAAACTAGGAATGTCACAGAATCACATTCTGAACAAATAGTAAATAAATTGACAATAATCACTCAGTTTAACCTTTGCTGATTATACCAAATAGAATGTTGCCATTTAAATTTAAAAACTTTCAGTATATGCCATAAAATGGTAATTTATGAATATGGAAAGGAAACTTGTAATCATTAATCACAATAAGTGAATTTGTTGTTCTTAACCTATAATTTCACTGACTTTATAATAATAAATAACAGATATGAAAATCCTTATGTGTAGGAAATGGGGGAAGAGGGATGCAGTGATAATTAAAATACACTAACTTTCATCAATGTTCACATAAAACAAACTTGATGCTTTAAGTAAGTTAGAAACAAACAAATCGATTACTTAAATGCTGGCAAACAATGAAATATAACTTCTGATATATCCAGTAAAATACATTGTATTATAAACATTAGGTATCAATATTATTACCATCTATGTATATTAAGTAATACATTTTTAAAGACTTCATCAATAAGGGTGAATGTGTTACATAACTGTGTGCTATAATCTTTTACTAAGGTTTTATATATGATGTATCCTACTTTACTATGATTGAATTGCTTGTCATCTTTCTTTCATGTAAATATTAATTGCTTATACAATAAGTAGACATTTATATTGCATTAGAATTCTGTCTAATCTACAATAGTACTATATCTGTTCAAAATAATATAAATATTGCTTATTCCTATTACAAATATTCTCCATATGATAATTCAATTTATGGAGCTCAGATTTTCTGGATTGTCAAGGTATGAGTGATAATCTGATGGATTTAGGTTTATCTATCAGATTAGGAATGATTTTCATTCCATGGTTAGTGCGGATCTTAGTTTTCTTAACATTTATTGATTTAAATTTGTTATTTCACAAAAACATTTTTAGTATGCCTGACCAAAACATTACTTTATTGGTAAACACTCAAAGTATAATACTGATAATTTCCTTTAAAAGCTCAAACATGTATGTTATAGTTATCAGAGGAAAATGTTTAATAGTCGCAATAAAACAAAAAAATACATAGTCTAAATAACCTAAGATGGATTTAACTTTATTATCTTTAAATACCAATGGCTTAAACAATCATAGCAAGAGATCAGATCTACTAAAATATTTAAAACTGAACAAAGCACAGACTGTCTTCCTTCAGGAAACTCATTTCAAAACAAATGACAATTACAAATGGAATCCTAAGGAATGTATGACATTAGTGCAATCCACTTATAAGACAAAGACAAAAGGGGTAACAATTTTATGGAAAACAAATGTGATTAACCCAGAAATCATTTATAAGTATGAAGATAAAGAAGGCCTTATGCCATTAGTAATAGTTAAATATAATAACAGAATACGGACCCTAGCCAGTCTGTACTGGTTCCCAGGCATTGAAACAGGAACTGTTAAAAATCACTTGGATTTCATTTCCAATAATTATAAAGGCAACTTAATATTATGAGGAGATTTTAACTGTTTATTTTATATTTCTGAAACTACAAATAAAAAACTGCTGTGTACATCTGCTGTATCAAAAGCTTTAAACAAATGGGTAGAATCATTTCATCTGGTAGACACTTTCAAATTTAAAGAAGATAAATCTTTGTTGTTTTCCCATCAAGATCATAGATTTGGTACCCAAACTAGAATAGATAAAATATTTGCTGCCCATGACTTACACTTTAAAATCATTAATTTCTCAATCACTCCCTGCCCTTTTTCAGGCCACAATTCATTGATACTAAAACTTCAAAATGGGTACAAACCATTAATATTTAACTCCAGAATTCCAGCATATATAACTAAAATTAAAGAATTCAAATCCGGGTTATTATCTGAATTACAGTTCTTCTTAGATATTAATTACACCACATAAATAAATAAAATAATTATATGGGACTCATTAAAAGCTTGCATATATGGTAAAACCCTAACTTGGTATAAAAAAAAATCAGAAAATGGGATTCTGAATTATTAGAGCTACAATCCAAACTTTTGTCAGCAAAACCTGAAAACAATCAAAATAATTTGGAGATGAAAAAGAAAGTAGAAGTATTAAACAATAAATACAATGAAATTCTAATACATGAAACTAGATTAGCTTTAGAAAAACTAAACATTAATACCTTGGCCACTTCTCCAAATATCTGCATAATTTATCCACAAAAATCAAAATACAATCAAACTCTAATAACATTAAAAGTATCTTCCATGAAAAGAAAGGGGAAAATGCCTCGGATATAGGCGACATTCTTGATGCCTATAGAAATCACTATATGGAACATTTCCAAAAAGAAAATATACATATCGATCAATTAAATCTAGATGAAAAATGGTCTAATATAAAAAAATACCAGAAAAATTAAAACTAGATCTGCAAGCACCCATATCCTACAAAGAAATTACAGATACAATAAAAGAGGGTACAAATAATAAAGCTCCAGGGATAGATGGCTCAATTATGGAAATATATAAACTTTGTCCTTCAAAGATACTATCCCTCTTCCATAAAACTCCATTAAAAAATTCAGTCACAAGCTTTAATACCACCCTCTTGGCGATATTCCTTAATCACACCAATCCTAAAGGAAAACAAATCCCCAAACCTCTGTACCTCATATTGACTTATATCATTATTAAATAATGACTATAAGATATTCATGACAATATTAACTAGCAGAATGAAAATACCACTATCCAAAACAATAAATAATGATCAAACTGGATTTATATATCATAGACACACACATGATAATATTAAAAGGATAATTTCTGTTATAGGTTATGTTAATAAAGAAAATAAAGAAACATTCATAATTGGTGTAGATATAGAGAAAGCCATTGATTCCCTAAATTGGGACTATTTATTTAAAATCCTAATGCTCTTTGAATTTTCTGCATCCTTTGTTCATCTCCTAAAGAATATATATACAAATAATTTAGTGTATGTTAAGTTTGGGCTTTTACATCTGAATCTATACTTATAACCAAAGGCACTAAACAAGGATGTCCCATGTCACTGATTCTATTTGCTCTAGCTATTGAAATATTGGCAGATTCAATTTGTAACAACATAAAAATCAGAGGAATAGATGTTTATGAACAATACAATTCTAAAGTAATGCTATTTGCTGATAGCATTTTACTAACATCGAATACAAAAGAAACAGACAAATTATATATATTAATTGACAAATTTCACATGACTTCAGGACTCCATTTCAATAAATCAAAATCTAAATTTTTATTTTTAAATTAAAAAAAGAACTGCAGACTAAGGGAGGTCACATCATAGAGAAACAAGAATATACCTTAAATATCCAGGAATTGAGTTATCAAGGGTAATAATGAATTAGTCTCAAAAAGCTACAATAATGTCATCAATACAATTAAAATCTCTCACATTTAAAGACAGACTACAGTTAATAAAAATGGTTTTACTGCCCAAGATCCTATATATAGCCTTGGCAATACAACTGTTACCAGAAAGGAATATACTTAAAGAAATAAATTCATACCAAATAAATTTTTTATGGTTTTCCAAAAGAAACAGAATAGCTTTAATACATCATATCAGACCATGGAAACAGGGAGGATTACATTTTCCTGATCTAGAAACATATATAAAAGCATCAATATCTAAAACAATCTCAGACTAGATAAGTCCAAATTACTCAGCAAATTGGGAAGAATTACTAACTCTAATATCAATAAATTAATTTGATTTACAAAACAAATTTCAAATAACAGATAAAAACAATTTGCCATGGCACATATGTATTAGTATGCAATATAACATAACTAAAACCACTAAAACTCGTATGATTAATTATTACACTGACTCATTTAGGAAAATTATTAATGCAAATATAGATTTAAAAATCTGGTTTGATCTTTTAACACCATTAATAGTAACAAAGAACTTTCCATATAAAATATATAGAGAAATGATTAATTTCTGGGAACAGAAAGGATTTATTTGTTGGCTCCAATGTATCAAAGAACTAAAAGTTTTAGATATGTAACTGATAAAAACAACATACAAGATTCCACAACAGGACTGGCTAATTTTACAGAGTATTCTGTCATATTCACAAGATTTATATAGAATAATTAACAATTCTTCATTTAAAGAAATACCTAAATTTACGAAATGCATATATGAAATCATATATAATGACTCTGACATGGGAAACAGTATTAAAAAAATTTACAAAATATTGATAAACTATAAAACAGCACCCAAAACCTCATATTGGAAATATATAACAAAATATATAACAAAAGGACACTTAATACACTTAAGTGGATTTACTAAAACAAATATCTTATTAACGATAAAATATACATCCTTTATACAAAACTGGAACATTTTTAATTGGAAATGCTTGCACAGAGCATTCTTAACCCCAGACAGAACCAGTAAAATTAGTTCTTCCATAAAAGGTATATGTTAAATATGTTTTAAGCCATTTTTAAAAAGGAAGCTTCTGAAGCAGTAATTTATGTGTCATGCAAATGTGACATTGAGTTTTTGTATTTATTTAAACTTGTGCTTTTCAGTGTGTTTTAAACCTCTTGATAAAGGTCTCTTTTGAGTATAAAAAACAATCCATGCTAATGTGTTATTATATTGATTTTCTAAGTTTGTAAGAGCAATATTTAAACACTGTCCCTATTTGTGGCATTTGTTCTCCCATATATATGGCTTTGTCCAGATTTTCTGTATAACAGGTTCCGAGGTATGTTCTAAATATAATGCAAATAACAAAGGGGAAAGCAGACACCCCTGCCTGGTTGCTCTGCTTAAGCAGAAATTATCAGAGAGGAATCCACACACTTTAATTTTCTCCTCTGATCCCTAATATATATTCCTAATCAACCTTATAATTTTATCAGGGAATACAAATGCTTCCATTGCCCTGCTCATAAATTTATAGCTTACTCAGGCAAATGCTTTCTCTACATCAAGACCCACCAACAACAGTTGTATTTTCTTGCAATCTGCTTCCCTCTGGATCATCAATGTTCTGTTAATGTTGTGAATGTTTGCCTCTCCTCCACAAAACCACATTGATCCAAATCTACCAATATTGGCATCACTTTTGTCATTCTTTTAGTCATTATAGACATAAACACTTTATAATTGTGGCTTAGTATTGAAATGGGTCTGTATAAAGTGGGATATGATGGATCTTTACCCTCTTTCGGTATTACAGCTACCACAACTTTCTTCCAGGATGTTGTTACGTCTCCTCCTCTTAAAATACTGTTAAACAAAACCTTTCAAATCATCATCAGTTTTTTCCCTCCTAGCTTCCAAACTTCCACAGAATACCATCTATTCCAGGGGACTTTGCTGTAGATTGGTTTTACATCACCATTTTTATTTCATCTCCTTCTGTCCAAACTATTAGTAATTGCATCTCATCTACCACTAATCTTGGCGTATTTAATTCTTCCATAAACATTTCCATGTGTACCTTTTCTTGATTTTCATATTTCTCTGCTTTATACAGACTTTCATAGAATTTCTGAAATATTTCCAATACCTAATCAGGATCTCTTGTTACCTTCCTTGTTATAGGCTGCCTACGCTTGGCGACAGCCCTTTCTTGTTTTTGTTGCCTGAGTCATTGTTCTAAACGTTTTTGTGCTCTAGAGTTATTATCAAATAACAGTTACTTAACAGTAATCTTTCTAAACTCATGTATATTATTGAGGTAAAGCTTTATTTTCTGTTTAGCATTCTGTGGTTACCCCACTTCTTGTTCTGTGAGATTTCCCCCTATTCTGCAATACTTCAAAATTTCTCAGTTCTGCCAAATAATTCTTGTTACTTCTTAACCATATCTCCCTCCCTTTCTTTTAGTCACAAGTCACAAGTACCACAGGAGAAGTCTTAAATGTATTATTCTCCTGAGAAGTGGATACACCACCAATTGATGCACAGATTCTGTCTTTCCCATACACAAGTCTTCCATGTCGGGCATTGAACCTCATACATAAGTTATACAATACACAGAACTCTGCATTGGTCACATGAATTATTTCTTTTCTCCCTATTTTTAAACTCGACTTTAATTTTATCCCACTCCCTAGCTATATTTTCAGAAGAATTTTATTGTCTAACAGCTCTTGAATAATTTCCACTACCCAGAAATTCCTCTCTTTTCAACAGATAGGTGGGAAAGCACCAATGTCTCATTTTTATTTCATCACCCTGTGTTTTTATTTTAGTTATTATTGGTGCATGACCTGATAGTTATTGGGTATGCATCAAGACATTCAATTAAATGCACATGTTCCTGTTGTTGTGTCTTTCGGCTTTTCCCGGTTAGGGGTCGCCACAGTGGAACTCCGGTCCGCTAATGATTGGTAGCTGATTTTTACATGCCAAGTTACCAGCCCTGATGCACAACCTTCAACGAAGGTACGCCCATTCATGCATGTCTCCACGCAGAAGACGCTCTAGCTGAGAATCGAACTGGACAGCGTCTTACTGTGAGGCGATAACGCTACCGCAGCACCATGTTCCTGTGAAATATAAATTATGTCTAGCCTAGCCCAGTTTTTGTATCTTGGGGAATAGTATGTAAATTCACTCTGAACTCCTAGTACTGAATTCACATCTTCCATGCCAAATATTTTCATACATTTCTTAAGTCTACCCTCCTTTGTTATACTTTCCCTTCTGAGCCCCCCAGACACATCTTTACTGCTGTAAATCACGTTCCAGTCCCCACCTATAATTAATATTCCTTGCTGAAAGCTGATTATTTCTCCCAGAATTTTCTTAAGCTCCATTATAGCAGTTTTAGTTGGAATATAAATACATGCCAATGTAATCCTCCTCCCTTGCCAGTAGCTCCTTAGCACTACAAATCTACCATTATAATCTTTTTATCCTCTTCTATCACTATTGGAGCTCCTCTTGCAATTAATATAATTACTTTTTTTTTCTTTTGTCCTAGGTATTCCAGTGAGTAACCATCCTGAAAATCTTTCTTTATCAAATTCACATGTTCAGTTCTTTCCAAGTGTGCCTCCTGTAGCATAGCTATTTGCACTCTTCATTTTTAATATACTTCACTACTCTTTCTTTTCTATATTTATCTGTGAAACTATTGACATTTAAAGACATTACAGAAAGTGTCATTGTATTAAAAAGTTATTATTCCCACATTTTATGCATAACAGCTCTTTTTTAAATCTCTAGCTCCAGCTTTCGTGTTACATGCTTACAACATTTAGCAGGTTAAACTTTTATACAGTTGTTTCTTGTCATACCCATTTGAGCCTATGTCACATCTTATAACACTTTTTGTTTTATTGAAAGCCCTCAAAGAAAAAAACAAACACACCCCCAATACCCCCTAAAACCCATTACCTTAATACTAACACACAATATCCATAGGGCTTTTCTGATTTTAATTCTACTTTTAAGAACTGTAGAGAAACACTTACTACATTCAGAAATGCCAGTACACAAATTAATGACAGTTCTGTACTACCGACCAATCAGCATCTGCTGATTGCATCCCCAAACACCTTGCACCCAGGGTGACTGCCCCTTTCATCCCACCCTAGCTTTGCTTATGGCTGAGATGTTCTGTAAGTCTGAAATACAACATTTTTGAAGATTTTCCTATAAAAACAACTTTCAAAAAAGTGGGCTATGTGCATTATACATTCAACTAATCATTCAACTAATCATGGAATTAGATGTCAAATACTTTGCACGTGTTTACTGACAAAAGAGGCTCTTAATATACATACATGTTTACAGTTGGAGCAGTTGTCATAGGCATGGCAAACTGTTGATTTATAGTGAGTGATAGCTGTCTCATCTGTTTCTTGTGTTGATTAAAATACAGAGATAAACTTTTGCTCTTTCCATAAATAAATCTACAGGTATCAAGCAAGAATGTAGCTATATGTATGTCTGCGGACAAAATATGCCTGTTCTTAAGAATGATCTGTTTTATTATAAAAGCTAAGATCAAAGTTAGGTCTAACATGTTGCATTATATTGTCATAAAGAATTCCTAAGTTTTGAGTTGGCAAATTCCAGTGCTAACCTAATCACTCTGTATGCATAAGCCCCATGGGTGAAGTAGCAGCTCAATTATTTTGAGATATGCCCACAGTCATCTGCTGAAATGAATATTTATTTAACATTTGTTTACCAGGAAAGTCCAACTTGGAATAAGACAATTTTCAGCACAGGCCCAGGGGAAAATGCTCCAGATGTATGTCTTTGTAACAGTGGAGGAAATCCACATGAATGCAGGGAGGATATGCAGACTCTGCACAGAAGGCAACCCAGCCAAGAATTGAACCAGAGACGTTCTTGTTGTGTGGTAGCAATGCTAACCACTGCACCAGCCACGTATTATTCTCACTCTTAAAAAATTGTGATTTTGTTGTATAGTCAGTCATATGCTAGAGTGCCAATTAGAAGCCTCAATAAATAAGTTATTCAATTTATTCATTGTAATTACTTATTTTTCCCTGCTTAAGTTATATATTTTTCAGACCTGACTTAAACTCAAACATTTAACTTGGGGCAACTTCCTAAATATGTCTATTAAACAGTAAGATCATTTAAAATTTTACACAGGCATTGTTCTCCCATAAAAACACAAATATTTTACAAATCTGGCAAGCACTAATGAAAATATCAAAGTAAATGAGTTATTTCTAACCATAACTATAAACTTTTATAATTATTTTATAATAATAGGTTGCATGAGTTATAATACAGTGAGTAATCTACTCTGTAATTTAGCATTATTTTGACCCAACTTGGTAAATTTAATGCACATGAGCTATGTAATGCATGGAATGTAGTAATTACACTCCAATATCTGAAAAAAAGACAATCAGTTAAGCGCTACTATGTCAAGAGACTCAATCATAACAAATGTTAAGCACCTCCTGCTTAACCTGTTAAGGCCTTGTCTCACATATGAGGCAAAATCGGAACATTCTGTGAAAATATGGACAGTTGAGAGGCATGAAATTGAATGTAAACATAAGCGACTGGGTTACACTATCTTTCTCACTAAGCTCTTTATTGGTTTTGAAAGCTAACAAAACACTAAAAGCTCCATGCACTCAAAGAATTATGAGCAAGTCTCCAATTATAACCCTTAATTATGTGTTCTCAACATGGATGCCAAGATTCTCATCTCAAGTGAATTTCTTGACATCCATGTCTCAGTGCATAATAAACAGGTTATGACTGGTGACCCCCATCATAATCCTCTGCATTATCTATACCTACTGTTATTTCTTCTGTTTCCCTTTAGTAATCATATATCTAACACAGGAGCAGTGACGACTCATGGCTAGTGGGTTGCAACACCTCCCTCAAGTAAAACATAGAAACATTTTTTTTATTTCCTTTATTTCCTATAAAAAGTTACTTTTGCCATTACCATTATCAAGATCAGAGCTTCGGCAAGTGGAAAGTTCTGAGACCTTTAGATTTACTCTTAAAAAAATGTTCAGCTTACTCTATTTGCTGGTCTGTTTTCAAAACATCCCAGCACTACATTTACTCCACACCAGGATTAAGCCAATTACTCCTTATTACAAGTCTTCCTGTCTTCTGCAGAAGTAGCTCATTGGGCTGCAGCGAGGAGTTCTTCCTATAGGCTCAGGCTGCACCAGGTGACTGAAACAGCCTGAGACTGAAGGGAAAGAATTAATGTTTGTATGAGTGGTGAAGAACCAGCAAAGAAATATTTTTTTCAGTATTTTCTTTTACAGGAAGGCTGTCTGCTAATGTCAGCATATAGGAAGATAAGTACTTAAACTGTGTATATCTATACATAATGTGTGTGTATGTGTATATATAAAGTATATATCTGGGGGAGAGGCATATAAGCTCTAAATTGTTCATGATTTGGCTAATATTGTGATCTTTGTTTTTTAATAAAATATGAGGTGTTCTATCAAGTCAGTGAGTATGCATTGGAGTCACAAAATGAAGACAGAGATTTGAGTTCCAGGCTTAACAAGTATGTTTATGCACAGCCTGATTTTCTAACTTTCTAAGTATATAAAATAGATATCTATCCATGATTTTGGTTATGTATCTCATATTATTAAGTAGCTTTCTGCTTGATTTGAACTAAGATGTTGACAGTTTTTTTGGGTAGGGAGTGGAGTATGTCATATACTGCATTCAGACTACAGTGAAATGAGAAAATACATTCCTATGCAGCAGTTATCCATGTAATTATTCACTCATTCATTTGACTGCGGTAAATCATTTGAGGTGTACAGTCACTGGCACACAAGTGGCTGTGATTGATGGTCATGGGTGTTTTTGTGTCTGTGCATGTGTGTTTGTGTGTGTGTAGGGGGGTACAGATGCTTTCAACCATCCATTATTCTGCAAAATGTCTCTGATTTTTTGAGTCATATTTTGATCTGTTCCTCTTCAGGTTTGTGGTTTTGCTGGCAAATCAGTGGGGATTGCAGTCACTAAACAGTAATGACAGAAGCTTGAGTTTCTTACTTAATAATCTTCAAAAAAGCATTCTAATGCAGAGCCTGCTATTCTAGTAAGTTTTTAAGTTTATAAAGGCAGTAACTTTCATTGGTTTTGGCCTTTTGTCTGTCATTATCTTTTAGTTTTTTTCTTTGATTTTTGAAATAAGAGGTTAAGATGTGTGTGTGTGTGTCGGGGGGTTGCAGTGTGTTGCACACTTTATTTTGGGGTTCAGGCACCTAGGCAATGAGACATTTCCCTGTGGTACATTTGACTGGGGACACATGGCTGAAGTGACATTCAGCTGCAGAGAAATATGGCTGTTTGCAAATTCCCTGTGGGCAAAGAAAAGCATACCCTGCCATGCTCACAGCTTTAATAACCAGATGAATGGTGGCAGAAGAAGTAATGAGTGTTGTGCTCAGTGCATAGTACATACTTATGTAACTACAACATATAGAAGTGTGCTACAGCATGGAGGAAATCCTGCAGGATACTATAGTCACATTTATGCTCTAGTATGTGTTTTAGGTAATGTTCCCCAGACTCTGTGAAGGGGGTAGTTGTGCACACACTCCAATTATAAAGGCACTGCCCATTGTGCACTGCATATTTACTGCCACTGACATGCCCTCTGCTCAGCCTGCTGCTGATGCCTGCCATATTGCCTGCTGTCGCATGTTCCCTTGGGGATCATGGACATTGTTTTCCCCTTGTGTATTTGGTTACTGAAGTTGTGGGCATGGCAGCATATGCTTCTCTTTGCCCACAGGGAATTTGCAAACAGCCATATTTCTCTGCAGCTGAATGTCACTTCAGCCATGTGTCCCCAGTCAAATGTACCACAGGGAAATGTCTCGCTGCCTAGGTGCCTGAACCCTTTATTTTGACAGTAATGTGTTCCACATCAATTACTATTGCCATCTAAGAGTGCTTGGTTCTCTGGTGGAGTGTTTGGCAGACTTTTGTATGGAGTCTGAATGCATTCCCTTCCCCAGTGGGAGGTTTATCCATCTGCTTTTGTTTCTTCTCCCAAACTCTCAGTTGTACAAGATATGCCTCTGGCCATTTGTACTTCTGCTTTCATTCCCAAACTAACACCAGAGGGAAATGCAAAAGGTAACTATCCCTTCTATTTTTAGAAGGGAAGGTAGGCAGGCACTGTTCAAAGACAGGATTTGTATATCCTACCATTTGTCTTCTCATTTTATTGAGGAACTACTATTTTGTTAGCTTTGAACATGAAGCTTTAGCCATGGCTTATTTTGCCTTGAAAGAATAAAGTAAGTCTGAATGTCATCCTTAGTCATGAATTTTTTGCTTATGCTAGCTTTAAATCAAAAGGTTGTAAAAAAGCTCTAAGACGCACGTCAGAATATCTATTAACCTATAATGTATGGAGGCCTATTGACCTATAGACACTCAGCTTAACTCAGTTAGAGTCTTGGCCAGACAGAATTTTTTAAAAGTATGGGGGGAGTTAAAAAGTAAGACAAACTGTGAAAAGCAATATATATATATATATATATATATATATATATATATATATATATATATATATATATGATTTAGGAGCAGGATGAAGGGGAAAACATGGGAAGACCACTGGGGATGCACATGGGGTACTAGTATGCAAAAGGAGGGCCCATGGATTCCTTTTTCTATGCTCCATTTCACTTAAGGCTAGCCTTGTTGATGACAAGTCAGGCATCTGACTTTTTTATAGGTAGTAAAGTGGCTACAATGATTATGTACATTCTGTGGCATTCTGTGGATGAAAGTGAGAACAGCATCTGCTGTTTGATTACAGGTAATGGTCACTGACCTGCTGTAATAGAGCCCCATCCCATCCAGTAGGCCCCACCCACTCATTTGTTTTTGCAGCCCCATTTTGCTTTGAAGACACTCGCCACCACTGCACAGGACAAGTCTTTAGTTACACCAATCTATTTAATTTACATTTGTGTATAGTTTATATAGTTATTGGTATTGTATTAGAAATGATAGGCTGTGATAATTATGTTTACTTTTGTTTAGTCTTTGTTATTAGATAGAGATTTTCATTTGATTTTATTATTTAAAATCTTTAATAAAAGTATTTGTAAGAAAAAAGAAGGGAGTTATTCCAAAATGTTTTATGATACAAAGATGTAACTATTGGACACTCAAGAATTTTTCTTACTGAAACATTTAAGAAGTTGATAGTAAAAACGTCATACTTAGAAGTAAACACAATGTCCCACTCATTATGGTTCAACAAATTTGCCATATTTTTCAAGTGCAGGACTAGATTTCCAAATAACCCCACAGTCTTCCAAATGTCATCTTCCCATGTTGGTGTGTGGCAAAAAAAAAATCATAGAGGGTGATGCCAATGGGTGCAGTGACGTCTGCTAGGCATGCATAACCCTTCCGGTATCACAGGTGTTTTAGGTAAGTAAAGTAATGGTTATTCAGACTTAGTGGGGTATTCTGGGTGGCTAGCTCATTTAAGTTACTACCTGTCAGGTAAAGGTAATTAATGATAGAGTAAGGCAGCTACAGACAATATGGCAGAAGTCATGGAGTCAAGAAAGTCTTGTGATGTTAGTCCTGGAATTAAGAAGGTTGGAGACCACATGCCCAGTTGGAGTGGTAAACCAGAAAGAAGCAATCAGGTCATCAGAGGAAGTATCATTTGGGAAATGTTGCTCTGGAGATTTTACTAGTAGTTATAGGTTGCCAGAGGCATTAACTTTTCTGCACAGACCAGTGGTAAGAAACTTTTGTTTATCCTTCAGTACTGGCCTTTTGTTTATCATTTAGCAATAGTGTTTAGTTGCCAGAAAAACAACTGTATGTACAAAATAATGGTAAGTGACTTTTATGACTTTTATTCATGCGTCAATATTTTGTACAGGAAGAATTATTTTATATGCTATGATTTTCCTGTATTCTAGAGCTCACTGGATAATCTTATTTAAACAGAGAGGCACAAAACATAGTCTACATACATGCCAGAGGATCAGTGAGATACTGTGAAATTAAATTTTATCTTGCTTAATTAACTCTTCCCTGTACACCTAGAAAAAGGTTTAATGAAAGAGATTTTAGTTCTGGTTGGATGTTTTGAAATCTCAGCTTCCTCTCAGGAGAGAAACAGGTGAAAAAGAAGTGAAACTTTACTGGTTATAGTTTATGAAACTTTCTCCTATTGCCCAGCTGAAAAGATAGAGTGAACTGCTACCTGTTGCCATTCCTCACTAGCCTAAGGTATGACAAAGAAAGAATTGTTACTTGGTGGTGTTCCCTTACTAGTGAAAAAAGAGAGAACTGATACCCATTGCAGTTTCTCACTAATGCAAGATCTGAGAAAGAGAAAAAATGTTATCTGTCATGGAGAAACTTGAGAACTGTCACTTATCAGTTACACTACAGCAGCTTAACAGAACAACAGCTGTTGCAATCACAAAGACAGTGATCCACGAAAATTTGCAAAAATTATTTTATTTCCATCTGATGTTAACTGTACTACTTGACCTAAATTTGCCTATTGAGCTTATTGAGTCCTTGACACCACAAACATTGTTTTATGGTCCTTGACAAGTATTAACATCCATGTTTTAAACATACACACACACACACACACACACACACACACACACACACACACACACACACACACACACACATATATATATATATATATATATATATATATATATATATATATATATATATATATATATATTGTTTGTGTCTTTCGGCTTTTCCTGGTTAGGGGTCACCACAGCGGAACTCCGGTCCGCTAATGATTGGCAGTTGATTTTTACGTACCGGCTTGCCAGGCCTGACGCACAAGCTTCAACAAAGGCACACCCATTCATGCATGTCTCCACGCAGAAGACGCTCTAGCTGAGAATCGAACTGGACAGCGTCTTACTGTGAGGTGACAACGCTACCGCAGCACCACCACCACCACGGATATATATATATATATATATATATATATATATATATATATATATATATATATATATATACATGCATATAAATATAAAGCTGATTTACAATACTCAATTAATAGCATATATGAGGGAAAGGGGGAATGATGCCCACAATTGCACTGCCTAGTTCTATGGTATACAGGGATTAAGTCCTGACTATGACCCAGATGACCTGCGTTTGATAAGCAGCTTGGATTCTAAAACAGTCCAGTTGGAAAGATTGGAATGAGTGGCCAAAGCTGTCTCGTCCATCCTAGGAAGAGTAGATTGGTGGTTTGGATCAACCAATCAACACCATACAGGTGGAGGCCTTTAGGTATCAAACAAGGCTGTATACTGTGGATGTTAGCTTGGTCAAGCCACTGATGGTAGCCCTCTGCAGCACTTGTTAGGGAAGAGCACAGCTGGACTTACCTTAGTGATGCAGGCATTAATGTCAGCTACAGGGGGGTGGGATAGGGTCATAAGCAGAAAAAGCCCTGTCAGTTGCCAGAATGACAGCTCTGTGATTAGCTTTTGACTTTAAAGAAACAAATGGACCAGGAATGTCTCTCACCCTGAGAGAACAAAAATGGGAAGGTAGTTGAGAAGGGAGAGGTGTAAGATGCAAAATAGTTTAGTGTTTTATAAAATATTCTGTCCTTAGAAATGGAATTCATATTGTTTCAAGATCGATCCTGACATCTTAGGCCTGTGCTGAAATCTTTCTACTTCCTCTTGTCGAAATGGATAGTGCCAACATGGAAAATCAGAACTTGTGCCTAATAAGGAAGAACACAGATAAAGGGCCTGCATATTCTTTAGTTAGCAAAATAACTTTGAGGTGTTCAGTTTTAATTGGTTAGTGACTATAGTATGATTGATATCAAAATGTTTGCTTAGCAGCCTTGTTAGATGAGACAAGACTTTGACAGCTTAGTCTCCCATGTATGTGTGTTCTTTGGCAATAAAGTAGATTATTCGACACTGCTGGACTGTGTTGCATGCAGTTATTTTTGACCATAACAGTCTGGTACCATGAAGTCTCGAATTATGAGCAGTCTGTGAGTTGCTGCAGTAAAAATCACTTTTGGGCCCATTTTTGACAGGTTTTCTGTCTGGTACATTTCTGGTGTCAGCTCACAGCTATATTTTTTCATCTTCAGCAGAATCTAAAATCTGTACAGGTAAGCTTTTATAGCATGCTTTTCAGTAGTTTAGTGAATTTGATATGAGAGTGGGTTAAAATTGCATGAGAGTGTGTTACATTACATATATTTCATATGAGAGAGGATTTTAATCACAATTACACACACCATATAAGAGTAGGTTTTAATCATAATTACATATATTTCATATAAGAGTGGATTTATTCACATTCATATGAGAGTGAGTTTCATCATATTGTATGAAAGTGGTTTTAATGTATGTGAGTGGGTAATATTTCCATGGTGTTAAGGTTACAATGGGTGCGAGTGTGAGGGTATCAAAAGAGCAGGAGCTTGGAACTCCAGCTAGACATATGTTTAATAAATATGGATGAGACAATTGTAATTATTTGGTGAAATGTTCTGAGCTCACCAAAAATGAGTGTGCACTGCAGTTCCCAGAGGACAGAACTTTTGATAAGGCTATTTTACTAAATCTTAAAAAAAAACTCAAACAAAAAGGAAATAAAGTACCTGGTTTTTGTTGGTCAGCTTTTAATAGCTGGCAAGAAGAATCTAGGAATAAGGAAAAGGAATCTGTAGTTAGAAGTTTAAATATAATTCTGCTAGATTAAAATCACAGTTGTAGTCAACTAACACAACCTGGTTCTTCAGACAATGGCTGGTCCCTTATTCCTTCAGCTCCCCCTCCCTCTTATGACCAATCTGCTTCTTATGAGCAGATAGCCCTCCCTTACCAGGACACCAAGTAGGAGAATGGCTCAAAGATAGCCCCTCTACCATTTCTCTTGATACTTCCCATATCACATCTAGTACTTCATCCTGCCCTAAAGGTTCTGTTTATAACACTAGATTCTGGCAATAGTAACAGCAATACTTGGTTTCAAATTTTGATGAAATGTTAACGAGAATAGCAAACAAAGGTAGACAGTTTTACCCAAAACACAATGTCTCTAGGAGAAAACATATAGACAGGTTAAAATGATTTAGTAATAAAAGCACCATCTCTAAGGCAAATACTTTGAAGAAATTTAAAAAGCTAATTACACAGTTTCCAAAATTTATCGGTGGAGAAGAATACATTTGGAAACCACCACCCACGTAAAGCTAAGGGGATTCATCAACTTCTGAGTCATCCTCTGATGACACCCCCACCACCAACATACCATCTAATACTCAGATTCACCCATTAAGGGAGGTACCTAACCCTACAGCAACCTGGAACTGTGATGCTGAGTCTTATATAAGAGTAGTCTGCCCATGGACTGTAGTAGATTTTAGAACTATTGCAGATTCTCTCTCTCCCAAAATTTTAGCATATTTAGCTGACTGTGTTTGAATTGGAGGACATGTATAGTTATAAAACCCTACAACTGAATACTTATGAACAATTTTAAAAGCTTCCACTCCAGATATTTTTAGAAAAATATGGTAAAGGTCAGCTATAGGAAACAATATTCCAAAACAGACAGATGAGGGATTCCTAACAGCGAGAGATAATTTATTAAAGGCAATAATTGGCAGCATGCCCCCCACTCCTAACTGGGCATGAATTCAAGTTGTTGTACAGAAGGAAAAATGAATCTACTCATTTCTATTTACAATGTATGACAGATGTGTTAGAGTCTTTTTCAGAGCATCCAATACCTACTGAAGGAGTGGCAACCAGTGAGCTGTCAGCAGCATTTGTAGAACAGTTACCACCTATGCAAGAGCAGATCAGAAAGGTTTGTCTAAATTGGCCCAGTTTAAGTATTTATGAAATTGTTAACCAAGCATAATACGTGTTAGACAACATAGTCAGAGAAGAAAAAGAACAACAAACCAATCAATCAATCAATCAACCAGTCAAAGTAACTTTATTGTCATGCCGACTATGCAGCAACAGTGGACAGGTGAATGAAATTATGTTTGTCCAAGTGCATGTGCAAAAAATATAAACACAGAAACAATACAATGCACATAAACAACAACAGCAGCAACAACAGAGTCCAAGCCATCTGAAGGCACCAAAGCTGTAATAACCATGCTCTACCCATCACAGTGGTGACCACAGTAACTGCTGCAATCCCCACCATCCACACTATCCATCAGTCACAACACCAGCCATGTCCCAAATCCCAGACCAGTCCTTTCCAACTCAACAGAAATTAAATTTGGAAATTCACATCAAAAACCAGCAGACAAAGTTGGGTCTCCACTACCCACACTGGATGCAACCTCCACCACCCAAAGACCCGAATGACCACAGTGACCAAGGCGACCACAGCAACCACAGCAATCCTGTCCATCCACACAGTCTCCAGCTCCATCCTCAACACCAGCATGCCCCACGTCCCAGACCAGTCTCCTCCAACTGAAAAATCTTGACTCGCATCCAAATCAGTAGGCAACCCAGGTTTCCTCTACCTGCACTTGGCACAACCTCTACCGTCCAAAGGCCTGGTGAGCCCAACAATCTTAAAAACATTCCAACGATCTTCAAAAATAAGGCAATCCACAATACCAAGCAAAAATTACCATGGCTACAGAAAACCGCAAACTCAACCCAGTCAAAGTACTCTCAGACAGAAGACAATCAACAATTCCACACCAAACACCAAAACGCATATCTGGAGCCAGGAACCAAAGTAGCCACAGCCATTCAAGGCACCGTCTTCTTGACTTTGACAAAAGAAGTCATGACAAAATAAATTAGTGGATATTCAACTTCAACAATTCAATACTGATTTGTGAGGCATGGTTCATAACAAGGAAAAATTGGTGAGATAGAGGTAGATTTTATTTCCAAAACAAGCCCAAGGTCAATATCAGCAAAACCTTTACCCCCTACTTCTCCTCCGATCCCAACAGTCTCGGCCAAGTATTAGCCCTTGCTTTAATTGTGGCCAGAGTGGACACCAGTATAATGTGCACCATTTTCTTTAGCAAACATATCTGTCTTTTCAGCCTACCACTCATTCCAGTGCCTAAGCCCCTCAACAAGTGGAGAGAAAGCCTCCTACTTGGAATACAATTGGTAGCCACCAACATGCCAGCAAGACCCTTAGGGCAGCCATGAACAGGAGACACCATTATTTCCTTTGGTACCAGTGGACGAGAAAGATTCCTTTGTTAATGTCACAGTGTGTAATTCTACTCTTACTTTTCTTATCAGAACAGGACAACTCAATTTATAACTTCATCAAATGCGAAAAGCCTCTCTCTCTCAACAAAATCTGTTTGGGGATAAAGGAGGGTCGCTGGGATTTCTTTTGACTATCCAGAGACAAAAGATACCCATTACAAGAACAGCATTCTTTTATTTCAGGAAATTTTGTTCCTTTGAATCTTTTTAGGTAGGGATTTATTATATAAATTACAATGTACTGTGTTTTGCACTCCAGAGTTTTTCTAGATATCCTAACTGGAACTCTCCCCCTTGGATCAGTATTCAGCCAGTATTTGTGCAGACAAAGACATACTGTTTGCAGTATTTAGATTGGAAGAGACCTCTAATATAGCTGGTCTGGAGGGACTGGAAACTGTTCCTCTGCAGTTGTGGACTACCCATAATAACAAGATAGGGCTAATAAAGGATGAAGAACCAGTTAGAGTTATTTTAAAATGTGAGCCTCTCTGATGATAGTTTAGTACTCTTTTCCAACTGAGGTAGAGAATGGAATTGAACCTGCCATTTTTTTCTGTTACTCCAGCAAGGAATAATATTGATGACTAGAAGCCCATATAATATACCTATTTGCCAGTTGAAAAAAAAAACAAGCAAGGACATCTATAGGTTTGTTTGTACAAGCCTGGTCTGCAAGGCTATGGAGCACATCATCAAGGAACTCATTAACAAAGACATTGGGAACCTCCAAACACTTGACCCGACCCAGTTCGGCTTTGTTAAGGGCAGATTATGCCTTCTAAACCTGGTTGACTTCTTCGAGACAGTCACCAAGGCCATAGATGAGGGGAAGGTAGTTTACACAGCCTACCTTGACCTCGCCAAGGCTTTTGACATCATTCCCCATTTGGGAATTATAGAAAAACTCACCAGCCTGAACATAAACCCCTACATCATGAGATGGGTTGCCAACTGGCTTACAGACAGAACTCACCCAGGTCCGACTCTAAACCAGTGTGTCCACAAGGCTCGGTCCTGGGACCCTATTTTTCGCATATACTTCTCAGAAGTACAGGCGGAGGACTATGGCTAACCAAGTTCACCGATGACTGCAAACTGGGAGCCATAATTGATGACACGGACATTCTCCAAAAGAACCTTACTGAGACGGACACCTGGTGTCAAAGTCATGGTCTCAAGCTAAATGCCAAAAAATGCATAGCCATCCCATTTGGGAAAAAAAACACCCATGAATTACCACATAGGTGGCAGCCCCATTAATACAGAAGAGGTAATAAGAGATCTGGGGACCCAGGTAGATAGTAATCTCTCCTTTAACAATCATATTGCCAAAGTAGTTAGGAAATCCTTCTATGTAGCCCATCTAATTACTAAAGGGTTCACATCTAGAAATAAAGAGGTTATAGTGCCCCTCTACTCATCAGACCCATCATAGAGTACAATGCCCCATTTGGGATGTACCTCACAAGACACTTCTAACAGCTGGAAAGACCACAAAAGTACCTCACCAAGAGGATTACTGGCCTCAAACATATGTCCTATGCAGCCCAACTGGAAAAACTCCAGCTGTACTCAGTCACATATAGCTTACTCAGAGATGATCTCTGCCTGACTTACAAAGCCATGTCCAACTCAGAACTAATGGATATGCTCCACCTAAAGAAATCCAAGTCACTGGGAGCCACTCGCTCTATTGAGCTAAACCTCACCACAACAATAAATAGAACATGCTGGAGGGATAGATTCCTGTCACAGAGACTCCCCATGCTTTAGAACAAAATTCCCAACTACATTAGGCAGAGCCCCTCACTAACACTCTTCAAGAGAAACTTTGATGAGTGGATGGGTAACAGAAAATACACCCCTGGGATCACTTCATTAGCTTGTCTTGACAGAGGCTCAGTTAATTAATAAATGGGGCAGCGAAAGCTGACACACTCTGGCTAGGCTTATAAATGCCCTTGGGCAGATAGCCTAGTACCTACCTATGAACCTATGAACCTATTAGATGTCCCCCTCTTAATCCAGCCTCTTTGATTCATACAGGAGATGAAGGTAAACCCCATGACTGATTTTTTAGTTAACCATGTACATCTTCCTTGATTAGGTTTAAAAGATGTCCTGTAACTGAATTATGAGTTGCTTTTCTTTGTTGATTGATCCTGTTTTTAAAGAGAATATGTCACGATAGTAAAAGTATTTTCCATGTGTACAGATAATCAAGTACTATTGACAGGACAATTGAATAGAAATGTATCTGCACATATAGCTGAACTTGTAGCCATTACTGAAGCATGCAAATTAGCAACAGACAAAATCATAACAATCTTTACAGAGTGATGTTATGCTCATGGGATAGTTCATGATTTTTTGACACTTTGGAGAGAAAGAAGGCATATGACACCATCAAGAACTCTTATTAAAAAAGCTGTTTTCATTAATAAAATGTTAATTCACTTCTGTTATGAACATAGCTGTCATGATCAAATGTGCCGCCCATAAGACGGATTCTTACATTTCAAAGGGAAATGCTTTTGCTGACATGGTGTCCAGACAAGCTGCATTGTCTTATTCTGATCAGGCTTCATTTTTGCAGCAATTACACAAATGCACCTGTTTCTTTATAGCAACTGTTGTCTTTTCAAAACCAGGCTGAAGACTCTAAAAGATAAGATGGATATTTGATGGTTGTAGCCACTCCCCAGATTCAGTTTTGCACCATCCAGATAGGAGGCTAGTAGCCCCACATTCTTTTTTCATCCAATTGCTTTGGGCTTATCATTTGTCCTGTAAATTTGAAAAAAAAATGCATTTATAAGACATATTTTGACTGGTATACCCCTTACATTTCCAAAGGCATTCAAAATTTTGTAAATACATATAATATATGTATATAGTATAATGTGTCAAAAAGTGTTGCTGTCCTAAGCAGGCTCTGAAAAAAACATAAGGACCTTTCTGTTATGTACAGTAGGATTTCATCGAGTTACCACAATGTCAAAAATCCAAGTATGGTTTAGTTACTGTAGACTTTTTTCTGGAGGGGTTGAAGCTTACCCTTGTGTTTGGAATGATGTGACTAGGATCACCAAGAAATTGTTGAAAGAATTCATACCCAGATTTGGTGTTCTTTGTTGTACTCTGTCAGATAGGGGTACTCATTTTACAAATCAGGTAGTACAGCAAGTGTGTAAAATCATGAAGGTAAACATGCAACATCATTGGCCTTACAGGCCTCAAGTTTCAATAATTATTGAGAGAATGAAAAAGACTTTAAAAGTGATAAATTATATGAGGAAACTGGTCTTAAATGCCAGAGGAATTTCCTTTAGTTTTATTTACTATTTGGAGTGCAGTTAGCACTTCTAGAAAATACTCTCCCCGTGAAATTCTTATGGGAAGACCCATGAGAATGCCAGCCAAAACATTGTGCAAACATTTGGAGTTACAAGATGGTGATGAATTTGCTTTGCTTCATTGTAAGTCTCTTGTTTCTGTTTTACAGTGTATTCATTCAAAAGTTATTTCAGCTCAACAGCAGCCTAACCCGTCCAGCCAAGATGAAAAGGACCCATTCTTGTTCGCCTTGAAACAACTACATGAATTCTGTATGAAAGATTACCTACCTGGATTCATGTTTCGCATGTTAACAAAGCCCTCCCTAGTGACGGATGTTGATAAAATGCCAACAGCATCATTCCTCCCATTACTTATGAGCCAATTGCATCCTGTACAAGACAAAAAAAAAACAGGGAAACCACTGTGTCTGGAAATGAGGCCTACTAACTCAGCAGACTCATTGTGGTCAGAAGTGAGGCCCAGTAATCTAGCAACATCATTTACAACAGAAGATGAATGGGAATCTGCCCATGATTTGGGGAATTAATCAGATGTTATAACACAAAAACACAATCCAATCCACACTAAGAGCTATGGAATAAAACGTTGATATAAATACACCAAAAAGACCATGGAATGCAGCATGGACTGTATAGATAAATCCTTTAATGATTCATGGGAATAACGCCGCTGGATCGCTAGTCGGCATCGTTTATGGTCGGAACTACAACGGTATCTGATCATCTTCGAACCTCCAACTTTCGTTCTTGATTAATGAAAACATTCTTGGCAAATTCTTTCGCTTTCGTTCGTCTTGCGCCAGTCCAAGAAATTCACCTCTAGCGGCACAATACGAATGCCCCCGGCCATCCCTCTTAATCATGGCCCCAGTTCCGAAAACCAACAAAATAGAACCGGAGTCCTATTCCATTATTCCTAGCTGAAGTATTCAGGTGATCGGCCTGCTTTGAACACTCTAATTTTTTTCAAAGTAAACGCTTCGGACCCCCAGGACACTCAGTTAAGAGCATTGAGGGAGCGCCGAGAGGCAGGGGCTGGGACAGGCGGTAGCTCACCTCGCGGCGGACCGCCAGCCCGATCCCAAGATCCAACTACGAGCTTTTAAACTCAGAATTAATCAGATGACCAAGTGCCACTCATAAGTCTTCAGCCAGTTCAGGACTCGTTATGGTGTCTGTTTGGTAAACGATATTATACTCTTTTTATAGTTCATACATCATCCTTACTTGCACATTTTCAAAATTCTTCTCCAGCCCAATATTCATAAGGATTTATTGTTGGAACTGTTATATTGGTATTCATCACTCACTCTTATATTGCAGCTTTTTCTTTCATCATAAGCCTTTGGAATTTAAAGTGCTAAACATTTTTTTATCAGCAATAAGCATTTGGTTAAAAAATGAGATAAAACATTTGGTTAAATTTAGCAAAGAACACCAGACTGGCATCCTAAATGCAATACTTTTTCTGCTTCATTGTATACTTATGCAAAGACAGTTAATGTTAGTAACTGCTAGATGTGTGCATATATACCAGCTGCACAAGATGGAATTATTCCATTGTTTCCAATACCAGCAACAGAGACAGAAATAGGAGCAGCATTTGGAACAATCTTTTTGACCAAAAACAAAAAAGGAAGGCACAATTCTTGGCATAATGTTACCCCTTTTAGACTGGTTCTACTCCAGTTATCAATGACTGTGAAAGGACATAACTGTTACATTAAAAACTGAACACTTCCTGTTGGGTGGATCAACTGTAAATTTACCTGGAGAATATATAATGGGGCTGGAAGGCAGCATATGGCTATGTTGCATGAGGTTTATTATATATGGGGCTGGAAGGCAGAGTATGGCTACATTGCATGAGTTTTATTCCGTATTTGGAGATCAATCCTACCCTAGTTACCAATTGATTGGTCAGGATGTTGCTACATTAGTCACACTATTCCATCTGTTCGATATACAGAGATTTTACCCAGATGGAAAATTCATAATTTCTGGCAAAAGACATTAAAAAACAGTAGGGAAGATAGATAAACTAGAAAAGGCTGCATTCAAAGGATTGCTGCATATTGACCTTGGTAAGGGCATTCAGCAGTGGGCATTGTGGTCACATAGAAATTATACAAAAAGTTGCAGAGTTATATCATGCTAAAGAATCTGACAGCTCCAATGGGCATGGTTGACTAACCTATTTTCTGGTTTTTATGCTTCTTGCCATTATTATAATGCTTTTAGGCATTATTCTATTTATGTAAAAGTATTTATCATGAAGCTTCTTTAATCTGGAAAAAGTTGTTGTTCTTCTTCTTTTAGCTTTTCCCGGTTAGGGGTCGCCACAGCAGAACTCCGGTCCGCTGGGCTCAACACCTAACCTTCAGCAAAGGCACTCTCATTCTATGCATGTCTTTCGAACGCTACTCGACCGCGGGGAGGACATGCAGACTCCGCACAGAAGGCGCTCCAGCTGGGAATTGAACGGGAGAACCTCTTGCTATGAGACAACAACAGTACCTCTGCACCACAGTGGCTTTAATCTGTATTAAATTAAAAAAATGTGCATATTGGAACTAGAAATGAAGTAGTGCCATTGACCACAATCAAAGAAAACCATAACGAAGAAGAGGATAGTGAGGAAAGTGTGTTAATAAATGTTGGGCAAATATCTGAGTATTTGTTTGGAAGATATTTAAAATGAAAAATATTCAAACTGTCTTTTTATTTCATCCAAACATCAACATATGCTTATTGCTCATGAAACCATTTTTGCTAAGTGTCTGCATGAGAATTGTTCATGTCAAGGTCAGAAAGAGACTACATGTGAATGAGTGTCTGTTCATCTGAAAACTTGCTGTTGTCCTATCTTTAAAAATAGTCGACTTGAATGGTGCTTCACAGCATCAAATGGGGGATTAAGAAAGAAGTATAAGAAGGGAAAATGAATGTTTAGTGTTTTATGCAATATTCTGCCTTTAGAAGTGGAATTCATACTGTTTCAAGATGGATCCTGACAGCTTAGACCTGTTCTGACGTCTTTTTACTTTCTAGAGTCATGAATAGCCCCAACGTGGAAGATTAGAATTTGTGCATAATAAGGAAAAGCACAGATAAAGGGTCTGCAAATTCTTTAGTTAGCAAAATAACATATAGAGGTCTTTAATTTTAATTGGACAGTGGCTATAGTCTGATAGAAAACAAAATGTTTGCTCAGAAGTGTATAACATAAAACTGCTTACAGTTGCCTGGTTCAAGGAGACAAGACCTTGATATCTGAGTATCACATATAAATGTATTCTTTTACAATAAAGAAGATTATTCTAATCTGCTAACTGTGTTGTATGACATTATTTTTGACCATTACATAGTTAATGTTCAGCAGGCCACAGGGAGAAAAAAAGATGTCCCCATTGCAGTTCCATGTAGTTGCAAATAACAGTTGTTCTTGAAACACAACTCATTTTTGTTTAAACATGTCTTGTTTTCAGCAGAAGAAATTCATTAAAGTCGAGTATATAAATCTGACAACTCTAACCTATATTTAAAAGCCAGAATACTAACACCATGTGGGATGATGGTATATAAACATCTAAAGTGTACTTATAAGTGGGGATCCAACAGACCCTCAGACATAAGTTGCAACTATGACCTAATAGGCAAAGAGGGATGAGGAAGACTTAACAATCTGACAGAGGCTCTGTAAGATAACTAATGCCCATCAGGCATTCAGGGATTGTTCAAAATTTTGTGGATTTTAGGCAATATGTAGAATGACTGAATATACAGAGCTGTAAACATTAGTTCTGATCTTAGGTCTGCCATATTTACACCTGTTTTTACTCATTTGTTGCAAAAAAGGTATTTTTTCCTTTTAAATTGTAAGGCATGATATAGTGGAACTCTTCGGTAAACGACATGAGTCTGTAACTGAGAATTAACTTCAGCGTCATAAATAAGTTTATGTCATAACTGCCCTTCTGTACTTGTCTGCAGGATAAGAACTATCTCTGTTGGACTGAAAAGAAACAAAGCCTCCTTCTCACCTAGAGTGAAGTTATACCCAAAGCTTCTGAACATTTATGAAGCGCATTTTCAAGAGCTTCAAATGAAGCACAAGAAGGTAAGTGGAAGGAGAACTGTTTAAATGTACATTCTAATGGACATGTTCCAGAAGCCAATGCTTTAACTTTAACTTGCAGCAAAAAAATAGCAGAAAGCCTTCACACCCCATGCTATCTTCAAAATCACAAGTATTACCTGTAGGAATGTAACTTAGATGTTTATTTAGTGGCATATGTTCATCAGATGTAGGAAAATATTTCAAAATATTAACACAATCAGTAACATAAGGAATTATAGTTTACTTCCTGTCATTCATTAGGTGTTGGAAAATAGTTCACAAAGCCTCTTCAGCCATTTTTACGATTAAGGCTTTTCACTGTTAACAAGCTGCTTCCTGCACTGCAAGCTCTGACTACTTCAGCCACCCTTTGCTTACTGTGTCACTCTGAGCAAGTCATTTAACCAACCAGACAGTACTCCTGTTTCACCCTAAAAATGGGCACATGTCTTGTGGACTTAACCAGCAAATAAGTAAATAACATTTAGGACTGAGCTCTCACATAAGATTTGTGTTTGGTTTGTTTGCTTTGATACGTAAGAGTCATTTTTGTTAATGAAATGGGCATAAGGAACATGCATTGTAACAGCAAGTGAATACATTGTAACAATAAGTCAAACTAAACAAGTTTAGCATGTGATTTCTAAGTCATTCATGGAGATACATGCTAGCATTTCTAAGTACAACTACTTACTTATATGCATCAAGTGTTTGGTCAACATGATAAAGACACATTTATAGGCTGTGAGGCTGGATCAGTTTTACATTGATTTTAATAGGTGTATTACCCATTGGGGTATACAGAAATAAACAGTGTACCACAGAAGGTGAAATAGTGTGGTGAGTGGCATTGTAAAGGGAAGGGTGATTCAGAGTCATGTAGCATGATTGTGCTAGTGAAACAAATAGCACAATATGCATCACATACCAGCAACTTCAATCATTGGCCTCCTAAGCAAGGGATTGTAGGTTCAAGCCCCATCTGGGGTGATACAACCTTGATAAGATCTGTGTAGTGTGGTGGGTTAATGCAGTTGGCTATAATTGAGAGGGCCCCAGGTTCAAAACTTAGCAGAGGTGTTTATTTAAGATCTGTGTGCCATGACAGCTTAATGCAGTGGGCTGTAGGTGTGAGGGGCCCAGGTTTGAAACATGGCAGTGGTGTTTATTTTAGATGCAAGCCATGGCACATGCAATAATATCATGCAAATGAGTGTCAACATCTTAATGACAGCCATCACATAAGCAAATGATAAAATTAAACATGGCAGTGTGATCCAAAAACATATACAATTTGTGCAATAAACCACAGTGATCAGCTTATCTGTGCACCAACATTTGCAGGTGAACCAGTATGATCACTCATGCTAAAATTCAATTAATAGCATCTACATTAGTTGGCCAGCATTCATTAGTGATCACTTTGAAAGTCCATGATGTTGCATGTCCCCACTCTCTGTAACAGAGACCTTCAGAAGTTGCCATGTTATCATCTCCATGATCAGGACATAATTTTCCACCTCTCTGTGGCTAAACACATCATACAGGGCCTAGGATTCATGTGCATATATTCACATGGGATCAAGTGAGATGCATGGGCTTTATATCCCACTGGAAATGAAGGTTTGTGTAGCATTAACCATCCTTGCTACAGAACCTTTCAGTATCTGAATGTAGGAGTTTTGCAGAATTCAGTCTTATGAATCTTGAATCAGTTCCTAGATGTAATGCTAATACATTTGGAGGAGCATATTTGGTTCCCACAGACAGCAGAGGAGAGCACATCACTATGTCGACATTCTACAACATAGCCAATTTTCATGAGGTCCTGGGGGACAATGAATGCACCCACATTGCTATCAAGGACCCATCTGCTCCATACAGCATCTGGTATATCAGTTGGAAGGATATTTACACCATCAACTACCAGGTGGTGTGCAGTGCACAGAATATTTTATACAATGTGTCTGTACACCATCAAGGTAGTACCTGCAATTCCCACACTTGTGACCTCTGCCAGTGATTCATTCAGGGGGACATTCCACTGCATCATCTAGTTGATAGATGCACACATTGCAGCTCACAGAAGCCATGAAGATCCACTCCCATAAACACAGGTAGCAGACCACTCTCAATGGTGTTTGCTGATGTTGTTGCAGATGATGATGAATATGCCTTGGTGCCATGGCCTGATGACCCCCCCCCCCCCAACACCCATAGTTCCTTTACAGTGATGGAAATGGTGTGCAGCAACACAGTAGTGCAGAAATAGGACTTCAGTAAATGTGTGTGTTTGGTGTACTGAAGTCCTGCTTCTGCTACCTGAATAGCACAATGCAGTATGCTATGGAGACATGCAACAAATTGTCTGTGGTATGTGCTATTCTACACAACATGGTAGTCTGAAAACTGTTATAGCATGGGGTGACTGTAGCACAGGTTGATGTACCTTTTCCAGTAGCAAAAGAGGGGTGTCGGGTAAAAACGCATCAGAGAATGCAAAGATAGTGGGCCCCATGCAATGCAGTGGTAGGTAGAATATATTGTGGCAGTGGCAAAGAGATGGCATCTGGTCCATGGGTGTTGGGCATGACAAGACAAACACAGAGAAAAAACTGATGTAAGCATTGCAGTGTATTGACTGGCCATGCTGTGCTTCAGACATTATCATAACCACTATAGCCAGGGAGGTGGGCAGACCACGTTCATCCTCATTTGCACATGTAGGGAGAGACAATGGCATGGGACAACAATGCTAGCACAGGTGGAAGGATCATGGGTGTCACCTATGTTATGCACACACATGCTCACACACACACACACACACACACACACACACACACACACAGTTTGGGGGGTGGAATGTCAAAGACTATGTCCTCAGGTCATAGTGTAAAGCTTCCAGGGGTGAAATGCTGGCTGTAGGTACTGTGTGGCCTTTCAGAGTAAGGTCTGAGGGCTGTGGTCTTGGAGATGGATGCATAGCATGTTTGTTGTGCATGTGTATGTGAAAATACTGCCATGGCCTCCTGCTGTGTGTTTCTAGTAAAAAGATGCCAGCTACTACATCATGGTTGGTTATGATTTTGTGTTAGCCATGGTTTATCTAGAGGGAAGTGAGCCAGTAATGAATTACAGGACCTTGAGTGGGACACCCATATCCAGTTAAGTGTAATGGCCAGGGCTTGAAACCACAGTGAAGCCAAATGAACACTGGCCACATCCAGGTGAAGATTCATGGTCAGTAGTGAAGACCAGACAAGTGCTAGCCACATCCTGGTAAGTGTATACAGCCAGGAATGGAGGCAGCCATGGACATAGTAGCCATTTCAGGAATGGTTTGTGACATTTGTGTTAGGCAGCTGTGTACACCTCCAGTGTGCAGCTGTCTGCTACCTCTCCTATGGTGGCCAGTTTTGAACTACTGCAAGGATACACTAATGGCTGCTAATTTGGTTGCCATTGTCTGTATTCTTTCCCACATTCTCTGAAGTGGTTAAAGGTCTTCACATAAGCCTCACAGCATACTAAGCAGCTGTGATATAGTCTGATTTATACTCATGTGTGCCTGAACCTGCATGTCTACTGACTGATGTCAAGGGTAATGCCCATGTCATGATATAACTAGGCCTCAGGGCATCAATGGCCATAAAGTTATCCTTCCCCAATGATATGTGTGCACACCTCAGTGGCAGTGTGGTCCCCGGAATACTGCCTGTATTGATGTTGACTGTGTATCACATGTAGGACTGACATGGATTGGATGTCCTACACTAAAGACAGGTGATGGCAGAGATTCATCCTGGGCTTCCACAGTTCCCCCAGCTGTGGAAGAGGGGAATGCTTCCTCCATTATTAGTGTTGCTGACAGTGCCACTGTCTCTTCAAATTGTGCCAAGTGCATAATGCCATCATCATCATCAGAAGAAGACAGTAGAATCATGTTGACATCAATCATGTCAGCCACCTGCACTATCACTTGCACCAGTGCCAATAGCACAGTGTGTGCATGTCCATTGTACTTCCGGCCCAACAATCCCACTGCCCTCCTGTCTATGTGCTTATGCCATATTGTGAAGACAGTCACACATTAGGACTATGGATAAGCCTATCGGCTCCCTATGCCCCTCCGGGATACTTACCCTTCACCAGGACTGCAATTTGACATGCCTGGTCACCATCCATGACCAGTTGCCAATGCACACACCCAGGACTGTGACCTGTCCTGCCAGTTCCATGAGCTCTGTCTGAATGCTGGCCCCCCTCCTAGGAGTGCAACATGTCCTGTAGTTCCATGAGGCCTGTCAGCTGGCGCCTTCCCCCTACACCCTCTCAAGCCCTTGTCATGACCCATGCAATGTTAACATACACAATGCTCCACTGTGTATGGAAGGAATGCATCCTCTTCTAGCCACTACAATACTGGTTAGCATTACCAAAAATTCTGTCTCCTGTCACTTTCCCTGTATTTTAGTACACTTTGATAGCCAAGTTTTTCCGTATTATATGTTATTCTCTATAACTTGTTCTACAAAATGGTGACAGAGTTTTTATTGCATTACAATCGGACTCATAGCTCAGGTATTATGCTGGTGATTTAGTTGCCTCTGTATCACACGAATAATGCAATGCATTATCAGCTGTATTCTGTGCTACAGGGCATGGTACAGCTGATGCATGAGCACCGACATCAATCAATGTGCATGCATATGTGGAGCCCAGTTGAACTACTAAAGATATTCATTGTGCTAATGACCATGGTCATTGTGCTACCCCACTACCCATCATGGACATGCCTGGACATATAGTTCATGTAGGGTGTGCATTCCTTTGAAACTTAGCCATGCAGCTAACATCTTCCGTCATACTACTGACCAAGTGTACTGTACTGCCATAGATGGGCATCATCCCACTATGTTGCCTATTGATAAACATCACATGGTCTCTATGACATGCTGCATTGCACCACAGCTATCATTTTTACTAGACTTTACCTGGTGACATGACCTCAGCATTATCTGACTCTGACAGGACTCCTGCATAATTCAGTACAGACTGCACCATACCAGTTACAGCTACAATATACAGAGCAGCTACTGGGGGGTTATGAAAGTCCCCTCTACCAAGTGGATTCCTGACACATACTTGTAAGGGCAGTAAATGATGCATGGGCATTACTTGATGAAGCAAACAGGAGTGGCATAAATATTGTTCTTTGTGGGAGCACCACACAGACCTTCTCAGCAGCCAGTAGGAAGAACAGATAAGGGAGAGACAGCCTCCTTATTACAGTTAATATTTCTGTTTTTTCTGAGTAAATGTGCAATAGGCCTGAAAAGTATAGCCACACATGCTATCTGCAATCATGGGTATGCTGTGCTCATTATTGTGTTTTTTCTGTTTTGCAGTGGAGGACTCTCCAGGGAGTGGGGAAATATACTATATTACTACCATTATTGTATCTGTGCTTCTGCACTTAACCTGTTTAGCATCCACAGCAATGAATATTTTCCCTTTTTTGCATTTTTAAATTTCACTGTTGCCTATTTATTCATTTGCTTTGTCGATTGCTGTTTTTCTTCCATTTTGCCATTCTACTCCCTCAAATTGTGCCACTTAACCCTGCATTGTTTTATTATTTCATCATTGCTTACTTATTGGCTTTGTCCATGTTATCTGCGCTACTGATCTAAATTGTACTAGGCATCCCTGCAATTGCCATTATATGTATTACAACTGTATTTAACCTATTTTTTTTTTGCAACAATGAGCAATTTTTATTTTCATTTTAATAATTTCACCATTGCATCATTTTTCATTGGCTGTGCACATTGGTTTCCAATCACATACTGTGCCAAACAGATTTTATTCATATTCCCCGGTGTTATCCTCTCTTGTTTTTGAGTTGTTCCTAATCCATTCCTTTACATTGCTGTGCCATTTTACCTTCCAGGGTCTGTCTAAATAAAGTACACCATAAAACATCAATATTAGTATTTATGTCCTTTTCTGTTGTCTTTGTCATTGTTGTTTTAATTATGTTACCTTGTTTTGTCATTCATTTTTTTCATCAGGATCAGCCATGGAACAGGTAGCACTGAGCATGCAGCCATCATGCTCTTTATTGGTCACTACAGCAACTGCTGGACCCCCAGTAGTACCCAGTCCTGCCTCTCTGCAGAGTGATGAAGGTCACCCTGTGGAAGATGAAGTGTTGGTGGCCTCAGATGCAGCTTCTCCATTGAGTAGCATAGATTCCTCATTGAAGAGTGGTGTGGAGGGGGCCTCCTAGGTCACCCATCATGAGGATCTGTAGTTGGTGAGGACTGTAGTGGAGTGGCAGCTCAGTGCCCATGTTAGCACCCTGCAGGACCTTCTCACATGGCTGGTAGAATTACATAATGATCCAGCCCTTACTATCAGACCACCAGCAGTGGAGACCACCCTTGTGTGTCTGTAAGTTCATTATGCAGCAGTGTCCTAGGTGCTCTACTTAAACCTTGTTATGCAGTGACAGATCTTTATCACAGCACAGTCTTATCATTATTTATGAATACCCGCCATTGTTTTGAAGGCAGGTAAGTCTTTAACATGGCTAATTATGCTGCACTAAACTAAATAAGGTGGCAGGGGACAATCTGACTGCTCAATGATGGACATGTAGAACTTTCATTCTGGACTAGAAACTTTAACTGATAAACACAGTTCTGGTTCTCGGAATTTTGTAAGCCCTTTTTTTTGTTTGCATGTGTTATCCCCCTTGGTGTATAGCATGAAAGTAGGAGAAATAACAAGTAAACTTTTTCTGGGTGCCCTGTTGTTTCATATTCAGCCAGAAGTGATTGAGGAAAGACATACAACAGGCTGGTTGTCAATTGTTGATTTATTATGATACATAGGTTCATAGGTAGGTACTAGGCTATTGGCCCTAGGGCCTATATAAGCCTAGCCAAAGGTACCCTGGCTTTCGCCAACCAAGAAAATTATTTTCCTGTGCCACTGTTGAGCAGAGCCACAGAAGTGATCCCCGGGGTGAATTTCCTATCTCCCATCCAATCAAGATTTTTCTTGAACAGTGCTAATGAGGAGCTTTGTTTGATATAGATAGGTAGTTTGTTCTAGAGTATGGGAAGTCTCTGAGACAGGAATCTATCCCTCCAGCATGTTCTGTTTATTGTGGTGACGAGGTTTAGGTCCCTAGAGCATGTAGCTCATAGGGATTGGGATTTCTTTAAGTGGAGCATGTCTAAAAGCTCTGGGTTTGACATAACTTTGTGTGTTAGGCAGAGATCGCCTCTGAGTAGGCGATATGCAACGGAGTAAAGCTGCAGTTTTTTGAGACGGTCTGCATAGGGCATCTCTTTGAGGCCAGTAAACCTCTTTGTGAGGTATTTCTGTGGCCTTTCCAGTTGTTATAGATGTCTTGTGAGGTACATACCAAAAGGGGCATTGTACTCTATAATGGGTCTAATGAGTGACGGGTAGAGGGGAACAATGACCTCTTTTTTCCTGGATGAGAAACCTTTTGTGATGAGGTGTGCCACATAGAAGGATTTCCTGACTACTGTGGTGATGTGATTATCAAAGGAGAGACTACTGTCCACCTGTGTCCCAAGGTCTCTTATCATACTTTCGGTGTTAAGTAGACTACCATCTATGTGGTAGTTCATGGGTACTGAGTTTTTACCAAAAGGAATGACAATGCACTTTTTGGCATTGAGCTTGAGGCCATGGCTTTGACACCAGGCATCTGTCTCAGCAAGGCCCTTTTGTAGGATGTCCACATCTTTTGGAGTTTTGATTATGGCTTCTAGTTTGCAGTCATCTGCGAACTTCATTAGCCAAAGACCTTCTGTGTTGGCCTGTACTTCAGAGAAGTAGATACCAAACAGGAGAGAACCCAGGACTGAACCCTGTGGTACTCCACTTGTCACTGGTCTGAAGCTGAATTTGGAGTCTGCTACTTTCACAGTGTGGGTTCTGTCAGTGAGCCAGTTGTCAACCCATTTTGTGACATAGGGATTTATACCTAGTTTAGTGAGTTTATCTATAATTCCAGAGTGGGGGGTGGTGTCACATGACAGGTTTATAGGTAGTTACTAAGCTACTGAGCTGTGAGGATTTTAATAAGCCTAGTCTTACATCCCATGATAGTGTTTAGCCTTTATATTTGCCATACAAATCAATCAGTGGTGGGCAGAGCAAGGGACTTCATTTATTGACCCAATCCATGAGGGGCATGGGTGATAAGCCAGGGGTAAATTCGCAGGTTTCCATCTATTCATTCAAATTTCATTTCTATAGAGTAAAAAAAGAACTTTGGTTTATGTGGATTGGAAGAAAGTTCCATAGAAGAGATATTGTCTGTGATACACACCTATCCCTAGTGTCACGAACATGGATGGTCACTGCACTACCAACTGTGTGTTGCCCTACCTGGTAAGGGCAGACCATAAAGCTGTCTTGTTTGAAGTAAAGATCAAACCTGACACCCCCACAGGAGTAAAAAACTGAAAAATTTCTCGAAAGCAAAGTATTGTCTACTAAGTGATGATATAAAATGTTTCAAAACTCCTGCCAACATAGCCAAAACTGACTCCGATGCAGAGGAATACACAAATGCACTATACAGCCACTTAAACAAATGCACTGACTTGGCTGCACCCAAGCGGAAAATAAACAGGTCTTCCTAGAAAAAAACAAGCCACCCTGGAGGACTGTAAGTATAAATAAGCTATACAACAAAAGAAAAACAACTAATATCTAAGAACAGGAGGAACTTGCTCAACAGAGGTAGTTTTGTTATTCCTAATCTCCATAAAAAATCCAGAGATTCCACTTTGTTACTGAACCATTCATTTCTTTCTCTGATTGCCTTAATCTTTTCATGTGATTTTCCCATGGATTAATACAATAATATTGTCTCATTACATTTTATACCAAATATTTTGATTATCTTCTATTTTATCAATCTTTATATTCCGTAGTTTTATCTTTTGTAAATAAATATTAAACTCCCTATGACAGCTTTTTTTATTATTTTATTGCTTTGTATTATTTTCCAATATTCTTCATAATTATATTTAAACACATTAAAAACTAATGTTTCCTCATTATCATTTATCCATTTTAATAATTTATACAAATTCAAGGATGCTACATGAAGTACTGGGTTTACCAATCCTAAACTTCCTTCCTTTTTATCCATGTATAATACTCCCCTTTTTACTGGATTTAATCTAGAACCCCAAATAAACAAAAAATATCTCTAACAAATGTTTGTCATACTTTATTGGACTCATAAACACACTTGATAAATAAGCATTTCTATCCATCAGTACTGAATTTATCAAATTCACTTTTTCCTATATACCAGTCTACATGTTTTCCACAATGAAGAAATTTCTTTTAATTTTTTTATTAATGTTTCCCATTGTGTATTACATGCATTTTTACCAAAATCCAACACATTAAGATCTTTTTTGTAAACTGAATATCTGCTATTACTTCTAATTTTCCCATTCCTTTGCTTTTGCCTTTATTTAATGTCAAACCTATATCTATCAAGCAGTCAACTACACAAATTATCACTACTCTCATCCCTAAACTATTTTTAGCTATTACAATTATAACGCTGCATATGTCATCAATACCGGTATCCCAGCATCTTTAGACATAGTATATTTCACTTTCTTCAGTTTAGTATTTTCTTCACTAACAACCACATTCATAACTAAAGCAAACAAAATACTACTCACAGGACAAACCTTGTCTTATTCCTTTGCCAGTTTCTATTTCCTCACTTATCCATCCATTTTCTTAAACCTTTATTTTATTAAATCCCAATGCTGACATAAAAATGTTTCTGATTTTATTACTGAAATTATATCCTTTCATTATGTCCCATAACATTTCATGTTCATTTCAGTCAAATGCTTTATTAACATCTCCTATCATACATTTTAACTTCTGCTTTCTTTCTACTCTATCATCTGCCAATTCTCTTATTATCATTAACAATTCTTGACATCCTTTTCCTTTTCCTTTTACACCATACAAACATTCTTCCATAATGTATTCTATTTTATTTTCAAGTCTTCTTTATACCATTTTCATAAAGATCTTATAATCTGTATTATTCAGCATTATTGGTCTCCAGTTGTTTAGGGCAGCCACGGTGGTGCAGCGGTTAGCGTTGCTACCTCACAGCAAGAGGTTCTCCAGTTTGATTCTCGGCTGGGGTGCCTTCTGTGCGGAGTCTGCATGCCCTCCCTGTGGTCATGTGGGTTTCCTCCGGGTGCTCCAGTTTCCTCCCACATCCCAAAGACATGCAGTAGGTGGATTGGACACTCTAAATTGGTCTTAGATGTGAGTGCGTGCGTGTGTGTGCCTTCTGTGGAAGGCTGGGTGCCGGGATGGCTGATATATACATATATATATATATATATATATATATATATATATATATATATATGCATATGCCTCACAAATATGCAACAAAAGCTAGAAGATTTAAGATTTTTGTTTGGAAATGTTTACATAAATATTTTTATACCCCAAGTAAACTCCAAAGAATTTGGTAGACAGCAAATGGAGGTGTGACAGGGAAGAAAGAGGTAATTGGGAACATATTTTCTAGGAGTGCTGTGAGCTGGTGGATTTTAAGGATTGCCTGCTGTCAGATCTCACTGTCAGAGATTCTGGGTGGGCAGATTGGTATGACGAGGGAGGTGATTTTTTCTGAGCTATGATACAGAATCTGAACTGCCCAGACATGGTAAGGCCTTGCTGTGTCTAACTATGGTGGCTGCCAAAAAAGCAATTACTAGAAAATGGAAATCAAAGTCTAAGCTAACTATACTAGTAGTAGTGAATATAGTAACAGAGCTAAATTAACTGGCATTGAGATATTTAGATAAGGGTATGAGTAAACTACATAGGAACGGAAACTGTGGGAACAATACATATAGGGGAGGAATGAGGTGTAAAAGAAGGCAGAATTTAAATGAAATATATGATGTTTGACTGAAAATGACTGGGTAAATTATAAGTGGTGTATGTTTGCAACTGGGAGTGTGTCAGTATGGTTTGTGATGTAACATGCTTGCAACTAAGATTGTATCGGTGTGGTTTGTTTTCATTTATATAAATGTATGATTGCCTATGTCATAAGTGATAGTTTAATAAAGATGTTTCTTGTTTAAAGAAGGGCAGAAATTGAATAATTTATGTAATGTTGCTTAGGTTATATGATACATAGCAATATATGCGAAGTATAGTGTTTGTAAACGTGAACTTGTTAATACTGTCTGATTACTTTTATATAAATGTAAATGTGCCTGTGTCACAAGTGATAATTCACTAAAGGTGTTTTAAAAAAATTCTTTACACCATGCCCAGTTTTCCCACACATATAATATTTCTTCTTATCATAATTATTTACCAAATGTCATTCTTTACCACAAAAAAACACGTCCTTGATTGTCCCCAGTATTTTGTTCCCTTCAACCATTGTAATACTTAGAATATGTATAATTCTCTCATATTCCATTTTCAAAACAACATTACAGTCCTATTCCCAGTTCATAATCCCATGTTATCAAAAACTTTAGAACTGTATATCACATCTTTACAAATATTTTTAAATGTTTTAATTATTTATTTATTTATTGACATTTGTTAACCGGATCAGTGGAGACCTGAGGAGAAAAGTTTTGTACACAACAATTTACAGTATATAAAAATCATTAGAGCCAAAAATATTACATAAGAGTAGACATACAGCAGGTTAAAGCTATAAAATAGAAAAACATGCAAAATGCTATATACATATTCAATTTTTTTTTTTTTTTACAAAAGAAAGTATTTACATAAAAAATCATATCCATCAGCATTGTTGTTGAAAAAATCTATAAAGTACTCACGTAGTAGGATACTAGGTGAAAGAGGAGGGATTATATAGATATGTATATGGGGTATGGGGAGGTTAGGTTGGGTCATGACAGGGGCAAGTTTTGGTGTTAAGTAGATGAAGTTTGAGTTCATTTTTAAAGTCTGATGGGTGAGTGATGGAACGTATGTCTAAGGGAAGTTTGTTCGAAGCAAGGGCAAAAGAGTATTTATATAGAAGTTTGCCTACAGTTTTCTTGGGATGGTAGATTTCCAGAAGTTGTTGATTAGAGGTACGGACAGTCTGAGGTGAAGTATAGGTAGAGAGCATGGATGAGAGAGCAGGACAGGATGAAGGTTTATTTAAGGTATTAAAGTTTCTCTTTTAATTTCTGCCCAGAGTTGTATGTGTACCTTATTTTTTTGTTTCTCAAAAGAATGCTTTAACTACATATTCATCCAACAGGTTATCATTTTGTCTTTTCTTATATTCACATAGAAAAAATTTCAATGATCTATGCAGTGTCAAAAATAATGTCACAAAATGGTTCTTTATTTATTATTATAAAGGCTCTTACCTCATGTGTCTTGATACACAAGGGAGTTATAACTGTGTCCTATACCTCATATCTATCCATTTCAGTACTCATCTTACTACGATGAATTTTCTTTTAACATTGTCTTCTTTTTTATTTTTATTTTGTTTTGTTTTTTTTTGGTTTTCCACCTCAGATAGCCACAGTCTTCACATATCCAAGAAAAACGGCTGTGTCAGCGTACAGGGTGTATATCCAAAGTAGTATTTATTGCATAAATTACACAAGAGCTTTCACCCTAACTTAATTGCAGGGCTTTTTCAAGTGTTAAAATAAAAAAAAACGCTTGTGTAATTTATGCAATAAATACTACTTTGGATATACACCCTGTACGCTGACACAGCCGTTTTTCTTGGATTTTGGTTTAGACTTTACGGTTTGTTTTTCCACTCATTTTATTCACAGTCTTCACATATGTTCTTCTTGTGGGTGATGCTTCCTTCAGAATGTTTTCAGTTTTTTCAGCTTGAATCCTGTACATTATATCCCCCCATGAAACATCATTTTCTGGTTCACTCAGTCCTGTCATCTCATTCAATAACTCATCACATAACCCCTCATGACTGGAGGGTTTTAACAATACATTCTTCTCAATAAATGGTCTTTAACCCAAATAATTGTTTCTGGAATAAAATCTCTGAATCCTCCACACTTTTGACTTCTACAGAGCTGTTGTTCACCTCCACTCCTTCTGGTAGCACCTCCATCTCACTCCCTCCCAGCCGCCATTGCGGTAGGAATGGGATGTGGGCATATGCTCACCTACAGCCAGTTGTGAATACAGCAAGATGAGTAGGGCAAGCTCCCAGATGCCCTGGTGAAATTTTCCCTAGTAATATAAATGCTGCCTCGGGCCTCCCCTGATAATAGGCTAGTAGCCTAGTGAGACTACCCCAGTCAACAAAGTATGAATAAAAAAATAAATAAATAGTTACTGTGAAACTGAGTAGAGGGACAAGGCTTTGAGATGGTCAGCAAAGTTTTTGTGATTTAGGCCCTTGATGTTTTTTTTTTTAAGTGAAAGAGATGTGATTGCTACATTTATAACAAGTGATGACAACTCATGTGGAACTTTGATGTCAATGGTTAATACTAGATTTTCATCCCCCATGGAAACTGAAAGAAGGTGAGTTGTTGTGACAATGGTGGCAGACATAATTCTGAAAAATGAGGGGCCCATACACAAACCCAGATCATGGTCAAATGGGGCCCTGGACAAGATAATGGATTAGTCCCCAAAACGTGCCAATATCTATTTACTTGGTTATCTCTCTCCAGTTACCATAACATGTTACATTTTTCAGTGTACAAATGTTCTTTATATTAACAGTGATTCATAGATTCATAGATTGTTACTAGACTAATGGACCCAGGGGAAGGGCCTTTTTAAGCCTAGCCAAGTTTTCCCGAAAGAATAATGATGTCCTGTATCTGAATAGGACATTGCGAACCAGGTATTTATAGCTGCCTCTGTCCATAAGAGGCATGGGTGCCAGGCCTGGTGTAAATTTCCTATTCCCCATCCACTTGTCTAGGTTGCACTTAAACTGGGTAATAGACAAACTCTGCTTCACATGGATGGGAAGCCTGTTCCATAACAGAAGCAGTCTGTCAGACATATATCTAGCTCTTCAGCATGTTCTCTTTAAGTCACAAACAAAATTCATGTCCCTAGGCCTTGTATTTCTGGTATTCTTTGACTTACAAATATGTAGGAGATTCATAAGTGTGGGGTTTGTGGATGCCTTGTAAGCCAAGCATAGATCACCCCTCAGCAATCTATAAGAAACTGAGAAGAGGAAAAGGGCTTTGAGACACTCTACATAAGGCAGGTTTGTTACGTCCAGTATTAGTTTTGTAAGGAACCTCTGAGGTTGCTCTAGCTGCTGGATATTCCCGGTCAGGTACATACCAAAGGGAGTATTGTACTCTATGATTAGTCTGATAAGGATGGAGTACAGTGTGATAATGACCTCTTTGGACCTAGATGCCATTATCCTATTTATATTTATAAGTTACACAACATAAAAGGATTTCCTCACCACTGTGACCACATGGTGGTCAAAGGTAAGGCTACTGTCTACTTCCGTACCCAGATACCAGACCACTGGATTGACTCTAAGGGGCATATTATCAACATGGTAATTAGCTAGGATGGTTGACTTTCCAAAGGGTACGATTATGCATTTCTTAGCATTGACTTTAAGATGATGGCTTTGGCATCATTTGTTAGTCAAAGATAGACCTTCTTCAAGAATGCCAGTGTCTGCAGCTGAGAAAATGATAACCCCTGGCTTGCAATCATCTGCAAACTTAGTCAGCCATAAATCTTCCGAATTTGCTCCCATTTCAGACAAATAGATGCAAAAAGGAGCAGTTCCAGTACGGAGCCCGGGGAAGATTCCTCTAGTTAATGGCCCCTTGGTAGTAATGGCCTCACCTATTTTAACCTCCTGGGTCCTATTAGTGACCCAGTTTGTGATCCAGAGGGTAATAAAAGGGTTTATACCTAAATTAGTGAGCTTGCTTATAATTCCTGACTTGGGTATTGTATCAAAAGCCTTGGCCATGTTGAGGTAAACTGTGTTCACAGTCTTACTTTCATCCAATGCTTTGGTGACCCTCTCAAAAAGTCCACCAGATTTAATAGGCATGACCGTCCTTTAACAAAACCAAACTGTAATGGGTCCAGAGTTTACAGGTTACCTATGTCCTCATTTATCATGTCCATGATGATTCTTTCCAGGGCCTTACATACGAGGCTGATCAGAGGCATTGGCCTGAAGTTACCCAGATCAGTGGTTGGACCTCCTTTGTGCAGGGGAATGACTGGAGCCATTTTCCATTTTTTTTCACACAAAACCTAACTCAAGGCTTCGGTTAAAAAGTGATTCAAGCAAACAGGAGTGGTCATGTCAGGCAGAAATAATTTTTCCACTCTTCCACCCAGTTACTGTTGTGTTCTTAAACACCACTGTCTTTCTAGTTGCCTGCCCCGTATGTTAATTTGACCATATATCTCATTTCTTCTCTGCTTTTACTGGCTTGTGTGAGTAAGCACAAAATTATCATTTTGTGAAATCACTCCCCTTCAACTATTTAAATTTATTGGCCATCCTACTGTATTCCATAGTACCAGAATATAAAAGTGACCACCCCCTTTCAATCTATCTTGCTGTTTTAAAAATAGTGACTCTCCACTAAAACTTAACTTTTTAGATAGGTAAAACTTAAGTTACCTACTTTCACATCTAATTCCTCTAGTGCACACTGCAGTGTTTAGGATAAACCATTTTTTCATCTTACCTTTAAGCATCTATTGCAAGACCACCAGTTATTGGAGAGCCCACATTCTGCCTCTCAGTAGTCATCTTGGGATTAGTGCTTCTGTTTTCTCCTGGTCAGAGAAGGAGTGCAGTTACATTATTTCCTGGATTACCAGAAAGCTTAATAACTGCTTTATAGGTGACAGCTTGGAATCTCTGCTTATATTCTGATCCTGGTGAGAGTAGGAGCAGAGTTTATTGATTCTTGATTCTTTCTGGTTGGAGTCCCAGTGACTAACACTTGCTCTAAAACTTGCTGGAAAGCACTAGGAAGCCTTAAATTGATACAAGCACTCAACTCTACTTGTTAATAAGGAGAAATTAATCATAGGCACTAAACAGTCTATAATTGCAAAATACCTTGCCAAGGTAAGGGAAAACAGCTCTTGTACTTTACAAAAAAAAAAAAAAAAAAAAAAAAAAAGCACCTAACAAGGCATGTCCAAGGATCAGCTTCTGGTGAATTCTCCTGTCCACCTGGTGAATCTGGGCATACTGGGGCAATGCAGCAATTGCTTCATGTACATAGAAAACCCTCTCCTCCTACCACCCAACACTACAACCTGTGAAGATGCACTTACATAGCCAAACTAGAAGCAAAGCTCTCTCCAGCCAAGATTATGCTAGACAATCAAGAGGAAAAGGTTAACACCCGCAGTACACCTCAAGCAACACATAGCCCTTCAAAACCCTCACTACCAACACCCACACATAGCAAGACTAAACCCACATATGCGGAGGCCCTTAACCTTAACCTGCCCAAGCAACAAGGACATCTAAAGCTGAAATGCAAACAAACATCAATCACAACCAAAGTATCACATAGCTGACAACACCAGTGTGCCACCCAATAACAGCCCCCAAGGCAAGGCAACATACCCAACACTTTAGTCATAGGTGACTCTATAGTCAGACACACTGATGTCCCAATCACTAGGCTGAACAAGGATCTGCCACATAATGCATGCACTCAAGTCACTCCACAACAAGTACAAATACGACTCTGTCATTGTCCATGTTGGAGTGAAGGATTTGAGATGTACCTCCCTGGACTACATGAAAAGAGACATGGAAGAGCTCTCGGATCATGTAGCCCAGGCAGGTATGACCCTAGCCTTGAGTAGCATCCTGCCTTCGCCCAGAATGATACCACAGTATGAGGACAAAATGATTGACTTCAACAATTGACTAAGCTTCTGGTGTCAATGAAAGGGGATCCAGTATCTGTCTGCCTGGGACGACATGATTGCCAAACTATGATGCTTTGCCAGAGATGGTCTGCACCCATCGCCCATGGGATTCAGGTTACTGGCTAAGGCTCTTGCCACCCCTATAGTGCCTTTTTTAGGCAAGGCTCAAAGGAAAAAGCCACCACCGTGACAGGTACAAGTATGCAAAATCTGAAGGCAATGCAACTCAATGCTAGAAGTCTAAACCTCAAAATGCACTCTCTCGTGGCACTCCTAAAAATGGAGAACATCGATATCTGTGCAGTAACTGAGACCTGGTTCAAGGCTCCAGAGAGCACCCCTGCAATATCAGGCTACAACTCTTACCACACTTTTCGGCCACAGAACCAGGACCGAAACACTAAAGGTGGAGGAGTGTCTATATTCACCAAGGATATTCACACCTTCAGGCTAGTTGCCCAACACAATGCATCCGAAATTATCCAGGTGCAACTAACACTAGGTAAGACTGCAATCCAAATTGTAGCTTGTTACAGATCCCCCACCATGTCCCAAGATTCTCACTACACCTTTCTAAACATACTGGAAAATATTAAGATACAACCAAACACCCTAATACTGGGTGATGTCAACTAACCTGTCATTAACTGGGAAAACTACTCGTGTGCCAACACCTTTGCCCAACGATTCTTAGAATTCCTAAATTCCAGTGCCCTGGCTCAACTAGTCCATAGTCCCACCAGGGGCTCCAATATCCTGGACCTGGTCATTACCAACATGGGAAATCGATGCTCCACACCAGTGGTCACCCCCTCGTTGGTTAGCTCTGACCATAAGCTAATCACCTTTGACATCCACATCCCAACCCCACCCCACCCCCAATAAGGAAACATCCGTAAAAAACTTCTCCAAGGCATGCTACTCAAGTCAGAAGTGACAAACTTCATGACACCCATACAGACAGGAACTGAAGGTTCGACTGACGAATCCTACACTAAAGCACTGTACGAGCACAACCACTCATGCATGAATTGTGCCATCCCAAATAGAACCAAGATGCTCTCCTCCAAAAAAGGAAGCCAATGTGGTGGTCCCCTGTCATAAACAAACTATACAACAGAAGGAAGAAACTGTTGCAGAAAAGAGGAAAATCCCAGGATGCAAAAAACTCCCTTACCAGCCTCAGTGAAAATCTGAGATCCCTCAAAAAATCCTCCAAAGCTAGTTACGAAAATAAAATTGCCAAAGATTCCAAAGACAACCACAAGGCATTCTATAGCTATGTCAAGAAAATAAATGGCAATGCCCAGATCTGATCTGAGTTACAACAGAATGGCATTAAATATACTGATCCCAATATCCTAGCAGATCGATTCATTGTCAACTTCACCCCCCTCTTACCCCCTAAAGGGCCCATCTCAATACAGAAAGATTGCCAAATGCCAGTAATCGCAGCCACACAGGTAAAAACCGCACTCTCCAAAGCTAAGAATACAGCATCCATGGGACCAGATGACATCCCAGGCTGTGTACTACATGAACTACAAAATGAGCTGGCACCTCACCTAAGTGTCATGTTTAATCATAGCCTCACCTCAGCTACAGTTACCCCACTCCAAAAGGGGGGATCCACCTTGGGTCCTGGGAACTACCGTGCCATCAATCTGATGAGCCTGATCTGCAAAGCCATGGAATGGGTCTATATCAGAAGAGCAAAAGTTCAAAAGAACAAACGCTCTTATGATCGAAAATGCCGGATATCAAAACAATTTTTCTGGGGTCGCAGTACAATGAGGATAAGAATATTTGCCCTTTGCTCACTGTAGTGCGACCTCGGAGTTGGAATATATATTTAGTGGGGGGTGCAGCCCCCCACAATATAACGTTCGATATTTGTGCTTTTTTGATGTTTGAGCATTCGTTCTTTTGAACTTTCGCTCTTCTGATATAGACCCCCATGGAACGTATTAGCATGGAATTTAAAAACAAAGACATTGGCAACCTTCAAACACTGGACCCCACCTAGTATGGGTTCGTGAAGGGCCAATCGTGTCTCCTGAACCTGACTGACTTTTTCGAATTAGTCTCCAGAGCCATGGACAAGAGTAAGGCAGTCCACACAGCCTATCTGGACCTCGCCAAGGCCTTCAACACCATCCCCCACTCTGGAATCATAGATAAACTTACTAAGCTGGGCATAAATCCCTACGTCACTCGATGGGTTGCCAACTGGTTTGCTGACAGAACCCATACTGTAAAAGTAGCCGACTCCAAATCCAGCTCCAGATAAGTGACAAGTGGAGTACCTCAGGGTTCAGTCCTAGCACCACTTTTGTTTGGCATCTACTTCTCTGACGTACAGGCCAACACTGAGGGACTCTGGCTAACAAAGTTCACAGATGACTGCAAACTGGGAGCCATTACTGAATCCCCAAATGATATGGATATTCTACAAAAGGGCCTTACAGAAACAGATGCTTGGTGCCAGAGCCATGGGCTCCAGCTCAATGCCAAGAAGTGTATAGTTATCCCCTTTGGGAAAAAACGTGTAGCCATGAGTTACCACATAGGTGGCAGTACACTAAACACTGAAAGGGTGATAAGAGACTTAGGAACACAGGTGGACAGTGGTCTCACCTTCGATAACCACATTGCCACAACAGTCAGGAAATCCTTCTATGTGGCACACCTCATTACTAACGGCTTTTCATCCAGAAAAAAAGGAGGTCATTGTCCCACTGTACTCATGCCTCATTAGATCCATCATAGAGTACAACGCCCCATTTGGTATGTACCTCACAAGACATCTGCAACAACTGGAAAGGCCACAGAAACACCTCACTAAAAGAATCACAGGCCTAAAGCAGATGCCCTATGCTGACCGACTAAAAAACTCCAGCTATACTCTGTCGCATATCATCTACTCAGAAGTGATCTCTGCTTAACATACAAGGCCATGTCAAACCCAGAGCTGTTGGACATGCTACACTTAAAGAAATCCCAATCCATCAGAGCTACATGCTCCAGGGACCTAAACCTTGTCATCACAATGAACAAAACATGCTAGAGGGATAGATTCCTGACCAGAGACTTCCCATAGTCTGGAATAGACTGCCCATACATGTCAAGCAGAGCATCTCCTTGGCCCTCTTCAAAAGGAACCTTGACGACTGGATGGGAGATAGGAAATTTACCCCAGGGATCATGTCAGTTGCCCTGCTAGACAGGGGTCCAGGGAAGTAAATATTGTGGGAAGAAATAGGCAGGGAATTGTTATGGCTAGGCTTGTATAGGCCCTAGGGCCGATAGCCTAGTACCAGCCTATGAACCTATGTTTCATGCTATTTATTAAACATCCCAGGATGTTATCAGGGCCCATTGATGCAGTACGTTTGGCTTTGGAAAGTGCATTGATGACCTGTTCCCTAGTAATGGTTGAGGGGATAGTGGTATGTGGTATTTCCTTTGGACTATCATGTGAGGGGAGTGGAGGAAAATTTTGAGCTGAATCTGTCAGGCAAAAGGTTGGCAATGGCCTCCATTTCGATGTGAATGACCCCATTTACAGTAAGTTCTTCTCATTCTTGTTGTGACATACTGTAAAAAGCTTTGTGGTTGTCCTTTGCCTGAAAAGCTATTTTTCTTTAAATTTAGCCTTTGAAGTATTAACAGAGATGTGGATTTAATTTAATTTTTTTATTTCAAAATTTAACAACAATGATGTGAGCATTTGCCAAAAAAAAAAAAAAAATACTCGCAAAGAAAATAGACTCAGCATGAGCAACAGTAACTTCATATGCTGCTTGTTTTCCATTTAATATTCTGCCTGCCTGAATCACACTAATTATGTACATGCATGCAGTTACCAGAAGCATCATACAACTTTAAGTTTTGAGAGGGGAAAACATCCCTAAGAAAAAAATAAATGAAAGATGAAGTGAAATGATACATTCTATTCATTTTTACGTTAGAACAGTCTTATTAAAGAATGTAAATGTAAATATATTTCTTGTACCTTTATAGATAGTCAGGGTTAATATGTGTATCTATCACTGAAATACTGACTTTTAAATATGAATAAAAATTATCCTAGAAAATATGTAACTTCTGAGAAATTAAGGAAAAAAATATAGACAAGTCATGGCCTTCCAAACTGATTTCCTGAAATGTATTGCTGGTGACATTTTTACCAAAAATCAAACTATAAAAGGGACTAGAAAGTCTCATAGTACATGGGCATTGGTCGCATCCCCCAAACCTTGAGACTCTGTAATTTTCTGCAGGAGATCTTTTTTAAGTGATTCTAACATGAACATACATGCTGTGTAAAAATACTGCAACTTTAGACATGACATTAAATATCTGTGAGATTGAAAGTTATAAGTATATCTGTAATTCTAAGGCTGCATTCCCAGTCTCAGCCCAATCCTGTCCACATACCAGTCACTACAGTCCCTCTGTATGCAAATGTTCAGAAAACTACACCACAAAAGCTTCAGTTTGTAGCTCAATAAAAATGACAGTCTTAGCTCCACCACCTCATGTCTTCAAAAGAAGAGCAAAAAGAAAAAATTACATTTGTATCAATTGGTTTGCTACTTCCCACAACTGATCCACCCCTACCACCACCCCCCTCAGCTCTTCAGTGAAAATTGGCCCAGCTTATGCTGCAGTACCAAATGGCCATCCTCCAGTGGACCCACATCCCCTCAGCTTCAAGTGAAGAGTCAAAAAAAAAAATAACAGGTACAGCAAAAAATAAGGAAGGAAGTACAGTTCTGCATTTCTCAATGACATCCCCTAACACCTTGAACCTGAGGCAGCTGCCCCCTTGCTCCATCCTTGCTACCCTACTGATGCATGTGACATATTACACAGATTTCCCACTGATGGACCTCAGTAAAGCAGACACTTACCAAGTGCCACATAAGGAAGAGAGTCCATAACAAGAGAATATCTTAGGTTAATACCTCAAAGTCAAGGCAAACTCAAAAGCTCATGAGACAGACATTGTCACCTGCCAACCTCAGAACCATCTCACTAATTGATGACTCCATTATATGTTAGAGACAGACACATACTCTGGACTTTGTAAGAAGCTTGTGACACTGTTCTGCCTGCCTAAAATCATAGTTAGGGACATCTCATAAATGATTTTGATTGACTCTCTAATCATAACCTGCTTATTATGTGTTCAAGACATGAATGGCAAGAATTTCACCTTGAGAATAAAGCTTGTGAGGTGAATCTAGGCATTCATGTTAAGAACACATAATAAGGATTATGATCTGAGACCCAATCACAATTCACTGTAGTGCATGGAACTTTACTTGTTCCATGTTCTAAAAGTTACAGAGAAAAAAATAGAGAGAGAAACTGTAGAAGCACAAAGTGTTTTACCAACTTTGAAAGCCAGTAAAGCACTTAACACTGTCATACAGTAGCATACTTACCAACTTCTTTACTTAAGAATTCTGGACAAATAAAAAAATAATGGGAAACAAAGGGTCAAAAACAGACCATTGTTAAATATTGCTCTAATTCACTTAAAAAGTTAGTAGAACAATGGTTTTGCACCAACATGCATTTTTCTGAACAATAAGAACAATGAAACTGTAATGTGTGGCATTATTGACTGACTGTAATCCTCAGTGATTTACCAGAAAATCAAAGATTTGAGAAGGGACAGGGCAAAAATATGAGTCAAAAACAGGGACATTCTCCAAAATCAGGGAAAGATGAAAGATACAGCAGGCAGAAATGACATACCCCTCTGACAGAAGGTAAACCCACTTTTAAAAAAATGCTAAACCTGCTCTGACACATATTTTTTTAAAGGTGGCACAGTGAAGTTCTAAAAGATTTTAAAGACAAGTTTACCTTCTATCACTGTTCTTTGAGAGAAGGCACTGCCCCTAGTGCAAGACTCAATTATAACAGTACTTAGAGGCGAGTAACCAATTTTTGTTAAGAACTCCTATTAACGTTGAGTCTTGCACTAGGGAAGCACTTAACAAGATTATCTTTTTCCTGATATCAGACAGTAGTCACAGTGTTCCTTGCACTACAAGTAAGTTATAGTGGATTACAGTTAAGTATGACATGATCACTGATCACATTGGAGTGGACAATCTAAGAAGACTTTCTAGCTAGGATATGCAGGGCTACAAGATACAATGGAATTATTGGACACCCTGACAAAGAGCATTGGAAAAACATATCTGTTTAGTAACATCTTCCATCATCCCATATGGCACCTAAATGTAATGACAGATGTTTGGCCTTTAGTCAGTGAAGAAGGATGTGGCATCATAAACAGGGAATTCAGTGCCTATGAGTCTGGACTGAGATGTGGATCCATCGAAAGTGCCCTACCTCTGAAAGGCTTCACCTTTCACCCCAGGGAGTACAAGTGTACAAGTACTGATCAAAACATTTTCCATACCCATATATAGATAGATAGATAGATAGATAGATAGATAGATAGATAGATAGATAGATACACTAGACAATCTTGACATACTGAAATCTCGAATTTCAGTACGTCAAGACCGAATAGTGGAAAGTGCAGTTACTTGAAACTACACTATGCCGAATGCGGAAGCGTCGAATCTGCAAATGTGGAAACCGCCACTATCGTGGTGTCGCGTTCATTATGTGTGGTGCGGTTTGTGGATTTATCTGGGGTTGCAGGTAAGTGTTGTGTGTTTGAGGATATTGGGTAGGGATTTTAGTGTGTGAGTGTGTGCGGTGGTGTTTTTGTGTGTTTGTGTGTTTAGTGTGACCTCAGAGGTAGAATATATAAGTACGGGGGTGTGGGGGGGTGCAGGGGGGTGCAGGGGGGGCTTGCTCCCCTGCTTATAAGTAGGTTAGGTGTGTTTCTGTGTGTTGTCATGATTGTTTAGTTAGGTAGGTGTATGTGTGTGTGATTATGGTTTGTGTGTGTGTGTGTGTGTGTGTGTGTGTGTGTGTGTGTGTGTGTGTGTGTGTGTGTGTGTGTGTGTGTGTGTGTGTGTGTGTGTGTGAATGGTTGCGGTTGTGGTATTCGTGATTGTGGGTTTTCGTGTATGTAGGTTTTTGACTATTCAGTCTGGAAATACTGAAATTCGATATTTCAGTACTTCGAGATTGTATAGAGAATCCATATATATATATATATATATATATAGAGAGAGAGAGAGAGAGTGTGTGTGTGTGTGTGTGTGTGTGTGTGTGTGTGTGTGTGTGTGTGTGTGCATTTGTGCGTGTGTGCGTGTGTGTGTGTGTGTGTGTGTGTGTGTGTGTGTGTGTGTGTGTGTGTGTGTGTGTGTGTGTGTGTGTTTGTGTGTGTGTGTAGACCTCTTCAAATTCTAAAGCAAAAAGAAATGAAAAATACAGAAAATGAAAAAAATCAAAAGTGAAAGTGACTTTGCTAAATGATAGTCTCAACAATAAATTACAAGACTTAGAAGCTTTAGTCATGACAACGACGTCACATGAACACCACCATTTTATTTAAACAGATAAAGTAACCACAGCATGTAGTACAGAAATTGCCACGCAAGAGAAAAGTAGCTTAAGATCAAGCAAAATAACAGACCGTAAACAAAGACAAATTAGACTCCAACTCAGTTCTCAATCAAGTGCAACATTAGCTAAAAGCCCTTGCAAACAATAGTGAGGCAAGTCTATGCCTCATTCCGCTGTAGTCTAAGTGAGCTGTATGCATGCACTATGCAGCTATGTGTCCTGCCACCTGCGAACAAGTGAGTGTGAGATGCAGCTAGATCAAGCTGTTGTGTGCACCCTCCGCAGCAGTACAACTTAACAAATTTAGCACCAGTTGTATCAGCACCACCAGTCTAGATGCTGTGGAAATGGTTAGAAACTTGTAAGTAGAAATTTCTGTCTTACACACCATACATATCTTTGAACTTGCATTTTTATACCACAACCTTACAAAGCTAATTATTAGCAGAAGGTTGAAAATGCACATTGTCTGTTTTATAACCAGCCTAAACCTAAATCTCTGCATTACTGAGAAGTTTGCAAACTGTTATGCAAGTCTGTTAACTAATACTAATTAAGCTCCAGTTGTCTGAGTCCTCATCTGATTATGACACTACACCAATAAGGTAAAATACAATGCACATACCTGTCAACCTCTCAGCTTTCAAAATAATTGCTGTGCACCATTAAAAATCATAGCACTGGATCCAAAATCATAACACTCAGAATTTGTGTATACATAAATGTACACACCGGGGAGGGCAAAAATGAGTAAATTTGCCTTCTTAAAACCCTCGCTATGTTAACAGCTGCATGAGACATCTGGCACTTGGCACAAAGCGTTAAGGCTGTGGTCTGTATAGCTCCTGTAGTATGCAATGCAGAGTTTGATTCTTTCAGTCCTCATTTACCTACTGTGGGATCTTCAGGAAGTCACTTAACCAAACAGTGCTTGGGGCAACTGGGAATTTGGGCCATTCCTGTTTTCTTGGCTTGTTATATGTGCCAGTCACAGCTATTAAATTTTAGTTAGCTGAATTAGTATAAAGTTTATGTCTTTTATTTGTCTAAGACATAATTGTATAACTTTCACTAAACACACATTTATGCGGCAGTTAAGTAAATAAAAACACAGAAGATACTTTAATCTAGAAGTGAACATAGAACCCCAAATATGTCTAACCAAATCACATACAGCCTAAAATTTTCTTACCTAACTGGACCATTTTCAATATGATACCCCCATCCCCAAAATAAAAAATACTTTATTAATTTTAGTTGCATACAATACATTCAGCTATATCATCGTTCCAAAACTGTGTTGTAATCTGAACAAAATATTGCCTATAAATTCATCTATATTTTACACAAAATGCATTATGTTTTCCACAACTCTGTGCCCTTCCTATTCATTATAACATTATAGATTCGTTGCAGTATATACACAGGTACATGCACACACACATACATGCACTCACTCAAATATGCAACAATCAATTACAGCCATTTTTATGACTGTACTACCTCACATGTTCAATTATAATCAAGTGAACGAATAAATACACAAATAATGACCTACAAATGAATTTCAACCCATAGCTGTAAGAAGCATACAGTGGAACCCGTTGCAACCCCAATGTCCTCTCAACCTCTTTTTTCAAGAAGCAAGGACAAAGACTCCAAACCAGAGACAGATTTTAAATATTATTCTTATATCCTTAGAAAGTCGGTAGTATAACAAGTTTTGTAATAGCAAACATGTATTTCCTGAAGAATATGTAGTCTGAAACTCACGTGTTTCATTGCTATTCAGGCCTGTAGCACATTTTTTGTATTCTTCCAGTTAATACCCATATCATCCAGACTTTCATTTGGTCTGTCTTCTGTAATTGTGACTTACCAGCTAATAATATGCTGTATTACAATGGGAAAGGGCTTATTAAAATACTAACAGCAAGACTATTAATCTAAGATGTCCTGCAGTAAATAAATTAATTAACGTTTGCCACTTATTCATATTTTCATATTTATGTTTAGATCTTTATAACTGAGAAACCTACATGCTACTGAGGGGAACATAATGAAATGACATGATGATAGACAGGAAAAATCATTGCCAATGTCCATTTATATTACACTACATTGGATATATTGGTAGCTGTTGGTTAGCAATTATGAAAATAAGAAATGTTTGAATATGTGCTTAATACTTCAAAAACCAAATGACTTACAAACTATTGCATGGCATTAGGTGAAACCTTAGATGTTGTTGAAGAAAATTTCCTTTCATATTTGCATTGTAAGCTGCATGTATTGAGAGATATGTGAAGTTATTTAGATTGCAAATTATACAATTAAGCATGTTTCATACTTCTGTAGAAATCCAAATAAACATTACGAATTTCCTGCTGTCATGTGAAAGCTTATGTCTGATTAACAAAAGTTCTCTAACAATGTATGTCCTGGTTGTCCATTTTTCAAGATACAACATTTTGTTTGTTTTACCAAAATATATATATATATAATTTTGTCTTTTTTTGCATTGCACTATAGCATTTATCAAAAGACTAAGACTGCACTGACTGTTATCACTGTAAAGAGCATAACTTATTGATAACATTCATGTTTGTTCAGTTTAATGCATTTTATTGTTCACAAAATAATTGTATTTTTTATCTTATGCTTTTTAAGTACATTTTCAGAAAATGATCTAGAATGCAAAGATGTGTGCAGGCTGCCAGAGGTGTGACATTCCACACCACATAGGTTTTATTGAGTTTATTGAGTTAATTAGTGACCACAATCCACAGCAATTTGCCAGAAAATCAAATTTGTCAAAGTGAATAGCAAAAATATGAGGCAAAATCAGGGATAGTGAGAGGTATGCCCTTGACACACACACACACACACACACACACACACACATGGATGTGACCATCAATTACAGCCATTTGAATTGCTATGTACACCCAAGATGTCTGCTTAACATCAAATGAATGCATAAATAAATACATAAATAATGGCCCAGAAATGTCTCTCAACTCACTGCTGCCAGAACTATACAGTACAGACTACTGCAATCTCCCTCTACCCTCTGAACTTATCTCAAGAATCAGAGACAAAGACCCCAAATCAGGAACAGATTTTAACTATTGCTCTTATATACTTTGAAAGTTACTTTTAGAATGACAAGCTTTTCATTGGCAAGCACTTTCTGAAGGAAATGAAGTCTGAAACTGACACGCCTGTCATTATTTAGTGACTACATTTCATAACAATTAACCAAAAAGCACGAGGAACATACCAAAATGCCTCTCAATGTTTGACCCAAATATTCTTGACAGCGACAAATGTAATAGGAGAGGTCAAAGGCCCCAAAACATGCGCAATTAAAAAAATAATTATTTGTATTGGTAGTATTAGTATTAATCTATTTGTTGACTGGGTAAACCCACTGACAAAATGTCCCTTTTTAGGGGCAACCTGGGAGCACTGTCTAGTTAAATGACTTTCTCAAAATCACACAGTAGGCAAATGGAGGTGTGAGGAATCAAACCTTCTACCTTTGAGTACAGGAAACAGTTTAACAGCTCAGAGCTTTAGTGCTAAGACAACTCTAAATCACTTAAAAAGTTAACAGAACAACTGGTATTGGCACCCACATTCATTTTCTGAATGATAAGAACTGTGGAAGTCCAATGACTGCCATTATTGACTGACCGTCATAATCGTCAGTGTTTTACCAATAAAATGAGAAATTAAGGAGGCACAAAGCAAAAACACTAGACAAAATCAGAAATGCTCTGCAAAAGTGGGGACAGTTGAGAGCACAGTTATGTTAAGCACAGACACGTGCACATGCATACACACACAAGCAATAAATAGTGAATATACCCTCTCCACAGTCACAAGGCAATGTCTTTAACAATATGCAGTATCTTTTTCTTAAAGACTGGAAACTGACATCTAATTTCCAATTAAATAACACAATGGCTGAGGCAGATTACAACATATTTACAAAGTTGCAAAAAAAAAAAAAAAAGAAAAAAGAAAAAAAAAAGGAAATTGACCGCATGTTTTAATAAGAAGCAAAGAACAAAAAGTAGCATAATATGCTACTAGGTAGTAGCTGCCCATATACGGAAAACACATTGCACTAGCAAGCAACCATGAAGTGATCAACAAAATATGCAACAGCAGCCAGCAAATTCCAATTTACTGCAGTGTCATTTTTCAATTTTTTTTAATGGTTTAGGGATGAGTCATGAAAGGGATAAATGTTTTTTATTAAATGTCTTTCACAACCTGCTATGAGCAGACAAAGAAAATGTATTATGCTTGGCAATATCCTGGCTGGCAGGGGTATGTGGGCCTCCTCTACCCAGATAAACACTTGGCATTAGGCAGATAGGTAGCCTTGTGCTATATGGGGCTCTGATTTGCAATGACACCATGCTACCTCTTACAATTAAATTCATCTTATTTGAAAGGCTGTACAGTAGGTATCTTTATTTTGTGCTAAGCAATATTTTTCCCATCACAGGCTACCAAACTGAAAACTCTTGCTTCTTTTGGAGCTTTAAATCAGTCAAGGAGGTATGTTTGTCAAACAATGAAAATAGACCACCACTATCCACAGCCTCCACCCCCTGTGAAGCTAGATGGGTGGTTAGGGGAAAGCAGGTTTTGGATGAAGGGAAAGTAATTATTTTCCAGATGATCAAAAGGCAGGCTAGACTGTCTGTATTATAATAGCCTAAGGTGGACAACAAAACATTTGTGGGTTCTCACAGGGCATACACTACTGACTAAATGGAACAACCAGCAGGGCAATCTTAGGGAGTTAGTCTCAGACTTACTGGGAGATATAGGACATAATCCACACCCTTTTTTCATATGTTTGAGACAGAACTTTTATGATGCCAGATGAATACTTCTATGGTGTAGACGATGGATGATTATTGATTTTTATTTGGTTATCTATTTTAGCCATATCTGCATGGAGAATGATAGATGCATCCTATTTTACTTATAAAAAGTTAGACAAAATATTAATTGTGAATATGCACTTGTGGCGGATATCTGCAAGGAGCACTAGAAAGGGATTGAAGATACATTTTTCAGTCTGACCGAAGTTTCTTGCTTTTTGGCAAGAAGTAAAAAATGGTTGAGACTGACATTGGCAGGGAGACATCAGATTATTTCCTTTCTATTAAGTTGTTAGGTTCATAGGTTCACTGCTGCCAGAACTATACAGTACAGACTACTGCAATCTCCCTCTACCCTCTGAACTTATCTCAATACTTGGCTAATGACCACAAGGGCCTAAGCCTAGCCATGCATCCCAAATCTCTGACAAGTTCTGATACCCTTGAAAAGTGCAAGCATGGACCTGGGAGATGAACAATTTACAGGTTACCTCTGTCCATTAGAGACATAGGTGCCAAACCAAGGATGAATTTCTGGTTTCCCATCCAATTGTCCAAGTTGCACTTGAACTGGGTTAGGGAGGGACTCTACTTCACATGGATGGGAAGCCTGTTCTTTAGAATAGGTAGTCTCTAGGATACATCCCTGTCTCTCCAGCAGGTACTATTTTTTATCACAGGCAAGGTTTAAGTCTTTAGAATGGGTAATTCTGGTGCTGTTTGTTTTGTGGATATGCAGGAGGTCCATCAGAGTGTGGTCTGACAATACCCTGTATGCCAGGCATAGATCTCCCCTCAAAAGCCTGTAGGAGACAGAATACAGGGATTAGGGGGTTAGGTATACTACTTCCAGAATCCAGCCCATTATCACAGACTCACCTTATTTTGGGGTCTATTTTTAACCTTAACCCATATGTTCCTCATTAAAACATGGAAGCAAACCACTGCCTCTGTCATGGGTTATGGAAGCACCTGAGTTTATTACATTTTTAATTTGTTTACTGTTTGATAAGGAGACTGATACCTAATAAATCAGGTTATGTTCCAACCAAGGTTATCCACAGGAGTTTTAAGAAAGAGCTGTTTTACAACATTATTCATAGAGTATGTTGATATTAAGTGTTATTCCAAATAATAGTATGTATTGCTGAGCTTCAATGGATCAAAGTCATATTTCTTAGAAAATGAATACTCTAAACTATACATAATGTTACATTTTTTACAATATGAGTAAAACTGGCTAATGCTTCTAATTTCTCCTCTTACTGTCTTCATCTCCATTTTCACTTTACTTTTCTTTGCTTGTTGTTCATTGAAGCTGTTTGAAATGTAAAAAGAATAATTAAACCAAAAAGCTTCATAGAACAGAAGTGTAAAATTCTCTGTTGTATCAGCATAAAATTAGAACAGCCAATAGGCAGAATGCCTACTGCTTATCCTTTGTTGCCTTTATTGTTGGTATTGTTTTCTAACAGCTCAGAATGAACTAGTTTCACTAAACATTTTAAGAGTTTCAGCCTACTTTAAGCAAAGATAATATATTTTAAAAAGTGGAAATTCTCTTTGCCAAAGCAGTAACCCTAAAATCTGTATTGTTGAGTCTGGCAAAATGGTTCATTTTACTATGTCTAATAATGGGAAGAACTAGTTCCTCAGTAAACAACAGGAAGAAACTACTACCTTCTGGTCAGAATAGCAGCACTGAATTCATAGTATGAGAATTCAGCACAACTGGACTTCCAAGATGGCTGCATACTGACCAACAGCTTAATTTCAGCTGTTCTAGTGTGAAAGCAGAATCGAGAAACAACAGTCAGTGAAATTCACATTTTGGGTAAATTTCAGTTACTGGCTACTAAGTCCTTTGCCTGTATGCCAGCAAAGAAGAAATTTACAGAACCAAAAAGAAAATCAACTAGAAAAGATGTAGAGAAAACAGGGGTTGGGAAGAATCCTGCAGCTGTTCAGCAAAAACCAGTTCAAGCTTCATCTTCAGCTTTGGTACAAGAGATGGTTTCGAAACAGGAGTACCTTAATTTTGAGGAAAAACAAATCAAATGTACTCAGAGGTGATTAAAATAAATGAAACACTGAAGGAATATATCAAATGAAATAAAAGGCAGGAAAAAAATAGAAGAAGCTTTAACAAGCTATTCAAATGAACTGATAAAACTGCAAAAATCAGAGGTGAAATGAAGAAAGGCTGGCTGAGTATGAAGCTTCTAAAAAAAATGGAGAGTTGGAAGACAGAGCAAGCACAGAAAACTTGAGATTTTCTTCGCACCACAGAAACAGGAAGGAACAGACTGTATTAATTTTTGAAAGCACAAATAAGCAACTGGATTGGTATTCCACAGCAGAATTTATTAACTGAAAGGGCACATCAAGTGTTTGCTCCAAAACTTGTAAAAATCCAAAGCAGTGAGGTACCAATGCAAAGATTAACACTCTCTGGTAAAAAAGAAAATCATCTAATTTGATTAAGCACTTTCGTATCTAATCAGGAGACTTTATCAGAACAATTACGCAACCAACATCCCTCTTTTAAAACTCCACTAAACATCACATAATATACCAATATGATCTAATCCTGTTTGCTCCAAACCTGGCCATAAGAAAACAGCCAAGACCTATATTAGTAAAGATGCAATCATACCAGCAGAAAGAGTTGATCCTGACAAAACGGTGGCAGAAGGGAAAAGTATTAAAAACTGGAGATAGCAGAGTTTTAGTGGAAAATAATTAAACACTGTACACTAGGCAGAAAAGGGGTAACCATTTGAAATGTCAGGATACACTACAGCAAGTCCCGAGATACAGAGACTGAATGGCCAAAGAAACACTTACATATACTAAGTCTGAGATGCCATTTCTTGGAATATTCACTTTTCTCTGAGGTATGCTGATCTCAGAGTTAGTATATATAAGTATGGGGCTGTGGGGGCTTTCCCCCACATGGGGGGTGGAGGTGGGCTTGCCCCCCTTAAAAAAGAAGTTTAAAGAAAAAGAGCAATTTTCGAGATTTGCTTTTCTCCTATGTTTTCAGTCTTTTTTTTTTTTTTTGCCTTGTCAGTGCTCAGCATTTCAAGTGCTGACATTTCAGTAGTTAGCACAGAAAAGAAGCAAATTTATCCCAGCAAACAGGTAATGTCAAGAGGCAGATGTGAAATTCAAGTTGCTGTAGCCATCTGTCTTCAGGATATTTTTTTCCTGTTGGATCAAAGACATTTTGTAATGCAGAGCAGGTTAAGGAAAAAGTAAAAAAAAGTTTATCCAGCAAAACGTTATCCAGGGAACATAAGGGAGCCTGTTTCTCATTCTTCTGACAATAAAGCTCATTGTGAGACTGTGCCAGAGAAACCTTTTCCAATGTTCCAAAGGAAAATGCTTGAGAGTCAGAGAAAAGTACAGGAGTTGACTAGATGAATCGGTAGTACCTTGGATTTGAAACCGAGTCTAATGTTGGGAGATGGAGAAGAACAGGAAGATGACCAGCAACACCAAAATTAGTGAATAAATGAGATACTATAAAGTGTCAATCACATTTGTGAAAAATGGCTTTGCTAGAAAAAATGGCTGAAGTAATTTGATGACTTTGTTAAAGCTGTGGGTGGACTGTAAAGCATATACCTGACTTTATGTCATTAATGTTTAGAAAGGCACTAAATGAGCAACAGTAACTGTAGGTAAAACAATTTTTGTTCTTATTAGTGTTTGTATAAAACATATCATGATATAAATAGCATGTTTTTGCCAACATAGCAATGATATTGCCAACATTCTGGCAGATAGGTTCACTGCTAACTTTACCCCCCCCCTCACCCCCCTAAAGGGCCCATATCTATACAGGAAAAATGCAGAGTCCCTGTAATCACAACTATGCAGTTAAAAGCTGCACTCTCTAAAGCCAAAAATGCAGCATCCATGGGACCAGACAACATCCCAGGCTGCGTTTTACACGAACTTCAGAACAAACTGGCTCCCCACTTAAGCACCATGTTCAATAATAGCCTCGCATCAGGCTTTGTGCCCACTGAATGGGGCACAGCAACAGTTATCCCACTCCACAAAGGGGAAGCCACCACTGATCCCTGGAACTATCGACCTATTAGCCTGACGAGCCTGGTCTGCAAGGCCATGGAACGTATCATCATGGAACTCATAAACAAAGATATTGGTAACCTCCAAACTCTGGATCCCACCCAGTTCGGCTTTGTGAAAGGCAGATCATGCCTCCTGAACCTGATAGACTTCTTTGAGGCAGTCACCAAAGCCGTAGGTGAGGGTAAGGTGGTTCAGACAGCCTATCTTGACCTCGCGAAGGCTTTCGACACCATCCCCCATTCTGAAATTATAGCTAAACTCACTAAACTAGGTATAAATCCCTATGTCACAAGATGGGTTGCCAACTGGCTCACTGACAGAACCCACACCGTAAAAGTTGCAGACTCCAAATCTGACCTCAAACCAGTGACAAGTGGAGTGCCACAGGGTTCAGTCCTGGGACCTCTTCTGTTTGGTATCTACTTCTCTGAAGTACAGGCTAACACAGAAGGCCTCTGGCTAACGAAGTTCGCATATGACTGCAAACTAGGAGACATAGTCAAGTCCCCAAATGATGTGGATATCCTACAGAAGGGCCTCGCTGAGACAGATGCCTGGTGTCAGAGCTATGGCCTTAAGCTCAATGCCAAAAAGTGCAGTGTCATCCCCTTTGGTAAAAACTCTGCACCCATGAACTACCACATAGGCAGCAATCTACTTAACACCAAATGTGTGATAAGAGACCTTGGGACCCAGGTGGACAGTAGTCTCTCCTTTGATTATCACATCACCACAGTAGTCAGGAAGTCCTTCTACATGGCACACCTCATCATAAAAGGGTTCTCATCCAGGAAAGAAGAGGTCATTGTTCCCCTCTACTCGACACTCATTAGACCCATTATAGAGTACAACACCCCTTTTGGAATGTACCTCACAAGACATCTGCAGCAGCTGGAAAGGCCACAGAAGTACCTCACAAAGAGGATTACTGGCCTCAAACAAATGCCCTACACTGACTATCTCAAAAAACTCCAGCTTTATTCCTTAGCATATCGCCTACTATGATGTGATCTCTACCTAAGAGATAAAGCTATGTCAAACCCAGGGCTGCTGGACATGCTACACCTAAAGAAATCCCAATCCCTCCAAGCTACATGCTCTAGGGACCTAAAACTTGTCACAACAATAAACAGGACATGCTGGAGGGATATATTCTTGTCCCAGAGACTTCCCATACTCTGGAACAGGCTACCCATCTATGTCAAGCAAAGTTCTTCATTAGCACTTTTCAAGAAAAATCTTGATGAGTGGATGGGAAATAGGAATACACCCCGGGGATCACTTCTGTGTCTCTGCTCGACAGTGGCACAGGAAAATAATTTTCTTGGGTGGCGTAAGCCAGGGAACCTTGTTGGCTAGGCTTACATAGGCCCTTGGGCCGATAGCCTAGTACCTACCTATGAACCTATATTATATTCTAAAGAAGTTTTATATAGTGTTTAGTCAGAGGTATCTTAAATGAGGGGGGAGACATTTCAGTGACAGTTGTACGTGTTAGATATATTAAATTTATATTTCTCAAAGAATTCCCATTCTCTGGAACAGGTCCCCCATCCACGTGAAGCAGTGTTTCTCCATATTCCTATTTAATATTCTAAGAGTATGAGCTGCTGGAGTGCGGGTGGAGTGTAAAAAGATCACTGATTATATTTATATGTAGAATTAAAGTATTGTCTCTTATTATTACAAGGGTGAATGTCTAGATTAATGCTCTTGGCTTAAGTTGTAAACAAGTATTTTTCTAAGCAAGTAGGCTTGAAAAATAAGGCAAAATGATAAAAACCATGAAAAATGCTAATTTTCTTACATCTGCAAAGATATTAGCCTGCTTTTTTTCCATTAGCAAGTGTTCCATGAGAGTCAGTCTGTACCTGAAGGCAGTTGTACATTATGTTCTGAGTGAAATTTACAAATATTCATTGCTGACTACTTTTTCATGGAGACAAGCTGTTTGCAGGTGCAGGCAATTAAGCTTAAGAGTTCTGAGCATTCTTTGCTGACAGAAATGCAAAATTTAAAGATACAGTGATAAGCAGTTCTGTGAAAAATAAAGTTTGAAATTATGGGAAGTGAATAAGAGATAGTAGCTTCCCTAGCAGCCAAAATACCTTTAAAAGAACATTGTACAACTTAGTTTTATTTAAAGATAGCATACAAGCTGTTTTTTTTACATCTGGGAGGGGAAAAGAGATAAGAAAAGAACAGACAACTATCAATGTAAGTGGTAACACAAGCTGTAGCATGCACTTCTACAGGGGTAATCTTCATTTAAAGTTAGATATGCCTGTGGGTGCAGCTGTTGATTTGGAGTATTTGCTCCAATCAGGAGAGTTAAACTTCATTTTTTGAAAATGTACATAGTTGTATGTGTTTGTTCTAAGTTAACAGGGGATTGGAGGGTTCTGAAAATGTATTTAACTATTTGTTTGAAGGCTTTCATTAAAACAAAAAGTCTTAAAATGTAACATGGGTTCAAATGGAGATGAGAAGAAACAACTGTATAAGATATCAATGTGAAAAAACATTAGTGTGTGCAAGTAACATAAAAGTTGGGAATACATTAAAAACTGACATGTAAAATAAGTAGGAACAATAGCTTTTATCATTATGAATACACTATCCTTATTATCTTGGAACGTAAATGGCCTTAAAGGTTTAGACAAAAAGGAAAGAGTATTGAATTATATTAAGAAATACAGAATGAAAATATTGCTGCAGGAGACATATTTGGAAAGAAATGAGCATGTGAATTTCACAAATCAGGGATTTCAGATTTCAGGATGGATATTCAACAGAATATTAGGGACAAAGGAAAAGATGAGTAATTATGTTAATTGCTAGAGGGGCTCCAATACTGATAGAAGAGAAAAAAATAATAATGGTAGATTTGTTGTAGTGAGTGGCTACTGGCAAGGGAGAAGGATTACAGTAGCATGTATTTATATACCACCAAAAACTGTTATTATGGAGCTTAAGAAACATTTAGGAGAAATAATCAGATTTCAGCAGGGAATATTACTTATAGGTGGGGAATGAAACTTGATTTGCAATAGCGAGGATGAATTGTGGAGACATAGAAGGGAGAATGTAACAAAAGAGGATAGATTTATGAAGAAATTAATGTACTGGTATGGAATATGTGAACTCAGTAGAAGCCATTGGTCAACATTTATATAGAAATTATATTTCACAGCATTTAATTAAAAACTTCAACACACATAAAATAATTATTTCTGATCATGCACCAATAAAAAACAAGATAAAAATGCAAGTTAATGAAGTAAAAATGAGACACTGGCCCTTCCCCACATACCTGTTAAAAATAAATGAATTTAAGGAATGAGTAGTGAAAATTATTTGAGACTTATTAGAGAATATAGAAATATCTTCAGAAATTATAGCTAGTTAGTGGGATAAAATAAAATGGAGTTTAAAAATAGGAAATAAATAAAAGAGTGATATGGTTAAGAAGTACTGAAGAATAAGGGGAATTTCACAAAACAAGAAGAGCAGGAATTGCAGAGTACTAAAGAGAAAATAATGGAGTATCTGGATAATATGCATGAGTTTAGAAAGATTGCTGTTAAGCAACTATTTTATTAATAACTCCAGAGCACAAAAATGTTTAGAACAATGACTTAGGCACCAGAAAGTAGAAAAGCCTTTTGCCAAACCTAGGGAGCCTATAACAAGAAAAATAACCTGAGAGCCAGTAGAGATATTATAGATATTCTGGAAATATTGTGAACATTTGTATAAAGCAGAGACATGTGGAAATGAGGAAAAAGTATACATGGAAATATTTATGGAAGACTTAATCATGCCAATGTTAGAGGTAGATGAGGCTCAACAACTAACAGTTAAGACAGAAAGAGATGAGATAAAAATGGTTATGTATAATTACTCATCAGGAAAGTTTCTAAAAACAGATGGTATTCCTGTGGAAGTTTGGAAGTTAGGAGGGAAGAAAGTGATAAAGATCTGAAGATTTTGTTTAACAGTATTTTAAAAGGCTGGGAAGCACCAATATCTTGGAAGAAAGCTGTGATGGCTATGTTACCTAAGGACAGTAAAGATCCTTCAGCTCCACCTTCATACAGATGCAATTCAATTTTAAACAATTATTTATAAAGTGCTTATGTCTATACTAGCTAAAAGAATGACAAAGGTGTAAATATTGATAGATATGATTCAGTGTGGTTTTGTGCAGGGGATGTAAACATTTGACAAAATTAATAGAACAATAATGATCCACAGGGAATAAGAATGTAAGAAAATGCCACTGTTGTTGGTGGGTCTTGATGCAGAGAAAGAATTTGGTAGACTAAGTTAGGATTTTATAAATAAGGCAATGGAAACATTTGCATTCCCTGATATAGTAATGATATTAATTAGGAAGATCAGAGGCAAGAATTTAAGTAAGAGAATTCATCTCTGATAAATTGTGTTTGAACAGAGGAACCAGGTGGGATGTTCTCTTTCCCTTTTATTATTTGCTTTATATTTAGAGCCATTTGCAAACAAGATAAGAGACTCAGAAATGGAAGGATATAATTGATATGGTAATTAATAAACGGCTGTGTTTGCTGATGATATTATTTTGTACATGATAAATCCAGAAAAGGACATCTCAGTGTTATGAAACATCTTAAAGTTTCATGTCTTTATAAGATATAGAATTAATGAAGATAATACAATGGCTTTAGATGTAAATTATGTACCCACACACAAATTGGTTCAGCAGTTCCTATATTTATGGGGACACAATAAGTTTAAGTATTTATGTGCAAGGATTAAAAAGTATTCTGTTATGGCAGCTAAGGATATGAGGGGAGAGAGTAACAAAAGATAATGCAAAAAAAAATGAAAAGCTGGAAGCTCCTGTTTATGGATATGGATAGTGAGATACAAGCAATGAAAATGGTTTTAGTCCTTTTAGTTTTATATATGGTTCAGGCATGTTTTTATCAACCAAAAGGGAAGTTGGAGAAATAATTAATAAAGAGCTGAACAAATTTATCTGAGAGGGAAAGTGGGCAAGAATTAAGTGGGCTAAGTTGATCCTTCCATTAGAACAAGTTCTTTTAGGATTATCTGATTTGAACACACATTTTAGAGCTACACAGTTAAGGCTCATGTACCTAACACAAGCAGAAGATTATAATTCAAAATGGAAATGAATGATGGTGATGAAGCAGGGGTAAGTTCAGGAAATAAAGTGAGAGTGGAATTCTGGTTGCAGATCCTTAAATAAAATATTAACAACCATACAGAATATTATTCTTATATTTATAAAGTAGCAGGAAGTATTCTAATAACTAAGCCAACACAACAGTGGAGAAAGGAGATTTTTCTCACTGGGATGACTGAAAGTGGGGTACAGAAAATATGCAAGAGGAGGCTAGAATTTACTGGAGAAAACTGACAAAGGAACCAAATTATTGGGAGCAAATAACTAGAGATAGATTGGTAACAGAGGTGGATGTGGCTATTAAGATATTTGGACTGCAGGCTAGAGACTTGCCTACACTGTCAGGGATTGATATCAGATTCTAAGCAAAGAGAAATGGATAGGGAAATCTTAAGTGAAAGACCTGCTGCGGTGGAGTTTTTAGTTGAATCTAGAACAAAAGCTGCTGTTAAAAAGGATAATTAGTAGTCCATATAAAATAATGCATGATAATGGTAAGAATCAATTAGAGCATGTTAGAAAAAAATTGGGAAGACAGACTGGAAAAGCAATTTACAAGAGAACAATGGAAGGACATATGTAGGGCTCCCAAGTCTGCAACAAAGTCCAGAAGGTTTAGGATCTTTGCTTGGAAGTGTTTGCATAGGTATTTTTGTACCCCAAGCATATGTCAAATAATTTGTCCTCAGATAGATAACAAATGTTGAAGGTGTGATAGAGGAGAAAGAGGGAACTGGGAAAATATGGTTTGAGCGTGTAATGAGTTGGCTGGTTTTAAAAATGAGTACTTTGTCAGAAATATTGGGTGAGCAAATTGCTATAACTAAGGAAAAGATTTTTTGAGGTAGACAAAAAACCTGAACTGCCTAGACATAGTGAGACCTTATTAAGTTGAATTCTCTTGGCTGTCAGAAAAGTAATTGCTAGCAAAATGGAAATCAGAGTGTAAACCAACTGTAACACAAATGAAAAAGCAAAAACCAACTCAGCAATAACAGCTGAACTGACTACATGCAAACTCCTCCAGACAAGATTCACATACACATAAGCACTTTTTTCCCTATTGGAAACTTCATCAGATAAACATACAAACATTTCATGTTTCCTTTATGTAAACCTAAAACCAATCAAAGTTGCTGAAAACAGTCATGTGCTAGCCAAGCCCCCAGCATGAATTGCAAAGCCAGCTCATTTTTAAAGGTAACTTACAGGTTAAATGGTAAAGCAACAAACACTAAGGTATAAAACAAAAGCAAGTACTGAAGCATAAAACAAATTGAACAAGTAGTCAGCTTTGTATCAAAATATAAGATGTTAAAATTATATATGAATTATATATAAAAATTGCATTAATTTAAGAAGTTATTACATAAAATAGTACTTTGGTTAAGTATAACAGTTAAGTAAACTGTGAAGCAAAAATATGTTAAAGTTTTATATATATATATATATATATATATATATATATATATATATATATATATATATATATATATATAAACACTAGTCACTTTAATAAATGCATACAAGTATTCCAACAATATAAGCATTTTTACATAAGGGAATGAAGTTAAAATTAAATGACCACCTAGTTTTTTTTACCATTTTAGTCTTAGCTATCTTTCCAGTGCTTTTAACCTCAACAGACAATTAATTGAAAGTTGTCCATTTAAACCAGGCCAGTTATTAATGTAAATCACAGCATTCAAGATGGAATTGCCATGGGCCATGCCTAGCTTGTGAATGAATTTGTTTAGCAATACAAAATTTAAAATCACGTGTAGGGTTTTTGAGGATATGATTAGCTAATGCATTTGTCAATTTCTTTTTCTGATATCATATCAGTGTTCATAAATTCTCTCATGGAGTTTTCTCTCAGTTTTTCTGATATAGAAACAAAGGTTTGAACTGCAAGTGGCACAGTATATCACCCCCGTAGAGTTTCAAGTATACAGACTGTTGATGTTAATTAAATATTGGTTAATCCACAGTTGCTGTGTGATAAACTTACAATAGTGGCAATCCCCACAAGTTTTCATTCCCTTTGTAGTAGCCTCTTTCAATTCTTTCTCAAACAAGGCCTTTAGACTAGTTCCCCTGTGGTATGTAATCCTGGGTTTCTCACCAATATCTTTTCTCTTTTTTCATTTCTCCAAGTCTTTTGGATTTCTAATACTATGATGGGAATGGACTCTATTCCTTAGTCAAAGTACAATTAAAGTTCATGAAATTAGTATTGTTTCAATCTTTGATGTCAGCCAGAAGTGCTCTTCACAGCACCCTCAATGTGCCCAGTAATGACTCCTTCTGCAATTTGTATGTAGTTACGTGTGTTGGTAACATATCTAAATATGATTGTAGATTCTTTTTTATAAGACCTGTTGCTCCTACTACTGCTGGAACTGTCTGGGTATCTTTCTTCCACATTGCTCTTGTTTCTGACTACAAATCCTGGTATTTAATAACTTTGTGTCTGTCTGTATGCATGACACTGTAGTCACTGGGTGTAGTAATTTCAGTAATCAATGCTACTTCTGTCTTTTTTTCATGGACCACTATATCTGGTTTTCTCGCATCTATTTTTTGAACGGTTGATAATGGGTGATCTTATGTGACATAAACTTCATAATTTTCTATGATGCTTTGTGGCTAATGCTTCCAGTGTTTTTTCAGCTACTTCAGTATTATAATGTTTGTACAATCCCCAGTGTAACAGTCTAGCCACATTATTATGCATTTCAGTGTGCAGTCCTTCTGCCATTAGTTTGTCACAACCAGCAACAAGGTGTGCAACTGTTTCCAGTTCTGTTTTACAAAACCTGCATTTGTCTCTTTCTCCCACATGTTCAATGGACTTTGTAACCCAACGTGTACATAGACCACTATCTTGGACCGCTAATATTAACCTTTTTTTATCTTTTGGTTTGAATTCGTCTCTCCTTAACTATTCCTGTGTTCAGTCCTGATCAACATGAGGTTGTTCCAGGAGTTTTCTATACTTGCAACTATATTTAGGCATTTTCAACATTTCTTACCTTCTCATCTGATTCTTCACCTTATATTCTTTCTTTTTTTTCTTTTTTTTTAGCACATTCAGTTGCTGCCTGATTTTTATCTGTTGCTGGTTTGATTTCCATTCCCGCTTAATGCCAATATGCTTCTGCTAGACTAAGCAGGGAAGTCATCTTAGATTTATTCTCTTTTGAGGTCAGAAGATCCTATTTTCCATGATTAAATTAACCCTCAAGCAGCCCTCTCAGTGCTGTCTGCCTTAGTTTGTATCACTTGAGCCCCACCTGTTTATTTACATCTCTATACATTCCCCTTCATTGCTAATGTATCACCCTACTCTAATCTGTGCACAAACTGGCTACTAATAAGCAAATCAATGTGAAGACACACTCCCAGCCTTAATAAACTTTGCTGCCACTTATCTCCTTCACTTTACAGGTAGAGTTTGAATTATTACTCCCCTCCCCCCCCCCCGAGGCCTTCACTGATAGATTTCCACTGCTTGTCTCTCTGGTTTGGCTGGTTTCTTTGCATTGCACCTGGTTTACACCACCTTGTGCTATCTCCCTCCCAATATTAAGTCTATATTAGATTCCTGCTGTGCATGGAGCCATCTTTAAATGACTAGCCTCTACCAGGACACAAGTGCTCTTCAGCAATTGAATTATGCTTGCTGGTAAGCCATTAGACCTCAGGAATTTCTTAAAGTGTTCAGATTTGTAAAGTAACTCTTACTTTGTGCCGCCCGTTACTTTTGTCCTGATGGGCTCAGCCCCGCTCTGTTCACCCTCGCTAATGCTCAGGCTGCCTGCGCTCCCCTGCCCTGTCCCCAATTCCCACCTGCCCCCACTACCTCTGCATTTATAGTAATCCCAACCACACCCACACCTCAACCTCACATCACCAATCACAGCTCCTCAAGTGAGATCACATTACACCACACCCACTTGTTACACCACACAATACTCCCAACCACTCACATTCTCTCTAGGCATTATTACATCACCCCACACTACTGACCCAGCTGCATATACTACAACCCTATAATTCCTATCCATACCTCCACCTAGAACCAATTTAAACTTTATAACCATGACTATCACCCAACTAAGTCTAGTCTGTCTTTTCTTAATTCTTTATAACTCCACAAGTTATCACTCTAGCAATATCCCTAAACTTAGTAGCACAATACTATATTATGCACTGTCATATACAGACACCGTACATTATAATATCTGCCCACAGTTGTTCAAGAACTACATAACTGACCAATTCAAAACTAAACACATATGCTCTCATTCCTTCTCCAAAAAACACAATACTTTCTCACACTCATTACCAAACTCAAACATCTGCATCACCATTTCAACACCAGGCTCACCATAAGTGGGGACATCCACCCCAGCCCAGGCCCAAATCCATCCTGTCCAACACAAATTTCTCCATCCAAATTATCAGAACATAATATCCCCACTATCTTCATCCCTGGGCAAATCAACAACAGCAGCAAAACCAACCATCTCTTAATGCTAAATATTAATATTAGAAGTATCAAAAATAAAATACCTGAACTCCAGGCTACAATAGCACACTACTCCTCAGACATAGTTGCTTTAACAGAAACCTGGCTAAATACAAACATAACTAACTCAGATGTTCTCCCTACCAGCTACAATATCATTAGACAAGACAGACCACTTCGTAAATGGGGTGGAACTGCCTTACTGTATAAGTCCAACTTAACTTTACGTCAAATACCAAACTCCTACCCCTCCCTCAATAATCAAGACATACTTATCTTACAACTTCAACTTCATCCTAAAAAGATCATCACCATGATTATGATCTATATTCCACCTGGTAATATACCTGCTAGCCTTGAAGACTTCTTATCCTGGTGTTCTTCCACATACTCACAAGAAACCCTTATTCTGGGGGATTTCAACCTAGATTGCTTCACCTGTATATCAGAACCACCAAGTAATCTAATAAATCTCCATGGCTACCAGCATCTAGCTCAAATTCCAACTAGATGTGAAAAAAATCTAAAAAGGAATCCATCCTTGACTGGGTCCTAACTAACAACCCCACATTGTACCCCCATGCAGTCTCCCAGAAACCTTAAGTGACCACAACATAATATACCTTATATGTAGTAGAACAAGCCTATGCAAAACCACTAAATATAAATCCACTAGAAACACAAAAAATTTCTCTCCTCAGGTCCTCAATATTCGACTCTATAACTGTGACTGGATCCCCTTAAAAACCCTCCCACTTGACCAGGCTGTAGCATATTTCAACAAAACATTTCTACAACACTTAGACACTGTCACTCCATTGCCCAAAATCAAGGTTAGAACCTCTACAAATACCTGGCTCAGTAAAGAAATCAAACAAATCTTCAAGTCCAAAGACACTGCCTGGCTTTACTATCAAAACAAAAACAAAGAAACACAAAGCCTAATTAAGTACAAAGAACTGCGTAACCGTGCAAAAAATGCATTGGGCTGGTCAAAAAATCCTACTACAGAACAGTACAATCTAAATATCAACACAACCCCCCAAAATTTTGGAAAAATGTAAATCAGGTACTAAAACCCACTCAAAAATCTACCCCCAAACCAACCACCCCTGACACAAAAGTTTATATTGAAACACAATTCAACTCCCACTTTGTGAATTCAATTCTTTCCTTAGTATCACAGGACAGTTCCAACCTCAATATCCCCCCCCAACTCAAAAAATACTAATACAAGCTTTACCCTCAAAACAATTTCTACCACCTCAATCAAAAGCATGTTCTCCAACCTAAAAACCTTGTCAACAGCAGCCGACCTACTCCCCAGCTATTTCTTGAAACTCACAGCAAATGCTATTGCTATCCCAATCTCCACTCTCATAAACAGATCAATTGTTGAAAACTATGTGCCCAAACTCTGAAAAATATCTTATGTTACACCCATACATAAAGGTGGGACCTCCACTGAGCTTAATAATTATAGACCCATTGCTATAATCCCCCCCCTGCCAGAATCCTAGAAAAATGCATCCATACCCAGGTGTTAAAATATATCCTAGACAACAACATCCTGTCACATACTCAACATGGTTTCAGACCTGCCCATAGTAACACTACAGCCCTCCTCTGCTTCATAGACACAATAAGCCTTCTCAAAAACAAAGGCCTGCAGGTGTCAACTCTTTTTTTGGATATGTCCAAAGCATTTGACACAGTCTCACACTAAATCCTGCTAAACAAACTAAACCAATATCACCTATCAAAGTCCTCTCTTACCTGGTTCCAAAGCTACTTAACTGACAGGTACCAAGCGTGAAATGAGAAAATTCTCTCTCTCCTCAGCTGCCCATAACTATAGGAGTCCTACAGGGTTCTATCTTAGGACCACTACTATTCACAGTCTTCACAAATGACCTCCATACCTCCACACAGCATGCATCTATCATTCAGTATGCAGACAATACTACCTTAATCTGTCCTGCACAAAATATTCCCAGCCTCCTGCAAACAACTCAACTAGCATTCTCTGACTTTGAAAACTACCTTACCAAAGTCCAACTTATCCTTAATCCAAAGAAAACTCAGTTTATGATTATAACCAGTTCTAACAAAACCACTGATAACAGTCAATTCACTATCTACTCCACAAATGCTACTCCAATCGCTTCAATGGCACAGGCTAAGCTATTGGAAATAACCATAGACTTCCACCTAAAATTTGATAGTCATCTCAACTTAACTATTAAAAAAGTACATGCCAAACTGGGATCACTCTACCGTATCAAACCATTTCTTAACAACAACACAAGATCAGCCATTGCTCACACCCAACTTCTATCCACCCTCCTCTATGCATCTCCTATTCTGACTAATCTCAACAAAACTGAACTAAGCAAAATGGAAGCCTGCTATAACAGAATTGCCTGCTTTGCTGCAAATTGCTCATATAGAACTCATCACTGTACTGCTTTGAGCCAGCTTCACTGGCTTGAACTGCCCAACCTCCTAACCTACAATCAGCTCTGGCTCTGTCACTCTGTCTATTACCTCCCCAATAAGTGTCCTGCCCACAAAAACCTAGTACAACATCACTCAGCCAAAAGGCCTCTTAGATCATCAAGCAAACTACTACTAGAAGTCACCAACAGCTATAATAGCTTTGGAGACCCACTATATAGTCGTTCAGTGGCTAAGAACTGGAACTCTCTCCCCACTAGCATACAAAACACATAATCCAAAGCCTCCTTTAATAACCTCATTAGGCAGCATCTCAAGCGAAGTTGGCAGTGCAATGACTGCTCCCCAGGCTAGTGAAAGCGGACAAGGTACACATACTAAGCCTAGAGTACTTGATAACAGTTTTTCACTCTTACTCACAAACACTGGCTAATGTACAATGAATGTACTGTACCTATGCCTATGTATATATTCTACCTATGTTCCAAATTTCAGCTGTATACCACAAATCTATTAATTACCTTTATTTTTAAATTAATGTTTTCTTGTTTCTTCTGTCCACTGTAACTGTTGATGTGCTACATACCACTGTAAAAACATGTCTATTGTAATTTGTCTGTATACTGATCATGTCTAAATATCTACATGTATCTGTAATTATTTTTCTGTGTGGAGCTTTTCTCCCTGGGCCTCTGCTGAAAAAGGGTCTTTTCAGCTCAGTCAGACACCCCCAGTTAACAAATGTAAAATAAATAAATGTATGCGGTCCCATGATTGCAGATCTATACATGTAATCAATTTCAAGGAGGCCCATACCTCCCTCAGAATGGGGAATATATAATCTTTGTATGCACTGATTTTTATAAATCTTTTGATGAGCATGAAGCATTCTTCTTGTTTTCCTGTCTAATCTGTCCAACACCTTTTGGGGCCAGTCAGTCACTCCAAAACTGTAAGTTAGGACAGGAAGAGCAAATTGGTTTATAGCTTGAACTTTGTTCCTAGATGTCAATGCTGTTTTCAGGATTAATTTAAGCCTTCTAAAATATTCCTTAGTGAGTTTTATTTGCATTTGTTCATGGTTTATTGCTGATCCTTCATCAGTTCCCAAATATTTATACGCTCCCTCTCGCTCAAGTTCTTTTATATCACATTTTTGGCCCAAGCTGATGTTTTCTTGGTGCTGCAGATTTTCTGCTTTAAAGGTTGCTTTTGCACATTTATCAAGACTAAATGACGTTCTTATATCATCTGAAAAAGTTTTGACTACTTACAGTTGTGCTTTCAGTCCCTCATCTGATGAGCTATGCAGTTTTAAATCATCTGCAAAGAGAAGATGAGAAGTCTTTACACTTTGTTGCTTCCTTGGAGCCAAATTATAGCCATGATCTAATCTGTTAAACAGGCAGCAGGCAAGGCAAAAGAGCAGCGGTGACAGAGAGTCCCACTGGAATATCCCCTTTGAATTTTTATCCCTGGATTAATAATTTGTCCTTTATCATGGCTTAACTGCAAAGCAGTTTGCCACTGTTTTGTGGTCACTGTGATGCAATTTATCAGTGTAGGATGCATCTTACACATTTTAAGCACTCTTATTCATGAATGTGGGATACTGTCAAATGCTTTTTTGTAGTCTGTCCGTGCCATGCTTAGAGTCTTCCCTGTTTTACACTTCTCCACTATGAGTTTATTTAACAGCAAATGATCCTTTGTTCCATATGACTTTCTTTTATTACCATTTTGTTCTGTTTCCATAACTGAGTTTTCATCTAAATGACTATAAACTCTATCAGAATAAGTTCTGGTGTATAGTTTATACATCGTTGGAAGGCAAGTTACTGCTCTATAGTTTTTAGGGTAGATTGCAGGTTCTTTCTTAAGTAGGAGCATTGTTTTTCCTGCTGTTAGCTAGACTGGTGTCTGTTCGGGGTGTGCATATAAATAGCTCTTACTCATGGCTAAATCTTCATGCAAAGATGTTAATACTTTTACCCAGAAGTTAGGTACTGCATCTGGGTCTGGGGTTTTCCAGTTAAAAGCTTTTCTTAACTTTGATTCAATCTCGCTGGCCATTACTTCATCCCATTTCATATCCTGCACATTTTAACTTTTTATTCCTTCTTTTACTTCTTCTATCCATTCAGCATCTTTGTTATGTTCCACAGGATCTTCATAGATATTTCTCAAAAATGTATCTATTTCTTCTTCTTTTTTTTTTTTTTTTTTTGTGGTCTTTCAGTTCCTTTTACCTTGTTTCCCAATTCTCTATAAAACTTTTTGGGTCATCAATAAATTGCTTATTTTATATTTTTCATTTATATTTATCTATGCATCTTCTAAATTTTTCTGCCTGTGCTGATATTTTTAGCTTATTATTTGCAATAGTGCATGATAAATCCTGATATGTTATATGTATAGCTCCAACTGAGCATTTGTATTGGTTTCCTATGGGAGGCTCCAAAGTTTCATCATAGGTCAACTGATTAGATGCTTTCCATTCCACTGATTTCTCCTTAATTTGGGTGTCCATTGCTCTATCCTGTTCTGTTGTTATCTGAGTTAAATTTTCTACACTAAAGCCTTCACATCGCAGGTAACCCATAACCTCAGTTTGTATTTCTTTAAATTCTCCCTTACTAATCCTCTTTTCTCCTTTTCCTCTTTGTTTGCTTATTTTTTGTATTGTAAAGATTACCATGTCGGGATTCCTTTGCCTGTATTTCTCTTCAAATATCTTTGGTGCTGCTCTTTTTTCATTCATTAGTTTTGCTTTCTCCTTTGCATAAATATGGCACCATATTAAATTGTGTTTTCTTCCCCATGCCCATATTTCTTCTTCAAATGTCTCCTGCTTCTCTTATTTCTCCTTACTTTGGGGACTAGTTGTTCCATTATGCTGTGATATAACCTGTGTTAGACTTTCCAAACTGAATCCTTCATTTTCAAATATTCCATAACTTCAGCTGCATTCCCTCTTTGTGATGTTATTTTTTTATTGTGACATTTTCCATATCTGGATGACTTTACCTGCATTTCTCTTCAAATATCTTTAGCGCTGCCTTTTTGTGTTGATTAATTTGGCTTTCTCCTTTGCATAAATATTGCACCATATCAGATCTGCTTTTCTTTCCCATGTCCATATTTCTTTTTTTATGCCCTTCAAATATCTCTAAATTTTGTTCTTTAAATTTTTGCACTTCATCAGTCCATTCTTTTTCCAAATGGCACAACATTTCTTGGTCTCTATAGTGTTTTTTATGGATCTGTTGTATTAATTAACACAAATTTTAATCTGAAGCTTCTGACAGTTTTTCTTGTGGAAGTATTTTTCTTTGCTATATTTCTCTCTTAATCTTTTCGTATATCTTTTGTCTGGAAATTCTGGGCTTCTTGCATAATAGTAACAATACATAATTTCTTTCTTATCCTCAATAGTCCACTCCATTGTCTGCATGACTCTTTTTTGGCCTATCTGTTTTTGTGAGTTTTGTGGACTGCTACTTTTTTCTACAATGGGGGGGGGGCGGGTTATCCTCCCCTGGACCTGGCCTAGCCCCATTCTATGAATATTTCCATGTCTTGAGGATTCTACACTGTCATTTTTCCCAGTCCTGGTACCAGTGCGCCTACCAAGATTGGGCACTTTTTTATCCTGGGACTTGCACACCCATCTATCGTCTTTATTTTGAACCTACTTCTGTCCATGATATATGCTATATAAATACATTCTATATATCAGTGTTGTCTTGATGAGATTTTGTGAAGAACAGGGTCCACCTCATGAAGGTACTCACCAAGACTTGAGGGCGAATTCAATTCCAGCAGTACTTCTCTCCTTTTGCTGATTTTATCATCTCTCCATTTGAACCCCATTTTCTCTTATATCTCTGATAAGATAGTCCAATTCTTCTCAAGAATATTTTTTATTAACAGACTTCCTTTGGTGAACACAATAATAAAAGAGCAATATACATTGTTACCTGATTTAGATGCCCCACCAGATATCCTTGAGTTGGAGGGACTGGTTTGTAGTATGAGATGAGAGTCACTTATTTTTTAAATAAAATGGGAGAAGTAATTGATTTGTCTTTTGTTCATCACCTCATACATTGCATTGTCTATAAAGGCAGGTGGATAACTCTTTAAGAAACATGGATTTTAAAGTTAAGCATTTGGCCCAGAAGTCTTCCTCTCTCGAAACCATCCTGGCAGCATGCACACACTGCCCCTTTTTTCTGGGTGATAGGGTGGGAGCTGTCAAAATGAAGAAAACTATCAGAATATGTTTTCTATCGATATATTTTAGAGGTGAACATAACATTTAAGTAGTCTTTAGTAAGCTATACATCAAGGTATGTGATGTTTTCACTGTTATAAGTATATGTAAATTTAAGGAATGGAGTGGAATCGTTGATGAAGTAGATGAATGAAAGAATTAAATCTCCTATTCCATCCCATAAAATAAAGATGTCATCCAGGAACTGTGTATAAAATTTGCAGTGGGTGAAGAACTGGGATGCAAATAAATGGTTCTTCTCCAATGTATCCTCACAATATTTGCAAATATACCACCACAGGGAGACCCCATGGTAACCCCTGTGCATTGATGGTAAACAACGCTGTTGAATGTTAGAAAATAATTTTTCAAAACAATCTCTAGTAAATTGTCATAGAGATAGAGTTTGTCTTGGGGCAAACCTGAACTAAAGTATTCCTAATATCCATTTCTCACATTTTCCTCATATAAAGCTAGGGTAGGACACAAGTTGGGGTTATAAGTACTAGATTCTCACAAGGGGTCCATTGCTGTTGTTGTTTTAGAATGTTGAAATATGACCTTAAAATTGAGTTTCCATATATAATGTTTTAAATCCATGAGCACATATGCTATGTCAACATGTTTTGCTGGGGCAAAAGTTAGACCTCCAGCAAATAAATCTGCACTTTTTACATTCCAATAGGGAAATGAAAGTGCTTATGTGTATGTGTTTTATATTCGTCTTATTCAATAAACAATTGAACTTTGTCTGGAGGAGTTTGCATGTAGTCAATTCCTCTGCAATTTATAAACCAACTGTATTTCAAGTATTGAATACTATAAAAAAATATAAAAATCAAAGAGGGCTGTTTAGAAAAGGGAAGGAACAAATTATATAGAAATAAATGGAAACTGTGGAAACAATGCTTGCAGAATAATGTTCAGGAGGAGGAGTGAAGCTGAAGGAAGGCAGGAATTTAGCAATTTATGTAATTCTGGACTGATGATAGTTACATAGAAAGAAAAGATATGTGATGTATAATGTATGTAAATGGAAAAAATGTCATTTATTTATTTTATTTATTTATCTGACATTTGTTTACTGGGAAGATTCGACTGTGCCAGAAAGTGCCCATTTTCAGCAGATGCCAGGGATAAAAGCTCTACAATCAGAATCCGTCTTTCAAAAATCAATTACAGATATTTTAAATCACAAAGTATCATGTTACACTACAAAGGAGTGAAAAAATGTTGTAATAAGAAAAACATTGAACACGTTTCAAAGTACAGTGCAAGGAAAAGCAACAACATGAGCTGAAGAAAATATCTGAGGCAAAGATCATTAGTTATATTGTTTGTTACATAGATTTTTATGTGAGAAATGAGACCTGAGGCAATTCTAATAAGATATCTAAAAGGATAGTAGAGATTACATGATTAGAGAAAGTGAGGGGAAATTGAGTGATGTCTTAGTATGAGAGTGGGTGTTCATATTAGGGTTATAGAAGTAAGTACAAATGGAGAGAAGTGATTATAAGAAGGGCACAGGATAGGGAGTCTTCAGCTAGCTTAGGTGAGTGGGGATGAAACAGTGATAGAGGAAAGATCTGCAGAGAGAAAGTGGATATGGTAAGACAGTGGGAAAAACAAAGGAAAGGAGTGGAATAGGAGGTTGGAAAGGGTTGTAGGGTGTGATTTAGGCTGAAGAGGATGAGTGAAGTATAAAGAGTAAGTTCAGCCAGGATTGGCACAAGAGCAGGTCCATGATTTTGTAAACTTTTTTTAGGGATCATTTAAAGGTGGGAAGGTTAGAAATAGTTCTGGTGGTTAGAAGTAAGGAGTTACATTTTTGTGCTACTGAGTATGAGTATAGGCTTTGTCCAGGGGATTTATTTGGTCTATTTGTGGTGAGAAGTTGCTTGTCTTCTGATCTTTTAGGGAAATTATATATATATATATATATATATATATATATATATATATATATATATATATGTTGATTAAAGTGGTAAGAACTGGGCAAGTTAATGGTTTGTATATGATTTTGTGTATTATTATAAGCAGAATGTAGGAGAGGTGGAGGGGGAGTTCTAGCCAGCTAAGGGTATGCTGAGTTTTAAAGAAAGATAAATTAGTTTCAGACTTGGCACTTTTCTTGCAACAGCTTTCAGGTTTGTTTTTTATGGATGATTGTAAATTGGTTAGGTAGAACTGGGGCTCCATAGATTAGGGAGGGCAGAAGGTAGGCTTTGGCTAGAGTAATGTTTGTGGATGTGTTCAAAAAACATTTGTTTCTATATAGCATGCCTAGTTCTTGATGGGTTTTCTTGATATTGCCTTGGACATGGAGGTTAAATTTATGATCATCATCTATTATGGCTCCTAACAGTTTAGCATGGTGAATTAATTCAATTTCAGTGCCATTTGCCAAAAAGATTTTGAAAGATGCTTTTGTCAGACGTGAGTTTTTGGGATAAAGATGAAGAATTTTATTTTTTGAGGTGGGGGATGAGTAAGGGTTGTGCTCTTATAAGCCAGATTTCAATGGGGAAGAGGTTGTTGAGTGATTTCTTGGAGTTATGTTAAGGTGTTTGAAAAGCGGATGATGGTAGAGTCATAGCCATATTAAACCAAGGTGCATTCACAAGACTTTGAATGTACATTATTGATAAAAATATTTAATCATAGAGGGTAAAGGATGGATCCTTGTGGGACTCCTGTGGAAGTGAGAAGTTATGCAGTGCTGGTTACTTGCCATTTTACAGCTTATTGCCTGTTGGCAAGATAGCTAGAGAACCATAGAACAGATGGAGATGATAGACCTAGGGTGGAAAGCTGATTGAGGAGTTTACTGTGAGACTCCATGTCAAAAGCTGTTGATAGATGTAGAAATACAGCAGATACCAGTTTATTAGAGTTGCAAGCTTTATTGATAGTGTCTGTAAATTATAGTAATGCAGTGGAGGTGCTGTGGTCTGGCCAAAATCCATGGTGAGTATTGATGATTAGCTTATTTTGTAAGAGACAATGGAGAAATTGTTGATGTATCTTTCAAGGATTTTAGAGAGGGGAGACAGGATGGTTTGTAATGTCAGTAGAATTAACGTGTTTATGTAAGGAGATAATATGTGCCATTTTCCATAAGTTAGAGACATAGGATTCTATTACTGATCTATTAATAAGAATGCTGATTGGGTATGCTATTGCATTTGCAGCTAGATTTAAGTATTCTGGAGGAAGGTTTTCATCTGAGGAGGAACAAGGTTTTAGTTTATGTAAAAGCTTTTTTTATGAGAGTTATATAAACTGGTTGAAAGGTAAAGTGGGTGGAGTTCTCTATGCATGTATTGAAGAGGTTGCAGTTAGGTGAGTTTTGTGATGAAGATGTGCTTGGGTCTAAGGTAGGGGAAGTTAGATGTGTGGAAAAGGATGTGCTAGGTGAGTTTGAGGTAAAGTTGACTATGCATTCTATGAAGTATGTGTTTAAATAAGTAGCTGTTTGAAGAAGGGGAATGTCTGGGTATGGGCTGGGATCTTTTTTGTACCTAGGTTGATGAGAGAGGATATGGAGGAACAGAATTTTTATGGTTGTTTTTAATGGCTATCTTGAAGCTGAGTATAATAACACTTTTTACCTCTATTAACTTGTTTCTTGACTTGGTTTCATAACTGTTTGAATAGCTGCCAATTTTTGTCATTTTTATTATTTTGCCAGTTAATCCATGGTTTGTCTCTGTCTTTCATAGGGAGTTTGCTCTGGTTGGTAAGCCGTGGAATATGGCTGTTTTTAATTCTTTTTGTATGCTGTGGAGCTAAGTTGTTAAAATTATTTAGAAATGCTGCACTAAACTATTCAACTGCATCATTTAAGGGGAGTCTTTTTAGGATGGACCAGTCAACTACTTTCATAGCTTCAATAAAAGACTCTGGAGAAAATGGACAATTAATGGGTAGTTTGGAGCTTATGCTCCTTTGTTAGTTGCATAATATTCCAGGGGATATAATTATTTATTTATTTATTTATTTATTTTGCATTTCTTTACTGGGATGGTCCGACTGGATGTAGGTCCTTTTTCAGCAGAGGCCCAGGGAGAAAAGCTCCACATAAACAATTACATAGACAGTAATCAATGTTTAACAGACAATACACAATAAACAATGTTTACAGAATAATAGTATAACGTAATGCATCAATCTTGAGTTGACATTGGTTCCTTGGGATATTAAGTCCATTATACAGTAAAAATCTGGTTTGCAACATTCGCAGCAATAAAGCACTGACAAGAACTTACATTAAATCTTGGATGACAAATACTCTAGTGAATAGATAGATAGTTTACCATAAGGTTTTACATTGTAAGGTGTCTTGAACAGGTTTTTGTCTTTCATTTGTACTTAATGATAAATACACTTAGTAGTACAGTGCTGATAAAGAACTATATTTTGGTAAGTGGTCTAACAATAGCTGATGTAACTAGATGTATTTCTTCTAACAGGTCCTGGTGTTGCACTTTGGCATTTGCCAGTCGGTAATCTGGTGGAGTGAAACAGCTAAGTAGAATTGTAGTAGATGTTGGAGTAAAGTGGAATGGAATGGAGGGGGACTGGTGGATATTATAGGTTAAGTAGTAGATTGAGAGAGGGGGGTGTTTGCATTAATCTGGGCTGTTGCAGTTGCAGAGCCAAGAGTTTGTCAAATGGGTTTTTAAGGACCTTTTAAAATCATTTGTGGAGGACATGGCTGTGATGAAAGGGGGACGTTTATTCCTTGGCTGTTGTGTTAGAGTAGAGGGTTGAACCTGCAGTATTGTTATCTTTATTTACTTTAGATATTGTACTACTGTATACTGATACTCTATAAGCTGCAGGAGGTCACTTAGTGTATCAGGGAGGGTACCTGAGGAGGTAATATTAGATGGGCTGCTAAGCAGAATCCAGTCCAGGATAGAATGTTGGGAGGTATTTTTTCCATTTTGTGTTATTATAGGTTCATAGGTTCATAGGTTCATACTAGGCTATCTGCCCTAGGGCATTTATAAGCCTAGCCAGAATGTGTTTGGCTTTCGCCACCCATTTTAAATTTATTTTGCTATGCCCCTTTTCGAGGTTAGTATACTGTGCCTCTGTCTAACAGTGACACAGAAGTGATACCCGGGGTAAACCTAAGATCTCCCATCCACTCATCAAGATTCCTCTTGAAGAGAGTCAATGAGGGACTCTGCCTAACCTGGACTGGTATTTTATTCCAGAGTGAAGGGAGCCTCTGGGTTATGAATCTGTCCCTCCAGCATGTCCTATTTATTTCAGTGCTGAGGGTCAAGTCTCTTGAGCGCGTAGCTCGATGGGATTTGGATTTTCTGAGGTGCAGCATGTCCATTAATTCTGGGTTGGACATGGCTTTATACGTCAGGCACAGATCGCCTCTGAACAGGCGATATGCCACTGAGTAGAGCTGCAGTTTCTTTAACCGGGCAGCATATGGCATCTGTTTGAGCCCTTTGATCCTCTTGGTGAGGTACTTTTGGGGTCTTTCCAGTTGCTGCAGGTGTCTGGTAAGGTACATCCCAAAAGGGGCATTGTACTCAATTATGGGCCTGATGAGGGATGAGTAAAGAGGCACGATGGCGTCCCTGATCTAGATGTGAATCCCTTCATGATTAGGTGGGCTATATAAAATGTTTTTCTAACCACTTTGGCCACGTGGTTGTCAAATGAGAAATTGCTATCAACTTGGGTCCCCAGGTCCCTAATTACTTCTTCTGTACTTAATGGATTACCACCTATGTGGTAATTTGTGGGCACTTTGTTTTTGCCAAAGGGGATGACTATACACTTTTTGGCATTTAGCTTGAGGCCATGGCTCTGGCACCAGTTGTCTGTTTCTATGAGGCCCTTTTGGAGGATGCTTATGTCGGCTGGAGAGTCGATTATGGCGCCCAGTTTGCAGTCATCTGCGAACTTGGTCAGCCACAGTCCTTCCGTGTTGGCCTGTACCTCTGAGAAATATATACCAAACAAGAGAGGTCCCAGGACTGAGCCTTGTGGGACACCATTTGTAACTGGTTTGGAGTCTGACATGGCTCCAGCAATTCTAACCATGTGGGTTCTGTCCTTGAGCCAATTTGCAATCCATCTAGTGACATAGGGTTTATATTTAAGCTGGTGAGCTTATCTATAATGCCCGAGTGGGGTATTGTATCGAAGGCTTTTGCGAGGTCCAGGTAGGCTGTGTGGACCACCTTCCCCTCGTCAATGGCCTTGGTGACTGTTTCAAAGAAATCAACCAGGTTTAAGAGGCAGGATCTGCCCTTAACAAAGCCGAACTGGGTAGGATCCAATGTTTGTAGGTCCCCAATATCTTTATTTATGAGGTCCATGATGATCCTATCCATAGCTTTGCAGACCAAGCTAGTCAGGCTTATGGGGCGATAGTTTCCAGGATCCGTTGAGGCACCACCTTTATATTAATAATTTGAGTGAAACCAAACAGGTTCATGCTGTTGATTGCTGAATTTGCAGATAAAGACAGTCAGTCCATGTTTACATCACCCAGGAGCATAATTTCTTTTGTGATTGTATCTGCTATACAGGATAGCATGTTTTCAAGTATTGGAATGTCCTGTCCTTGGGGGATATATAGCACAACAAAGCAACTCTGTTGAGTTTTAGAAATGAGATTAGTATTCCTGTTTTTCCATATTTTGGGATTGTGCCTGCATAGGGACTTACTGTGAGCATATTTGGTAAGACTATAGCAATTCTACCTGCTTTTTTATGTGTTCTATTGAGCCTAATAATATTATAGCCGGGTTAATATTTCAGCATCTTTTATTTCAGGTTTTAGCCATGCCTCTGTTATGGCTAGGATATCTGGGTTGTGTGAGTCATCCAGGCATGAAAAGCTGTGATTTTGTTGTATATGCATCTAAGAATTAGAGTGACTATTTTTTTAATGTTATGGTGTATTTTTTGGTTTGGGGTTTGATTGGGACCTGGGGTGGGGTAGATGTATGGTGGAGATAAAATGCCATGATGAACAAACCATCTATCAGAGATTTGTAGAAGTTTTACCTTGATGTTGGGACTGACATTTTTTAGTATTTTTGGGTTACAACAGTGGAATGGAGTTATGGGAAACTTATATATTAACTCAGTACATCCGAGTGATGGCTCCAGGTGCATCTGCAGTTAACTCCTAATGACGCTTATAGGTGTCAAAATATTGCTTGTTCATATTTGCATCAATAATTCCAAAACCAAGTTATGTACAATGTTTTAAAAGATTTCATCTTAAAGCTTACAGAATGGCAAACTCAACTGCAGTAATATTTGACCTATGTCTAGTGCAGGTAAATAGATATTAACTGCTGTTTTTATTATATTAATTTATATAGATGTAAATTTCACATTTTTCTAAATAGGTCAACAACCAAGTACTAAAGACAGACTTCCTTAGCCTTGTATGATCATCTTAGCTAGATGAATAAAATGCTGCTGACAGTATGTGTGTAACTTGAGTGGTTGCTGAGATATTATAAGCTGCTTACAAAATATTGCAAATGTAATAGTGTTTACTGTGACTTATAAAATTCAGTTTAAGACCTAGAACCTAAAGAATACTACCACTATAAAAATAGGTTGTGCTGAAGAGTTTGTGTTCATACTTTTTTCATAATCTCTATGGCTCCAGAGATATGGGCATTTGTTTAAAATGTGAGAACATAATTTGATTTTGTCAGAAAGCTTAGGCTCTGCCCATTGGAAGTTACATTGCAAACTTCCAAAGCTCCATTGGAATGAATAAGTTAAAACAGATTTATTTTCATTTCTGTTAATGCACACTTGCCTATGCCTTAAGTGATAATTTAATAAAGGTGTTTAAAAAAAGAATTCAGCACAACTATCACTTCAATGCATTATTTGCAAATTAAAGCGAAAATGGTTGGGATGCAGTCTGTGTCTAAACTCTGAAATAAGAAACTTTATCCATTTTTCATTACATCGGCAGTACGACGCCACACCATTTACTGCACTACCACTGAGCTTTGATTGCAAACCTACTGCCTCCTTTACTAAGGTATATAGTCTGGAATTATATGGTCTTCTTATTTCCCAGACATCAGACATATCTGCTCTCTTCAAGAGCTAAGTATGAAGAATACCTCTCAATTGTACAGATTTTCACAGAATGTCTAAATTTTTGCCACATATTTTTGATCTGTTTTTCATAAAATTGTGGTTTTCTGGCAAATCATTAAAAACTGAAGTCAGAAGATTATGACAGATATTTGAGTTTCAGACTTTATTCTCTTCAGAAAATTCATGCTAATGCAAAACCTGCTATTTTATCAAACTTCAAATTTATATGAGGAAAATTTAAAAAATGTCCCTATTTTTTTTACCTTTGACCCTCCCATTATTTGTGGCTTTGTCCAGATTTCTTGCTCCAAGAGGTTGAGAGGTATGGTATGAAGTGAAAGTTTATATAATGATAGTCCAATTTATTTCTCTGGGCATGTCAGTAATTCTAAGTCTGGCCTCTAAAGAATGGAATTCCACTTTAAAAACGTTTAGTATCTCAGACTTTCAGACTTGAGCATGTGGTTCATTGCATCTTGTCCCGCTCTGCCTGTTGATAATACGTTTCTGCAGTCAGAAAGGTACTTGCATACTGGACAAGTGTATAATGTGCTTCTCTATGACAATACTACCATTGTACTTTACTATTTCCGTAATTTCTTTGTGTGTCTGCTTGCACGGGCATGCGTTTGTCAGCACAGATGTATGTGCCCTATGAGTTATGCTATCCTACATGTTCAGTTTCCAGAAGCTCCTATTTCACTCATAAATGTAATTCTTACTTGTAAGTATTTAGACTACTGGTGACTGAGTATTGCTCCTGTGTAGTAAACTTTCTTCTTGTTAAATATGAAATGATTGTTATCCTATCAAAAACTAACACAATAAAAATGAAATCAGCACACAAGAGAGTGGTTTATAGATAAACACTAACTTAGTTTACAAGTCCCATGATTAGCCTCTTCTAACACAATAGAATGTTTCCAGTTTTTGTACATTCTGTGACATCATTTACTGGATTTGTCTAACTCATATTCAGAGCTTCATCCATCAATACCTACAGAGCAGGGATAATTCAGAGTTTTAATGTTATTTCATTTTCTATGAACTATCATTATTATTATTATTATTATTATGCATTATATACTTGTAAATAAGACACATTTAGACAAATATATCAGTTTTCTTTGGGTTAGTTAAGTGGCATATTTAATGTTATGTTATGCACAGAAAGTTTGGAATTTCAGTCCCCTATTACCAGCATAAAACCTGTGCATTATTACCAAGTACTTTAATTCTTTAACTGCGGGCCATCCTGTCGTAGAAAAATAGTCCAAAATGATCAGGAAATGTTTATATGTTTGCTGTGCTTGACTTTTTGAGGTTGTTTAGTACCATAGAATGTCACTTTATGTTTAGTCATTATGAATTTTTCTAATGGGAGTTTATCTATGATTCCAGCAGTTCCTTGCATACTTCAGTACGTTCAGATGTACTGATTTGAGCAAAATATTGTCAGACATAGTACAAGATTATTTTGTAACTGAGCTTAGCCTTGGGCAATAGACACTATTTTCAAGAACAAACCAGATGTATATCAAACTAAGATAATTAGCCAAGCATCACTTCTTTCTATACAGACAGTTAATACTGTACAAATATGTACATTGCTGACTGCTGTAAACGCATCATATGAAATGAAATACAGTGTTTTTCATTTCTGATTGTTTTATAAGTTAAAACTTTAATATCTAATGACGTCTACAGTTATTCTACTTAATTAGAAAAACATGCTGAGCATGTTCCATTTCCTTTAACTGCAGAATCATGATTTACATTTGAGACCCTCTTTTACAGGAAATATCTCATTTTTCCTTCAAGCATTCATTAGCTCTGATGAGGATTTCTGTCTTTTACAGTGTTTCACATAATTATTCCCATGTGGTATCTACTGCAATGTTGAAATGCTAAGCTGAAAAAGAAACTGTGTAGCTTAATGTGATGTGTAAATGGGATACAGATGGAATAGAGCACATCTTTGAAAACCATGATTCGATCTCTAACAGATGTTTGAGTTTAAACAGATATGTTAAATAGCAACTGACACTGCTGGGATAAGTTTGTAAAAATTAATACTTAGCAATACTTTTAGATGTATTTCATGTATCTCACACAAAAACAGTTTTTGCATACTTTTTCATACATTTTTATTTATTAACCAGTAAAGTGAAGTGATCCTTCTTGATCCCTTTTCAGCCTTGATGCAAGCTGTAATTGCAAAGGAAAATACCCTATATATATGGGTGTCCTTAAAATGTCTTAAACATCTTAAGACTTGTCAGTCAGAAGGCTGAAACACAAAATCTAAACTTAAAAAGACTGAAACTCAAAATACTGACTAAACTGATGTTATACTAGGGAGGAGTTTTTGCCCTTTCCCCACTGCTATGCAAACTCGGAACTGGTATATATAATAAGCAGGAGGGGTGCAACCTCCCACGTGGGAGGGCACAGGGGGTTTGCCCCCCTGGAAAAACACTGAAAAATGTCGTTCTGTTTTGTCACATTTTTTGATGGTTTTCTATGCGGTTAGATTTTTGTTACATTGTTCAATATTTTTGCAGGGATTCAAGCCCCCTGCATCCCCACACCCCCTGCTTTTTTGCATATACCAACTCTGAGGTCACACAGCAGTGGGGAAAGGGCAAAAAATCTTCCCTAGTATAACTTACATTTATTCAGTATTTTTTGTTTCAGTCTTTTTTAGTCTCCATATTTTTTCTCTTTCAGTCTTTTGACTGTCAGTATGATGAGGTTTTGGTAATTTTAAGTACACCCATATACATACCTCTCAACCTCTTATCGGAGGAAATCTGGACAAATCCTAAAATAATGGGAAGACAAAAGCTCAGAAATATGGACAGATTTTAAATATTGCTCTTTTATACTTAGAAAGTTGCTAGAAACTCAAATGTCTGTCATTATTTAGTGACTTCAGTCCTCGGTGATTTGCCAGAAAACCACAAATTTTATAAGGACCAGACCAAAACTATGGGACAAAGATCTGGACATTCTGCAAAAATCTGGACATTTGAGAAATATGCCTATATATATATATATATATATATATATATATATATATATATATATATATATATATATATATATATATATATATATATATATATATATATATATATATATATATATATATATATATATATATATATATATATATATATATATATATATATATATAGATATATATATATATATATATATATATATATATATATATATATATTTATATATATTTATATGTTTATATATGTGTATATGTGTCTGTATGTGTGTGTGTGTGTGTGTGTGTGTGTGTGTGTGTGTGTGTGTGTGTGTGTGTGTGTGCGCGTCTGTGTATGTGTGCATAGAATTTAGGCAAGCAGCATATTTTTTTCAGGATGGGGGAGGAAACTCACAGAGGCACAAGGAGCAACATGTAAAACTCCACAAATGTAATGACTGAAGGTCAGGACTGAACCTCAGAACTAGGATTGGTAAGACAGAGATTGTACCCCTTAGCATTCATTGCAAAACATGGTCTTACCGGACAGCATATTCCCATCTAAAAGCATGATCCTCAATAGTGAAATCTCAGTCAGTTTTCCTAAGAATAACTGACATGTCACAAGTGAAAAACATCTGATACCAAGTGGCCAAAAAATAACCAAGAACTAATGAGTTCTTCATAAACAAAATAAGGCCTTTAATGTGCTGTATACCAGTAACAAAAACAGAACTGATGTGGAATGCATGACAATGCATGTCATACTTTTCTAAACGTTACTGTAGCTATTAAACAGACCCGCAGTGGTGGTGCTGCGGTAGCGTTGTCGCCTCACAGTAAGACGCTGTCCGGTTTGATTCTCAGCTAGAGCGTCTTCTGCGTGGAGACATGCATGAATGGGTGTACCTTCATTAAAGGTTGTGTGTCAGGGCTGGCAATTCGACACGTAAAAATCAACTGCCAATCATTAGCGGACCAGAGTTCCGCTGTGGCGACCCCTAACAGGGAAAAGCCAAAAGACAGAAACAAACTGTAGCTATTAAACAGAATTAACAGAAGTTAATATTAAATTTGTAATGCATAGGTGAGTTTTCTCACTTAAGCATTTTCAAAAAGTCATATGAGCATATATATTTTCATTAAATCATTCAGGTTACTGTTATATTTTGAGCATAACAATCCAACCATTTTAAATGAGCTAACAGCTTTCATAAGCAATTCAAAGTTCAAGAAAAGTTCAAGAGAACAGTAACTGTAGCTAAAAGAGCACACAGAGTGTAGTAGCAAGAAATCTTCTAGAAATGTCATGGCGCAGAAGAAATGATGATGATGGTATGTGTGCAGGGGGGGGGGGGGTTGTGCTTCACGTCAAGCCTGATTTGGAAACTAATTGCATGTATTTCATTCACAGTGTAGTCTTTACACATAACAATATATACCAGTTGGGTTTAACCATTTAATACCCACAGTACTTTAGTCACCCCCATTCTTATGCTAAGAACTCCTATAAACTATAATGTTCAGTGGAGGAAAATTTTGGCTCCGTAACATACATTCTGAACTATGAACTTTATATGTTTTTCATTGCACAGCATTTACTAAGCAGCAAGACCTTTGTTTATCAAGGCATGGCTTCATTATCTTTTTCTAGCTAAACAGGTCGGGGTACTCTGTCATGCCTTTGATAAAAATAGAGAGCATTTTTTGCCCTTTCCAGGAAAAAAAATTGTACTGCTATCTAATATAGTCTTATCTGTGAAGTACTACACCTTTTATGTGCATCTAACTCTGGTGAAAACAGTCAAATATGAAGTGTGTGAACAATGTCCATCTTCTGTCACATCAGGCATAAGTAAGAATTTTTCACAGTCATTAGTCAACATAAGTACTAATAAAGGTTTCCCGTCTGCAGTTTTCTATAGTTGTATTCTGGAAGAACATTTACACTGCTTATGGAATCGTATAGTTATTCTCCCTGAATCTTGCACTGCTTTGAGCAATATCTCTCCTCAAGAGACAAATCATAATAAATGAGACTTATGTACTTAACATAACGATATATCCTTATTGTCTCTCTACATCATCTTGATGGTGGGTTATATGCCCTCATGGTGGATCCAAGCCAGACAATTTATCACTCAAAAGTTTCTCCAATGCTCAAGCTTCCCCTGTCTCCCATAATGCAGTGTGCTCTGTATACCTCTCAACTGTCCAGATTTTTGCAGAATGTCTAGATTTTTGCACCATATTTATGGTCTGTTCCTCATAAAATTTGTGATTTTTTTGGAAAATTACTGGGATAATCTGAGAACTGAAGTTACTAAATAATGATATACATTTGTGTTTCAGACTTCTTATTCTTCAGAAAAATGCTTGTTAAGACATATCCTGTTAGTCTAGCAACTTTCTATATTTATAAGTGCAATATTTAAAATCTGACCCTATTTTTGGGCTTTTGTCCCCCCCCATTCTATCAGGCTTTGTCCAGATTTTTTGTTCTAAGAGGTTGAGAGGTATGGTGCTCTGCCTTGTCTCCCAATCAAGTTTGCTCTGTGTTGGATATTAAGGCATTGGGAAAAGGAGGCCCAGAGAAATACTTCCGGCTAAGGTATACTCAGTCCTTCCAGAAAGGAAGTTGACAATTTGAAATTAGGGTGGTGGGTAGGCCATCGAGATGGATGGAGAGGGTAAATAAGGATCTAATGTTATGGTAAGTACGTAACTTTCATATCCTGTATTGTTCCCTCTGTCCATCTCAATGGCTGGGACAAAATCCACAGCTACTTTCTTCCCAGATTGCACCATAACAGGATATCCCTAAGAACAGTGGAACCAAATGTAGCACTGGTCCCCAATACAAGGTCACTTGATAAAGGTGTGCATTGCTGACCATGTGGTTTTGCTGCACACCTATCATTGATAGTAGAGTGCCTGAAATAAGCCATAGAGGTTGAGAGAGATCTTGTGGAATATATCTTAGGTCTTGATGGTAAAGGAATGCCCTTGAAAGGGTAGAATAAGATGATACAATCTGAGAGCCATTTAGATAAAGTGACTCGGGATATACTTTGGCTCCTAGTTTAGTTTTGAAAAAGGATATAAAAAGTTGGTCATGTTTCTTTATGGATTGTGTTCTATGAAGATAAAACCTTGGTTGACAATGTAAATCTAGGGTGTAAAGTTAGTACTGTCATTTGTTAAAATAATTTGAGAAGGAGTCTGGCAAATAGTTTTGGTTTTGCAGTTATTTTTATAGATATTTCTAGTATATTGTTTTGAGAAGTAGTTAGAATCTGAACTACTCTGGTAGGTAAGACAGAGTTATTGGCCATCAGTGGAACTGGAGAAACTACATGGTTAGCTTGGGGAGTTGATGTCCAGAAGAGGTGTGTCAGGTAAGTGAGACAGAAGGTCTACTATACATCCAATAATTACAGGGGGTGCATCAGATAAGGCCATAGCACTGAAAACATTTGCCTGGGCCAGAAGGGGGCTATGAAAATTCTTTCTGTATGTACTCTTATCATTAATGAAAGTGGGGAAGGCATAAATAAGTCCATGTAGCCAATGATGGATCAGAATGTCCCTGGGTATCTGTCTCTGTGGATGGATAAGAATAAAGTAACTTCTGTATTTTGTATTGTGGGGTGATGCAAGGCTGGTCTCAGTGGTTGAATATCTTGATAACCCCCATCTTGATGAGGGAACATGCATGAGGATTCAACAACTGAGCTTGTCCACTAGAAGACTGGTCTGGCCCGAATTTCTACATTGCCATTAGAAAGTGCTGTGAAGACATCTTCCTTTCCCACACTTTCATGTCCTCCCAGCACAAGGGGTAAGAACAGGTTCCTTTTTTTGTTTCATACAATACTACTGTCGCATTGTCTGTGTGGACAGAAATCACACCCTAGGGAGGGAAGTCATGAAGTCCCTGCAATGCTAAGAAAACTGCCCTCATCTCCAGAACATATATGTTAAGGTGAACCTCTTGTTGTGAACACGTTCCTTGGAATGCCCTCCTTTTGCAATGTCCCCAACTGCAGATAGGAGGCCTCTGTAGTAACTGTAGCTGAGGTAATGGAACAACAATGGGTAATCTCTCCTGAACAATTGTGAACTGAATCCACATTTTCAGATTGTTTTGTTATACTGAAGACAGTCTTATGGCTAAGTAAACTGAGACCACTGAACACTGAGTGTCCATTGAAGAACTCATATATAGTACCTGGCTTGAAGAACTAACTTTATGGAGGATGCCAAGGTGCATAGTGTGCGTAGAAATATGGAAGCTGGAGGAGTGACAAACATGAGAATTTCTTATACTTGTAGCCTGAGAAAATCAGCCTTGTGTCTGGGAGCTTCTCTACTCTTTTTGTGGTATCCAGATGATAGCCTATAAAGGTCAAGGACTTAGAAGTTTTCAGATATGACTTTTCTAATTTTATGGAGATACTCAATGACCGACACAAGTGCAGTAAATAATCTATTGCCTGGAACAGTGATTCCTTTGTGTTTGCACTGCAGTTAGGCACTAGTCATCTAGATATAGGAACATATATTGCCCTTGCAACCTAAAATGTTGTGCATTAGGCCCGGCAAGCCAGTACATAAAAATCTACTGCCAATCATTAGCGGACCGGAGTTCCGCTGTGGCGACCCCTAACCGGGAAAAGCCGAAAGACACAAACAAATATATATCTATATATATAGATATATATATATATGTATAGTATATATATACATATGTGTGTGTGTGTGTGTGTGTGTGTGTGTGTGTGTGTGTGTGTGTGTGAATATATATATATATATATATATATATATATATATGTGTGTGTAGTTCCCCTTTATAATCTCGAAATACTGAAATCTTGAATTTCAGTATCTCAAAACTATAAAGGCGAACGACTCACAATCCCAAAACCCAAAAGCATGAAACACACAATCATGAACATACATACACCATACACCACACAACACACACACCATTCTACTCACACCACACAAATTATACAACCCTACACTCCATGCAAGCCCCCCTGCACCCCCACACACCTCCTACTTATATATACCAACTCCGAGATCGCACAAACAGAAAGACTAAAACAAACTCACACCCAGACATTCTACAGTCCCTCGTGCGCACGCACACACACACACACACACACACACACACACACACACACACACACACACACACACACACACACATCACACATACACAAACACCAACACATCCAACACTCACACTCATACTTCCACCTCCCTACCCTAACCTACACGTACAACTTACAAAAACTCTCACATACACTCACTCACCTTAAATTCCGGACAGCATCCCAGCCAAACACTTCATGTAATGTAGCGTAAATGCATAAGTGCGAATTCGAGATATTAGGGTTCACTCTTATGCACTTTCACTATTTTGAAGTTTTGCGTTTATGGTCTCAAGATACACACACACACATATATATATATATATATATATATATATATATATATATATATATATATATATATATACACACACACACACACACACACATATATCCATATACATGTGCGCGCAGACACACACACACACACACACACATATATATATATATATATATATACATATATATATATATATATATATATATATATATATATATATATATATATATTATATATATAGATAGATACATACTCTTGCACATGTACACATATAAAATGTATTTCAGTTTGATAACCATGGTACAGCACTGATCTCAATAGACCATTTTCAGGCCTGTTCAGGTACGGCAAAACAAATATATACATTGGAAGTGTGAAAACAAACAAAGTATAAAAGCATGCAAGAAAGATACAATAGAAAGCATGGATAAGAATAGTTGAGCTCCAAAAAGGAAAAAAAAGGAAAAAATGTACATGGTTAAAATTGCAGGTATGTAAATATATACAGAAGACACTGACACCTGGGAAGATCAAAGGCAAAGGAAGAAAGGGGCAGCAGAGGCTAAGGTGGATGGACAGCATTACTGAACCGGTGAATATGAATTTACAAGGTCTTAAAGAAGCAGTTCTTGACAGACAGGCCTGTTGTGTTAAAGTTTTATAACTGCAGCATGTATACTCCTTTCCAGTAACATTCCTGCTGTCAGGAGAGGGGGCATGGGAAGTCACTGTAGCTCAGACAAGGAGCATATAGACATGCTGATTATTCAACGACGGCCTGCAAGTTGGCAGCCTGAAATGTTCAGTGGTGCTAATATGTGTAAGATGGCACTATGTGTCAAATTGTTCTGCTACTTTTTCTGTGTTGGAGGCAAGCCCTCTAGCTTATCAATGGGAGTGGTAAGCACTAGGTAGCCTATCAACCACAAGAGGAGTGGTTACTGGCCGAGAAATTGTAGTTTATTGGCCGTTTGGGCAGTTTTTCCATTTCTTTCAACTTTCTGGTTTAAAAGCCCATGTTTACATGGGTTTGCACTTGTTTAAGCTCCACGGATCCAGTTTTGGTGTCCTGCAGACTAGGACTGTTTTGTAAGTTTCTGAGCCCTCCCATACCTTTCTGTGTTGGAAGGAAGCCTTCTAGCTTATCAGTGGGAGTGGTAAGCACTAGGTAGCCTATCTACCAAAAGAAGAGTGGTTTCTGGCCCAGAAATTGTAGTTTATTGGCCGTTTGAGCAGTTTTTCCATCTCTTTCAACTTTCTGGTTTAAAAGCCCTTGTTTATTTGGGTTTGCGCTTCTTTAAGCTCAGGGGATCCAGTTTTGGCATCCTGCACTACAAGAGCAACAGGAAGGAGAAAAGAGATACTCTAAGTGCCTCCACTTTTAATTTTTTTCATAATTTACTGCTCTCTGCACTTGTTTTTTGTCATTTTTTTTAATTTATTTGCATTTATTTAAATTGTATTTGCCTTAATATTGCTACACACTCAAGCGTGCTAGCTTGTACTGCATTTAAAGTGTTTTTGCTACTGTTCTAACTGCTTTTGTGCAAAAAAAAAGTTCTAAGCTTGTTTCCCGCCTTTCCTGTAACTAGTATAGCCCAGATACAGATTTGCTGTGTTCAGGATTGTTTTCTAAGTTTCTGGGGCCCCCCAGACCTTTCTGTGTTGGAGGCAAGCCCTCTAGCTTATCAGTGAGAGTGGTAAGCACTAGGTAGCCTATCAACCACAAAAGGAGTGGTTTCTCGTCCAGAAATTGTAGTTTATTGGATTCAACTTTCTGGTTTAAAAGCCCGTGTTTGCACACCGTGCAGTGGCGTTCAGCTGAGGTAAACTATTACCGGTGCCAGAAAGACTGCTCTTCAATTTTCTCCTTAGAGCGTGCTTGTTTTTTTACTTCTTGCACTTTTATTAGCATAATCGGCTTTCACTTTAACAGGCTTTTGTAGCATTTATTGTAGCACACTTAGGTGCTATCAGCACTAGCTATTCCTACGCAGTAACAGCACCAGTACTTATTAGTTATGACCAGCCCGCCTGGTATGATTGTAGGGCAGTTTCCTGTGCTTTCTCCTGCTAACCTGATGCACTTGGGCATTCTAAGACAGTGTGGCAACTGTCTAATGTATACAGACAACCCTCTCCTCTTATCTCCCAACACTCATATCTGTGAGAGATGCTCTAATATCACCAAACTGGAAGCAGTGCACACTCCAACCAAGACTGGACTAGCTGGTCAAGAGGAGAAGGTCAACACCTACAACATACTACATAGAACACACAGCCCTCCAAAACACCAACCATCACAACCCACACATAGAAACACAAACCATACATCCACCTTTGCAGAGGCTTTCAATAAAAATTTACCCAAACAACAGAGACTCCCAAGACAGAAATGCACTCAACCACCACAACACAACACCAACCCCAGAACACATAGCTCAACACCACAATGTGCCCCTCAAGCCAAGCCCTTAAGGCAAAACATTTTGCCCAATGTACTAATCATAGGAGACTCAATTGTGAGGCACACTAATGTCTCACTCACTAGGCTGAACAAGAAGAAGGTGACAGTCAGTTGTCTATCAGGTGCCAGGATCTACCATGTAACACATGCACTCAGGTCACTCCACAACTCAGCTATTGTCCATGTGGGTATGAATGACCTGAGATGTACCTCCCTGGACTACATGAAAAGAGATGTGATGGAATTCTCGGATTATGCGGCCCAGGCAGGTATGACCCTAGCCCTGAGCAGTATTCTACTGTCACCCACAATGATACCACAGTACGAGCAGAAAATGATTGACTTCAACAATTGCCTAAGATTCTGGTGTCATTCTAAGGGGATCCAGTATCTGTCTGCCTGGGACGACATGATCGACAGACCTCAATGCTTTGCCAGAGACAGCCTGCATCTGTCATCCTGGGATTCTGTGTACTGGCTAAGACTCTTGCCACCTCTATCGTGTCTTTTTAGCAAGACCAAAATTGCATCGTAACAGCTAGAAACAAATGCAATGTGAGGGTCATGCTGCTCAATGCTAGAAGTCTAAATCTCAAGATGCACCAGCTTGAAGCTCTCCTCAAAATGGAGAATGTCGACATCTGTGCTGTAATGGAGACCTAGATTAAAGCGGCAAAAAGCACCCCTGCACTCCCAGGTTACAACTCATTCTATACCTTTCGGCCCCAGAATACGGCTGGAAGCTCCAAAGGCAGGGGTGTCTCCATATTCTTAAAGGATACGCACACCTCTAGACTGGTAGCCCAGCATAATGCATCCAAGATACTTCAGATACAACTAACACTGGGTAAGACGGCATCATAACCTGCTACAGAACCCCAAACATGTCCCCAGACTCTCACTCCAACTTCATAAGCACCCTGTAATCTATTAAGGTCCAACCCAATACTCTCACACTGGGTGACTTCAACTATCCATCCATCAACTGGGAAAACTATTCAAGTACCAATTTACAGGCCCAACGCTTTCTGGAATTTATCAATTCCAATGCCCTGGACCAGCTCATTCTTTCCCCCACTAGAGGAAGCAACATCCTCGATCTGGTTATCACCAACATGGGAGACCATTGCTCCACACCTATAGTCAATTCCTCCCTGGTTAAATCTGACCACAGATTGATCACAATGGAAATCTCCATTTCTCCTACACACCCTGCTAAGGTGGCCACCCTGAAAAACCTCTCTAAAGCCAACTTTGGGCTCTTAAAAACAGAGGTGGCTAACTTCTTGGCACCCGTGCCAATGGAAAATAGCTGCACGACTACCGAATCATACACCAATGCACTGTACGAGCATGTACACATACCATACCAAATAGAACTAAGACGCTCTCCTCCAAGAAAAGGAAGCCAATCTGGTGGTCCCCAACTATCAATAGACTCTACAACAGAAGGAAGAAACTGTTGCAGAACAAAAATGAAGTCACAAGACTGGAAAACCTCCCTTATCAGTCTCAACAAAAAGCTGAGATCCCTTATCAAATCCCCTAAAGCCAGCTATGAAGGGAGAATTGCAGCTGATACCAAAAGCAACCACAAAGCCTTCTATAGCTATATCAAAAACCTCAAAGCCAATACCCAGATTTGCTCTGAGTTATTGCACAATGGCACCTTCTATACTGAGCCAACAGATATAGCCAACATACTGGCCGACAGATTCAGTGCCAACTTTACCCCTCTCTCCCCAAGTGCCATATCACAATACCAGAAGAAAGCCTGGCACACACCATTTCTGCAGCACAGGTAAAAGCTGCATTGTCCAAAGCCAAGAGTACAGCATCCATGGGACCTGATAATATCCCTAGCTGCATCCTACATGAGCTACAAAATGAACTGGCACCACATCTGTGTACCCTGTTCAATCACAGCCTTACCTCAGGCTATGTCCCTAACAAATGGTGCACTGCTATAGTCATCCCACTCCATAAAGGAGGAGCAACTACAGACCCTAGGAACTATTGCCCCATTAGCCTGATGAGTCTGGTATGCAAAGCTATGGAGCACATCAGCATGGACCTGCCTAACAAAGATATAGGCAATCTCCAAACTCTTGACCCCACACAGTTTGTCTTTGTCCAGGGGAGATCCTGCCTGCTGAACCTTGTTGACTTCTTCAAGGTGGTCACCAAGCCTGTGGATGAGGGTAAGGCAGTGCATACAGCCTACCTCGACCTGGCCAAGGCCTTTGATACCATTCCCCACTCAGATATCATTGATTAACTCACCAAACAAGGCATCAATCCTTACATCACTAGGTGGGTTGCAAATTGGCTCACAGACAGGACCCACAGAGTGAAAGTTGCAGATTCCAAGTCAGATTGTTGATCAGTCATGAATGGAGTCCCACAAGGCTTTGTCCTGGGCCCCCACCTGTTTGGCATCTACTTCTCAGAAATCCAGGCCAACACAGATGGACTCTGACTGACCAAGTTTGCTGATGACTGCAAGCTAGGAGTGATTATCAACTCCCCAAGTGATGCAGACATCCTACAAAAGGACATCTCTGAGACCAATGACTGGTGTCAGAACCATGGCCTGAAGCTTAACGCCAAAAAATGCGTTATCATCCCCTTTGGAAAAAACTCAGTTCCCATGAATTACCACATTGATGGGAGCCCACTGAACATTGAAGGGGTCATAAGAGATCTGTGCACCCAGGTCGACAGCCACCTCACCTTCGACCACCACATTGCCACTGTGGTCAGAAAATCCTTCTACATGGCACGTGTTATAACCAAAGGTTTTGCATCCAGGAAGAAAGAGGTTATCATCCCTCTCTACTCATCCCTCATTAGACCAATCATCGAATATAATGCTCCCTTTGGCATGTACCTGACCAGACACCTACAACAGCTGGAGAGGTCACAAATGTACCTCACAAAAAGGATCCTAGGCCTTAAGTACATGTCCTACATGGACAGACTTAACAAACTTTAGCTGTTCTCAGTCTCTAATCATCTGCTTAGAGGTGATCTCTGCTTGACTTATAAAGCCATGTCCGATCCAGCCCTACTTGAAATGCTACACCTTAAGAAATCCCAATCCCCGCTTGCCACACACTCCAGAGATCACAACCTCATTACCACAATTAATAGAACATGCTGAAGGCACAGTTTCATACCTCTCAACCTGGAAACATCAAAAATCTGGACAAAGCCCATGAAAAATAGGTACAAATCTGTATGTTGATTAACAGAAAAGTTGCATACATAATTATGTAACCCCACCCACTCCAATGGAATTGTGGGATACCAACTTTCCAATGCAAACTGAAGAACAGACAACCAAAATATGGCACCAGAGTCCCCCTGCAGCCTGCAGTCATTCCAGTGTCCCATTATGTGCCTATTTTGCCCCATTCACCAAAAACACTAATGTGTGCATACTGCTTTACTTCTACAATGATTATTTGGATTTTATTTTTACATTTTATAGCACAATGCGCAAACCCTAATAGATATCTGCTAAACAAATCAAGCAATACTGTCTCACAATGAAAATAGACTTAGCATTAAAACTTCTCTGCCTTTGAAACTCACATTCATTGAAACAGCATTGAAACCCACACCACATCCAAAGAAAATGCATCTGGCCAGTGGTGGATAAAGATTACCTTTGGGCTGTTTTCAAATCATAGGCCCTTTGCACACAAAACAAGAAACACACGTGTTTTTTGATACACCTTCCTGACTTTATTAAATTATATTCTTTGTATAATACAGCACACTTGTTAGACTTAGAGCGCATTTTAAATTTATTGTTTGAACATTTTTCCAGTAGGCAATGAAATAAAATGCATGAACCAATAATGACAAAACTGCCCAGTTCAGAACATTTCCATCATAAAAGTCTACTTACACACACACACACACACACACACACACACACACACACACACACACACACACACACACACACACTATAAACGCGAGCATTCAATTCCCGACTCACAGAAGTAAACATCCTTCAAAATAAGTTCAGCAAGTAGCTCTGTTGTACGCCTTCAATGCCCGGCTCACACTCACTGAAGATTCCCAGCTTGCTCTGCAGTACGCCAGCATTCAATTCCCGGCTTGCACTCGCAGAAGTAAACATCCTTAAATTACCTTATAACTCCAGCAAGTAGCTCTGCAGTACACCAGCATTCAATTCCCAGTTCCCGATTGCACTCGCAGAAGTAAACATACTTCCTGGGCAGTTCTCTCAAACAGTCACAGAAAATTCAAAGTCCTTCCCAGGCAGAAGCCCAACAGGCTGACAGAGCTGAAGTCATCGTGCATGCAATAACGTCAGCTCAAAAAGCGAAAAAAAAATTAAAAAAAAAAGCTGGGAAAATCGGAAATGAAAGGGTACCACTCGGAAATTGTGGCACCCCATTATTTGGACCCAAAAACTCGGTAAAAACCAAGTAATTCAGTATGGTTGGGAGGTATGGACAGGTTCATCTCTCAAAGACTGCCCATACTCTGGAATAAGCTTCCCATTCATGTCAAGCAGAACACCTCGCTGGCCCTCTTCAAGAGAAATCTTGATGAGTGGATGGGTAACAGAAAGTTCACTCCAGGGATCATTCCAGTTGCCCTACTGGATATGGGCACTGTGAACTAACATCAGGTGGCAAAGTGCCTGGGCAATTTTTTTTGGGCTAGGCTTGTAAAGGCTCCAGGGCCATTAGTCTAGTACACACCTATGAACTTATGAACTTATTGGAACAGGTGAATCAGCAATGTTGGCATGCTGATGTATCTTGTTAGGTATAAATTATTTTTATTGTTGTTAGTCACCCATTTCTTACAAATGACATTGAGTGGTAAGATTATGAGCAAATGGTGCTGTCTCATGTTGGAAGTTTTGTGTTTATTTTGTTCTACTGAGACTGAAAGTTATACTGTATAGAGCAAATTGGTGTGCACCATCCAACAGAAAGATCTTGTAAATTAGAAATACCATTAAGTATTAAATATATACAACATCAATGTTTGATCCACTTCAAGCATCAGCTCCCATATAAAGTATTTTCAATCATTTGTTCATAATACTCCTATGTTGTTAAACTCCTACTTTGTTAACAGCAGAATTTTATAACTTTGCATCAGTTCATTACTTTACTCCAAATTCCCCTACTGTCATTGCCTTACTATCTGCATTCATTGCTAAACTCATACGGCATTTATGTTAATAGTTCCTTAATTCTCTTCCCTATGTATCCTGCATTGACTTCACTCAACACTTCATCCAACTCTCCACCACTTCTTGACTTCCCTTTCTGCTCTACCTGTCCACTGCCAACTATCTCACCATCCTACTATGTCACTGTTGCCTCAAGAAATGTATAATAAACTTCGAGCATAGAATTGTATATACCTTGATGTTAATCTGTTGCTTAATGTTCAGTACTAGCCCTAGTGCTAGGATATGCAAAGATTTTCATTAGATAAAGTTCAAGTATTTTATAATAACTTTGTCATTTTGAGTATTGTATTTGTACTCTTCCTGTCGACTGGTATATTACTACTTTGTATATTGCAACTTTGTACTCTTTTTCTCCGAGGATCAGAATGTAGAGCTGCAGCTAGCTCTTCTAGTGCCCAGAGCTGCTCCTCACTCTGGTGCTCTTCAAGTCTAACTTGAGGAGAAAAAAAAAATATTCACGCGTAGTAGTAGTTCTTCTGTGCTGCTATTGAGAACGAAAAAAAGTACTCAAGTTTTAATAAAATGTAGCAAACCTCTTGCTGTATTTGTAGCAAGCAGTTTGCTACAACGTATGCCACACATAAATCGCTGGGTAAGTGCTTCAGCTCTGACTACAAAAGCATAGTATAGCAGTATCTGAATTAATTTCTGTAGTGGCATTTAGAAATGCCACTACAGAAATGAATGCCAGTACTTCATTACCGACCAATTTGCATCTGCCAATCGAGACCCTAACATCTTGCCCACTTTGCCCCTTTCTAGCTATACTTCTGTCCACACAGATCAATATTATACCTGAGTTAGAAAATGGTGAATAAGTAAAATAAATTACTAGAATATTAAATGACAGTACTTTTGGTTAAGGTGAGCAGCTGGAATAGAAAGATGGGGATTTTTTCTTTACATATTTAAAATTGACATTAAGCAACTTTCTGGGCATTTCTGCCAGTGATTTGATAGACAGTATTGTTTTTTCTCTCAGCTAGATTGATAGACATTACCTTCTTTCGTTCTTTTTTTATTGCTATATAAGGGAAGACTGGTGAAGCAATGATTACAATGATTATAATAGTGATTTAGTGAAGTCAGAAAGCAATGGCCCAGTGCAGTATTTTTCTCCCGTGTTCTTGATATTCACCAGATCAGAACTGTAACTAGCACAGGGTGAAGGAGGCAGTTTCCCCAGGTGCAAGCTGTTAAGGGGGCACTATCTGCAGATGCTGATGATGTAGGAGTACAGTACCAAAATGGATTATGAAGCTGCAAGGATATTGTAACTTCATAAACGAATGTTAAATTTTTTTGTGATCAAAGCTGGTGTACGTGTGTGTGTGTGTGTGTGTGTGTGTGTGTGTGTGTGTGTGTGTGTGTGTGTGTGTGTGTGTGTGTGTGTGTGTGTGTGCGTGTGTGTATGTGTGTGTGTGTGTGTGTGTGCGTGTGTGCGTGTGTGTTGCGGTAACTGCAGCAAGTTGCTTGTAATGGTTATTGTTAAGGGGATATAGGTGTATATGAAGTACCTAATACTGAAATAGGTGGTAGCCTGGTATAAAGAGGGGATCCAGATTAAGGAAACTGATTGTTAGAGCACTGCCATTACAAAAGTCAGACCAGAAACAAGGTAACGTATTTGAGGGAAAGAGGGTGGATGCCAGTTGTCTAACTTTATCTTATTTCCCCTTTTCTGCAGTTTAGTTGCTGATACAATATAAAGGGATGACCCCAGATTGCTAGGGGAATAGTTAATCGATAAATACTGAGTGGAATGGATGCAGTTAAAAGTAAAATAGATTAAGAGGCATCAAGATAAGGTAAGGCAAAGTACATAGATTACCAAATATAGAATTACTGATATGTAAAAAATACGGAAAATATTTACATCGTCAAATTCCTATAATATTGTTTACCCTATTCAGTTAGGCTGCTTAAAGCATAGGTTTAGGTATGAGGAATTCATTCAAGTTAGAATTAGAAAATTGTCTTTCCATAGATTTTACCTTGTACACTGTAAACAAATTCCCTAGATTAACTAATATGACTAAGTGCTTTAAAATTAATAAAATTATTAGTAGATTCAGAAAAATGATTAATTATTGACAGGCTGGTCAAGCTAATTATACTTCTAAAATGGTTTATAAACTTTTAGAAATAGTTATGAATACTTGTAACAAACTTACTCTTAATTTTTTTTCTGAATAGGTTTGACAGTTAACCCCTTCAATTGCATTGACTTTTTTGAAAGTTTAGAGATCTTATAAGCTTTATACTGCATCTTTTAGAAACTGTACTATACAACATAAAATATTTTAGAGACATTACTTATACCCAGCTAGAATGAGCTGGCAGAGTTATGATAAAGACTGTTGGCAAGGATGTGGTTTCTCAGGCACTTGGGACCACATTTGGTGATCATGTCTTAGAATCAATTTTTGGTGGCAAAAAATAAGTGCATTAACACATAAAATATCAGGGGAAAAATTCCTTTGTGGCTTTGCATTATGGATTTTAGGTATAATCCAGGATCCTTTAGCTGATATCTGTAAACTGATTACATTTGACAAGCCTAAGAACTAAAAGATTAATTCTTGAAGTGCAGAAAAAATAGAGTTATGTACTGAATTTCCATTACAAAAATAGTGGTCTCTTTTTAAATAATAATTTTGAAGAAGATCTTTTGTAAGATAGAAAAGGTAGACATTGTGGGGGATTTAAAATCCATTTTGTCAAGTCTTAAGATATGATGTTATTGTATTAATCCAGTTATGTCAAAATATTAAAAAAAAATAAAAAGTACTATAGAATTATTGATGTTCTTATCAAATGTGATAAAGGGGAAATAATATTACAATATTACTGTACCATTACTAGGTTACTTGAGGAACAAATATTGGAATGTACATAGTTTTGTAAATATGTTTCTTATCTGAATGTATGTTGAAGTTGGTTTTCTGTTCAATAAAATGTTTTATTCTTATTGCATTTTTATTGAAAAAGAATAATTTTGCAACTTTAGGTTTACTGGTATACTAAAGAACTTGGGAAGAGGGATGTAATGAATGTGCTATATCTTTCAGGCATGTGAAACTGCAAGCTTACCAACTTCAGAATTTAATATATGCATGTGCTGTGAAGCAGATGAACATATTCGTGTGAATAAGTTGCATGTTTCTAATCTGGTGATAGACTAATTTCTTCAGTTGGTTTAAAAAAAACAAATGTTACAGCTACAACAATGCAGGTCCTCAGAGCTACTGCTGCCTGGGATTTGGTCCTTGTATTTGCAAATCACATACAAGATTGACCATCATGCAACTCAGGTAGACTTCCTTCTCATAAAGAAGAGACATTGGCATAAAATCAGGGATTGCAAAGTCATTCCCAGTGAAAATATTGGTATCCCGGCATCTCAGTCATCTGCAAGTAGAGGTGAGAGAAGGCTCTAAGGTCAACAAAAACAGACTAGGCTGGAGATGTGGAAATTGACTGCAGCATAAACACAGGAGCTCAAAAAATATTCATGGCTCTGGCATCTCAAAAAGAAGAAGAGGAAGAGGAATTAGGGGGAGCTGAAGAGGAATGACGGTGTTTCAAAAAGCATGCGTGAAGACTATAAAACAGATGTGCGGTCATGCCAGGTAAGGAAATAAGGCTCATAAGGAAAGCTGGTGGTGGAATGCAGAAGTTACCAAAAAAAAGGAATGCAAGAAGAACTAGGGCTAGAAAAGTTGGATCAGGCTAAGGACTTGGCTAACAAAGAGGCTAACAGAGCTGTTGCAGTTGCAACGTAATAATGTGTCACAGAAACACTACCAGCTTCTGGAAAGTGGCTTTGCAAATGTCACAAAGAAGCTTTATCATGTTGCAAGACAATGACAGAAAAATTAAGAAGATAGTTATCCGACTACATTCATAATGGATAACAACAACGATCTACTGACCAATCCAGAGGAAATAAAGGCATATGGTACTTTCATCAGCTTCTGAATGAAGAAGACCCAATAAAAGCTGGGCTACCCTATGCATAGCCTACAATGAGACAGGAAGAATAGCCTACCTTAGAGGAAGTACAAACAGCAGTAAGGAAAATGAAGTCAGAGAAAGCAACAGACTCATATGAAGTTAAGGTAGATAGGATGAAAATGTTAAGTGAATTGATGGAGAGATGGCACCTGAGGGTACTCTGTGGTGTGGACAGAAATGTATATTCCAGATGACTAGATGACTAGAGTACTACAGCAATGAGGATATTCACAACTATGGTTAGTACAAAACTATTTAATTCCTGTCATACTGCGTGAAAGCACTGAAGACAGTGATTGAGAAATGAATACTCGTAGTAATAGAAAGTAAGATGAGAGATGAGCAGTTCAGATTCAGATCAGATTGCAGCACAACTGACTCAAATGTTTGCAGTGAGACAGATAGTGGAGAAGAAGCTGGAGAGGAAAGAGTCCAACTGGGCATTCCCAGACTTGGAAAAAGCATATGACAAGGTCCCAAGAAAGATGACTTGGGAAGTCCTGCAATGGCTCAAAGTCCCTGAGTCATTGGTAACGTTATTGCAGACTATTTACGCTCCCTATTGAAATGCTGACACTTAAAATGCCAAATGCAGGGAAGCCAAAAAAAGACTGAAAACCCAGAGAAGAGAGAATCTTGAAAATCACTCTTCTCCCAAAACTTCTTTTTGTGGGGGCAAGCCACCCTGCAACCCCACAAATTTATATATACCAACTCTGAGATTGACATACCTCAGAGAAAAGGCCAAGAAATGGCATCTTGCACTTGCTATATGTAAGTCCAATCTTTCAGCCATTTAGTCTCTGCTTTTTGGGACTTTCTCTAGCAGGTCCCAGCATTTCAAATGGTTACTGCGTATTTACAAGAACCCAATGACAAACAGTGTTCATACTCACAGAGGGGTTTCTAGTGGGAGTGTGTGTGCATCAAAGTTCAGCTCTGAATCTGCTCCAGTTCATAGGTTCATAGGTAGGTACTAGGCTATTGGCCCTAGGGCCTATATAAGGTACTAGGCTATTGGCCCTAGGGTCTATATAAGCCTAGCCAAACGGTACCCTGGCTTTTGCCACCCAAGAAAATTATTTTCCTGTGCCCCTGTCAAGCAGAGCCACAGAAGTGATCCCCAGGGTGAATTTCCTATCTCCCATCCAATCATCAAGATATATCTTGAAGAGTGCTAATGAGGAGCTTTGTTTGATATAGATAGGTAGTTTGTTCCAGAGTATGGGAAGTCTCTGGGACAGGAATCTATCACTCCAGCATGTTCTGTTTATTGTGGTGACTAGGTTTAGGTCCCTAGAGCATGTAGCTTGGAGGGACTTGGATTTCTTTAAGTGGAGCATGTCCAACAGCTCTGGGTTTGACATAGCTTTGTATGTTAAGCAGAGATCGCTTCTGTGTAGGCAATACGCAACAAAGTAAAGCTGGAGTATTTTGAGACGGTCTGCGTAGGGCATCTGTTTGAGGCCAGAAATCCTCTTTGTGAGGTATTTCTGTGGCCTTTCCAGTTGTTGTAGATGTCTTGTGAGGTACATACCAAAAGGGGCATTGTACTCTATAATGGGTCTAATGAGTGATGAGTAGAGGGGAACAATGACCTCTTTTTTCCTAGGTGAGAACCCTTTTGTGATGAGGTGTGCCACGTAGAAGGATTCCCTGACTACTGTGGCAATGTGATTCTCAAAGGAGAGACTACTGTCCACCTGTGTCCCAAGGTCTCTTATCACACTTTCGGTGTTAAGTAGACTATCGCCTATGTGGTAGTTCATGGGTACAGAGTTTTTACCAAAAGGGATGACAATGCACTTTTTGGCATTGAGCTTGAGGCCTTGGCTTTGTCACCAGGCATCTGTCTCAGTGAGGCCCTTTTGTAGGATGTCCACATTGTTAGGAATTTTGATTATGGCTCCTAGTTTGCAGTCATCTGCAAACTTTGTTAGCCAAAGACCTTCTGTGTTAACCTGTACTTCAGAGAAGTAGATACCAAACAGGAGAGGACCCAGGACTGAACCCTGTGGTACTCCACTTGTCACTGGTCTGAAGCTGGATTTAGAGTCTGCTGCATTCCAGTGTGGGTTCTGTCAGTGAGCCAGTTGGCAACCCGTCTTGTGAAATAGGGATTTATACCTAGTTTAGTGAGTTTATCTATACTTCCAGAGTGGGGGATGGTGTTGAAAGCCTTGGCGAGATCTAGATAGGCTCTGTGAACCACCTTACCCTCATCTACGGCTTTAGCGACCACTTCAAAGAAGTCTATCAGGTTTAGGAGACATGATCTGCCTTTTACAAACCCGAACTGGGTAGGGTCCAAAGTTTGGAGATTACCAATGTCATTGTTTATAAGTTCCATGATGATACGTTCCATAGCCTTGCAGACCAGGCTCATCAGGCTGATGGGGCAGTAGTTCCCAGGGTCCATGGTGGCTCCCCCTTTGTGGAGTGGGATAACCGTTGCTGTGTGCCATTCAGTGGGCACAAAGCCTGAGGTGAGGCTATGACTCAACATGGTACTTATGTGGGGTGCCAGTTCATTCTGTAGTTCATGTAGAACACAGCCTGGGATGTTGTCAGGTCCCATGGATGCTGTGTTCTTGGCTTTGGAGAGTGTGTTTTTTACCTGTGCAGCCATGATTACAGGAACTTTGCATTTTTCCAGTATAGAGATAGGCCCTTTAGGGGGTGAGAGAGGGGTAAAATTAGCACTGAACCTACCTGCCAGGATGTTGGCAATATCAGTTGGTTCTGTATATTTAGTGCCATTGTGCTGTAACTCAGAGCAGATCTGAGTGTTTCCATTGGGATTCTTGACATAGCTATAGAATGCTTTGTGGTTGTCTTTAGAATCAGTGGCAATTTTGTTTTCATAATTAACTTTGGAGGATTTTATGAGGGATCTCATCTTCTTACTGAGGCTGACCACATAGTTCCTCCGATCATGGGATTTTACTCTTTTTTTGCAACAGTTTCTTTCTTCTGTTGTAGAGTTTGTTTATGGCAGGGGACCACCAGTTTGGCTTCCTTTTTTTGGAGGATAGCATCTTGGTTCTGTTAGAGATTGCACAATCCATGCACTCATGTAAGTGCTTATAAAGTGCATTTGTATAGGATTCAGCAGTCATACCTCTATTGTCCATCAGCATGGGTGTCGTGAAGTTTGCTACTTCTGTCTTAAGAAGCATGAAGTTGACTTTGGAGAAATTTTTTTATGGTGGTTTCCCTAATGGGGGGTGGGGGTGGGATGTGGATGTCTAGGGTGATTAGCTTGTGGTTGGATCTTTCCAATGAGGAACTGACCTCTGGTGTGGAACACCGGTTGCCGATGTTGTTAATGACCAGGTCTAGGATATTGCAACCCCTGGTGGGGATGTGGATAAGTTGATCCAAGACATTGGAATTTGTGAATTCCAGAAAACTTTGAGCACAAGAGTTGGTACATGAGTAGTTTTCCCAGTTAATGGTGGAGTAGTTGAAATCACCCATTATTAGGGTGTTAGGTTGTACCTTAATATTTTCCAGTGTATCAAGAAATGAGGATTGGGAATCCTGGGGCATGTTGGGGGATCTGTAGCAAGCTACAGTTTGGATTGTGGTCTTGCCCAGAGTTAGTTGCACTTGGATAATCTTGGATGCATTATGCTAAACAACTAGCCTGGAGGTGTGGATATCCTTAATGAATATGGACATGCCTCTGCCTTTAGTGTTTCGGTCCAGGTTAGGTGGCCGAAAGGTGTGGTATGAATTACAGCCTGGTAATGCAAGGGTGCTCTCTGATACTGCTGATTGACTACATTAGCACACAAATCAAAGACAAATCGACAAAGTATGTATGCAGACATTGAGGCACTGCAAGCAGATTGTGAACAGAAACTTATACAAATGATAGTGGACTGGAATGCAAAATTGAAAGTACATGTGATGAAGCTAAGTATAGTCAAGACAATTGTCATGGCAGCAAATGGTGGCATCAGAAGAACTTCTAAACTGAGATAGAAGGGAAAATAGAGGAACAAGTGAACAGATTCAAGTACCTGGGTGGTGTGGTTGTGGAGAATTGAAGTCTGAATGAGGAGGTCACAGTTAGAATCAGAAATGCAGTGGTTTAGTCGCATATACAGAAAAGCAGAAGACAATTTGGTAAAGATTTGGGTCAGGCAGGAGGAAGTCAAGATGAAACAAGAACATTTAGCCAAGACACTGATAGATCACAAGAGATAAGACCTGCAATAGTCCAACATGACTGTCAGAGAAGGTAGAAGACAGGCACTGAATCAAGAAAAGTGGTGACAGTTGACATGATACCATGACCCCATGTAAAAAAATGGGAAAAGGGAGTTGCTGTTGATGATGATTTGCAAAGCAAGAGGTGTGTCCATATTGATCATCATAAGTCAAATACATTATACATTTAAGGTGGGCACAGGACTGTGCCAAGGGTGAGTCTTGAATCATGTACTTCTCATGATTTTCATAGATACGATTACAATTTCAAGTTGCTGTCAATGCTTAAACAGTATCCAGTTTGAAAAGGTGATAGATGTATCTTTGTTGTTTGCAGATGGTGCTTGTCTTCTGACCTCAAGTGTCTATGATCATTGGCATGCACTGGAGCATTTTATTGTTGAATACAGAATGGATGAGATGAAAACCAACATCCCCAAGTCAGTTCTTGTAATTTTCTCACAGAAAGCAGTGGATCGCTCTCTCAGACAGAATAGAACAATTATCCCAAGTGGAGGAATTTAAGTATCTTGGGGAGTCTGACCAGAAGGTTGTAGGACCTTTCTCCACAGATGTTTGCAGTCAAGGACAGTATCCAATATGAGAATGTGCCAGACATAGATACTGCTGCTGTGCTGACAGGGTCAGCACACCAAAATGGCACATAGCATGCCAGGGGTCCCCTACAGATGATCGAACTTCCAAAAGGCCGACTTTCATATGACCAAGACCATATGATGACTTTTGGAAGTTTGAACGTTCTGAATGGACAGCTCCCTATAGCATGGAATGGGAAAATTTACATTTTCCGCACTGTAGTGTGATCTCGGAGTTGGTATATTTAAATAGCAGGGGGTGTGGGGGTGCAGCCCCCTGCTAACAATGTGTAGGTATATATATATATATATATATATATATATATATATATATATATATATATTTTTTTTTTTTTTTACATGTTAGAAATTTCAAAAGTCGAACATATGGTCTAGGCCATATGGGTTTCGGCTTTTTGAAATTTCAATCATGTATAGTGGACCCCATACCAGGTACCTCAGACAGTCTGGACATATTAGAAGGCCATTGCCAAGGATACCAGCAGGCAACCATCACAGCTGACACAGTGACAGTGACCGCACTTGGAACATTAGCCCCAGCAAATAAGAGGACAGGTATGAAGAAATCATTCCGGTAAACATTTGCGCTACACATGGCAGTGTGTGTGTGTGTGTCTAGTGTTGTCTGTACAGAGGAATGGTTATATATACTACTAAGCCACTGAAAGGTGCAGATGAGTACAGTATATGTAAATTTATTTATTTGTTTGATTGTTAACTGGGGTAGAACACCAGTCCACATGGACAATTTTCAGGCTCAGCCTGGGTGTAAATTTACACAGAAAAAAGATGTAAATTGACATGATAAGAAGGGGTACATATAGGATGATGTACTATGCAATACATAGTACAAAAGATCATAAGAATTTGCTGATTATCACATGAATTCCTGAAGACAATTAACAAAAATAAAACTGTATTTATAATAAAGACAGAGTTCACTAATATAATAAAAAGATGGCAGTGTTTATGTAGCATTTCTTTGGGTGAAGTATTTGCAGTTGGCAAGCTTGAATGGCTATGCTTATAGTTTTTTTCCCCATGTTTGAGGAAAGAGAGGGTGGCATTAATGTGTTTGGGAATGGATTTCCAGATTCTGGGAGCCATGATGGAGAAGGAGTGTTTAGTCAGCTTGAGGTATTGTGTGACAAGGCTGGAGGTGGAGATGGAACTTAATTCAGTTATAGGCTGTTTTTTCAGATAGCCAGCAGGCAAAGAAGGAAGGGATGTTAATGAGTATAAAATTCAGAAAGACAAGGAAAAAGGTGATTTCCTTGGGTTGAGAACCCAGTTATCTTTTTTCAGACTGAAAAAGTGGTGTTCTGTCCTGGGGAGAGGGTAATGAATCTATAGATGTCATTGGAGATGTTTTGAAGTACCAATAGATTCTTTCCGAGGTGGGGGCAATTAGGTGAGAGCATATTTAAGCCGTGGGAAGAGAACTCCTTTGCCTATGGCTGGCCTACCTTGAGGTGATAGGAATTGTGACATTTTTCTCAACCAAAAGTTTGTTAATTTTGGTTTTGGTTATTTGGATATGATGATGAAACCAAGAGGTCTAAGCACACACCCAGGTATTTGAAGTTATTAACATTTTCTAGGAATTTTTTAATGTCAAGTGCGAAGTGCCATGTTTTGAGTTTTGGACATGCTCCAAACAGCATATTTTTTGAGTTACACATCTTTACCTATACACTACCCTACACAATGCCCCCTTGTTAGATTTCTTAACTGCTTGTATCTGCACCTTTGCACTTGAACTATTTCCCTTTGACACAGGCAGTATGCTGTTGTTAGAGAATGCACATCCAGCTACACTTGCCCTCCACAGATTTCTGCATTTTCTGTCCATCTGTTATCACTGGGCCATTCTGTACCTGCATGCTTGTAGCGATATGTTTTCCAGGCTGGTTTGTGTCTTAATTGAGCATCCATCAGGGATCAGTGCAAAAGGAAAAGATCCTGTGTCCTTCCAAATATAATGCAATTCATAGGCTCAGGAATGATGACAGAGGGAGTCAGGACTGGAGACTGATCAACATATGGATTTAGAGACAGCTGTACTGACAGAATTGAACACATCTTTGGTGTTGGGCCAAGAGTGAAGTCATAGTAGAAAATTCTCGTTTTAACAGTCTATGTTCCTTTCCTCATTTGTGACCATGAGCTTTAGGTAGTGACCAAAAGGAAAGAAATATGAATGGATGTAAGTGGTGGAAATAATATTCCTTTTCAGGTTATGGGCTCACTCTGCGTGAAAGTAAGGAGTTCAGCAATATGTGAAATCCCAGACAGGAGTAACTCCTCTTGGTTGAGAGAAGTCAGTTTGCCTTCCACGACAGATGTGCAACACACAACCAAGTGGGACCCAGGCATCTCCAGGAAGCCCTCTACTTGTCTTGCAGTGTCTGGATACCTGTATGATGATATGGGAATTGCTACTGGGGATAGCAAAGCTACCCTGCTTAGTTTGTTATCACTGCAAACCTGACCAGGGAAAGCAGCTTAGAAACTGGAAGAATGATGTTTTGCTAATGAATAAACTGTACAGATGTGTATAAATGAACCAGACAAAATTACACAATGAGCCAGTATGAGATTTTGTCGGCAGATTTGACAGCCACTTGTCTACAGTCTGACTTTAACAACAAATTTTCTGTATTAAACAAATGTATTAACTTTGGCTTTCTAGAGCAAAGACATGATTTCCTGACCCAGAAAGTGATGTTTTGATCTGCATTAATTACAATATGTTGCACTACAAATGTCCAGATGTTAGATTCAGCTTCAAAGCATGTAGCTAGTAATGTATTTTGAAAAGTGTCATAAGTGATAAAAAGAAATGTTTTTACAGCTTTCATGTGTTTTGGCTGCATTGGCTGGTATGAGTTCATTAGAATCCCCTGCTTTAGATTTTGGGAGAGCTATATTAATGCTCTGTCTGTCTGTCTTTCTGTCTCCCTTTCTATGTATCTAACCACCATAATATGTGTATAACCATAATATGCATATAGTACACAAACATTTCCAGTATTTTCTCTCTACATACCTTCAATACACAATAAAACATCAACCCACAACAACAGTAAAATCCATCCAGCTGTATATCACATCACTTTTAGCTTTTAATAACGTGTGGTCTTTCTTTCTTTCTTTCTGTCTTCATTTTAAGATAGCAAGATTGTTTTCTACAAACATCACAGTGCAGGCATGTTAGAATATAAATTGTATCCTCTTGTAATGGACAAAGATTTTTTCTGAATATAGAATTTTATTCAAAGGCGGAACATTAATTAAAGTCATTATTAGGCCTGGAATCACAGGTGCTTTCCAGCCATTCATGTCAACCTTTCCCCAAGGCCATCCTACTGAATTGAGGAAGAACTAAATAAATAAACAAACTGACAGCTTTTGGTTTGTACTATATAGCTATGGCAGCTAAAAGATAAAATGTTTACTGTTCATTTTCTTCATTCCTCAACTACTAACCACTGTCTGAGAAGAGATGATCCCAACTAAAGAATGGCAAAGTACTGCAATTTTATAAACTGAAAAAAGAAAAAAAAAACCCGGAAAACCAAAGCCTAGCAGTGTTATTTATGAAATGCCTAATTAGTGCCCTGACAATCTTGACAGACACACACACACACACACACACACACACACACACACACACCTGAACCCAAAAATGAGGAAGAAAGGGTATTCCATACCTCGGATGTCCACAGGCAACTTAGGTATCATCTTGACAGAACTAAATATTTCAGGTCTTCAGATCAATTGTTCATTTCTTGTGAAGGTAAAAAGAAGGGACAACGTGTCAAAACAGACTGGTTGTCTAAGGTTATTCCAGGCAGGGTCAAGGCTCACTCTGTCAGGGCTTTGGCTTCTTCTATGGCTTTTTGGAAATGATTACATTCTAGAGATATTCTAGAAGCTGCACACTGAGTTATTCTAGAAGCTGCACATTAGTCCTCTGCACCTTTAAAAAGCACTAGAAGTTTGATTCCTTCTCTAGGTATAGACCATGCTTTGCAAGGACCAGTCTCCATGGGCTCACGGACTCTTCTCCTTCCACCTCCCAAATTTAGTAAGCTATGGTAATCTACTGATATAGCTAAGGCTACTGCAGCAGTGATCAATATGATGAATACAGTACAGTTTTATAAGTAATCTTACCATAACAGTAGATGTTCGAATGATCAGCTGCTCCATCTCTTCATCCCCCTTGTTTTTTGCTGTGTTGTTTATGACAGGGTGTGGTTATTTATTTTTTTGTTCTTCATGCATAGTCCTTTCAGGGCTCAGCCTCCCTCTGTCTGTTGGTAAGAAAGCTCTGAAGGGCTTGGCAGCCAAACTAGTCTTTTAGTCAGCTCATCTCAAACTGCCAGACAGTTTGGATGTGTGGAAGGTACCCTGAAGCTCTGGAAGTTGCCCGGCTGTTATATCCTTAGCAGGATATAATCCATATAGCTAAGGCTACTGCAGCATTGATTATTTGAGCATCTACTGTTATGGTAAGTTTACTTAAACAGCTGTACTTTCTGTTCCATATAACTGCCAGAAAGAGATTTCAATTAGTAGGTGCCACTTTAACAAAACTCCTTTCTCCCAGCTATTGGAATGACATGTGCAGACGGGTCTACTTCTAAATTTTGAAGTTTCAAAACTTTGCATTTCTTATGGTTGAGACCATAAGATCGAGGTTTTGAAACTTCGAAATGTAAATAAAAAAATAAAAACAAAAAAAACGTTTTTTGGGGGGTTTTTTTACATTTTTCCTCCACACCCCGGTAATTAAATATACCAACTCAGAGATCACACTACATCAAGGAAATATGATCTCCATTTAAATGGTTCAAAGTTTCAAAACTTTCCTCTTATGCTCTCACCCATAAGAAATTCGAAGTTTTGAAACTTCAAAATTTAGAAGTAAAACCCATGCAGACTGCTTTCCCTGATCTGTTAAAACTTGGTTCCAGCTGCTTTACAGAAATCTGTTGGAAGACTTGAAGCCAACTGATTGTATGCAGTTTTGCTAAACTGAGCTAAACTAGGCAAAACAATTGTTTAGTACATGAAGGAGATAATATCACTTTGATCTGTAATATCTGCCTGATTCATACTTGTGTGTAATCTGCTTTACTTTTTTAAAATGTTTTCTCCATGTTTGATTATGTAGGTAGGTGTATTTTGTTTAGCTCTTACCTTTGCTTTGATTATACAAAGGTCTGCTTAGATCAATCCACCCACCTGGTTACATACTAAATAAATTAAATAAAAACAGTAAATAATTTTCTGGTGTTGCAGAGCTGAGAACAGGATGTGGCAAGGACAGTTCCTGCTTAATGTTACTCATTACACTTGTATAGCATAAGAGTAGTTGGCAGAGTACACTTAGGAATTTAAATAATTATCAACAGTTCCTTCCTGCACCAGCTCATGCATGCGAGTGTGCTTCGAGAAAATAGCATCCCAATGTCCTAAGTGGTTGAAATGCATCTGCTACCCATGAACTATACCCCACTATCCAGGAATAAAAAACATGCAACTTTCATCACTGACTATAGCAGCAAACCTTAGAACAGGACTCTAAACATGGGAAAGACATGGGTTTTGGGTGTAAGGGCACTTGGTACTCAGATTGCACTTCCAAAAGACATTTTCAGATAAGATTGCATTCCTAATAGGGAACGTCACTTCTGCACCATGTGACTGAAGCTTAATCAAATAGGCAATGTAAGCTCTGGAACTCCAAAACATTCATAAGTGTCTTAGACTGCCTTCAAATGAATAGTGTTTATAAGCTTGAATTATCGTATCTATAAGAAATTAAAAATCACAAGATGTAACTCAAAAGCTGGATGAACTTTAGAAATCTAGGCAGAGTAACAGTTATCTGTGAAAGGCCAATCGCTAACTGTTTTGTGCTAGACTGTACTAAATAAGCTTTTTATCCTCTTCCAGGCAGAACACCTCTTCCATCATCATGTAGGCAATCTGTTTCCTCAGGCTCATTCCAAGCCCATCAGTACCACTAGATCCTATATTCCTTGCATAATAAATGACCTACATAAGGAAGAAATCCTCATTGTCTACTGACAGATACAAGTTATATCCTGGGAAGGGAAATCACTGCACAAAAGAGCTGAATCTACTGACTAATAACATACTAAAGACAGCAACATACAAAGATGTCTATCCAAAATAATGCTGCCCCTCACAAGATTCCAGACTAAAAAAATATTCATAGCAGATAACTGAAGTGCATTTGAGAGTCTTAAACTAGCAAAGATATCCACCTTTATGGATCATCACCTAGACATGGTGAAGGGGATTCCATGCCCCACTGAACCTCAAGCCTGTGTCATCTGAGCTGTCATGCGTCTACTAGACCCTCCATTTTTTAATTGATCTGAGGTGGGGTATCATACAAAGAATTATCCCCAAAGAAAAAAGGCCCTGATGTCTGATTTTTCACTACATAAAGGTGACTAAACCTAGGGTAAGGTTACCAAGCCTATATCTCTGGAGCCCCTTGGCATGATGTCCACTGCCAAACACTAGGTGGCTTGGCTATACATGTAATCCAGTTAGGCACAGCCTGAAGTGACCACTTGGAGCCATCTTGTCAGCTCATTACCTGCAAGACGAAGAAGGGGATAAGATGCAGTGTAGTCTGTGTGGTAGACATGAGCAGAATGACTTTAGATCACCTACAAACTGCCATCAGAAATTGGCGGTAAGGACATGGAATGTCCTTTAGTGGTGGGGAAACAGCTTGTGTTGGTAAAAGAGGTGGAAGAGTACTAGATGGACTGACTTTTGTGCAAGTACAACCGAAGTTCTTAGTTGGGGTAGTCCCTTTTCTGTTCAGGAGATGCTTCTCATAAGAGATCCTGTGCATGTGGGGGAAACCTCACAAGCACCTAGTTGATGGCCATTCATTTGGAGATTTTTATAATTGATGTGAAGCTGCTTCAATATGGCTGCAAGTTATAAAGAGGAAAACTTGATAGTTATCTGTGTTTTCACATCATCCAGCTGTACAAGGTATTCATCTTTCTTTGAGAAGATGATCGAGATGCTCAGTATGGTACAACCTACCAACATTGCAATCTTACTGGGAGACTTCAGTACTCAAGTGAAGAACAATGGAGATAACTAAGGAGTGTGACCCAGAGACGTGGCCTCCAATATTAGTATCCACGTGGTTATTTGACTTTTGTAGAGGTCATGGATTGTCCATAATGACCACTATATTTGAATGCAAGGAGAATTGTAAGTATACCTATAGCTGTATACTCTGTACACCTGGGTGAAGAAAGGACAGAGCTGCTAGCCAGTAATCATATGCTGTTGACTTGGATATAGTGTTACATGGACATGGAAGACTCAAAACAGTAGTGAGAGACTCTTGCTGACTGCTAACAGATGTTCCTATATAAAGAAGGTAATGGCCTACCTCCAAGAAGACACCAAAGTTGTTCAGAGCAAGGTAAAATGCACTGAGGTTGGAAAAACAATGCTTAAGACTTCAGTCTTTGAGGTGCTAGCAAGAGGCTGTGGCTGGAGGGTAGTTTGTGCCTGTCACACCTAGCACCCTCTGGTGGACACCAGTGGTTAGGAAAGCTGTCATGTCAAGAATGTGGACTTCCAGACAGTGATTATGTAGGGCTATCATGATTCATCTTATATCTTCCAGCAGATTACACTGACTGTGGTGGCTTAAGCAAAACTTTGGCATGGGAAGAGCAGCTATGGAAAAAAAGACTACTGGTTAGCTTCAAAAATATCCTAGCAAGCTATATAGTGCCTCAGGATGGGAAGATGACACCTCACTCAGAGAGTTTAGGGGAAGAGTAGTGAAGTGTTGACTACTACTACTACTACTACTAAAGACACTGTCAGGAGATGGAAAGAACAATTTGAAAAATTCCTTAACCCAGTAGACATGCTCAGCTATCAGGTATATGTGTCTGAGATCTCCAGGAGTTGGGATCTATCACTGTAGCTAAAGGAAAAGTGGTGTCAAAATGGCCTCCAAGATGACAAATCTGTAGGACTAGTGAAACATGTACGTACCTCAAGGTCTTGTTCAAGAATGATGACAAGAAAGAAAAAGAGAGATTGACAAATGGAATGTCTGAAGTTAGAATGGTTTGTTACGATGAAACAGAGTACAAACTTTAATGTTCAGTTTAAATTCAAAAACTCACCTATTGTCATTCACAAGCTGCTGTTGTGACATACAGGGATAAAGCCCTGACTATGGCCCATGAAACCCAGGTTAGATTAGAGGCTGAATTGACTGGCAGAGTGAAAGGGAAGAAGGGATGGGCATAGCCATCCCGGGGTGGGTAGTCCTATGGGCATCTATGGTGACGATTCCCCCTGGCTGGAGGAGGTTGGCAGAGGTTGCATATTTACTCCAGTGTTTCCCTGTCCACCCTGTATGTCTGAAAGTGACCAACACAGAAATAAGGGAAGTCACCTACTAATTATTTATTTTTCTTTCAGCTGGCAGATGTTTGTCTAGCAATTCTAATCACTGTAATCAATATTTGCTTAATTTGTCGTGTGTTGATCAGCAGTAGTAGTTCTCAAACCAGCAGGCACTTACTATTGTACCTAGAGAGAAAATGGCTTTAAACTATATATCTATATGTATATATATATATATATATATATATATATATATATATATATATATATTGATATATATATATATATATATATATATATATATATATATATATATATATTATGATTTTTGAATTGGGATTTCCCCAAACATTGATAGAGTCACTTTAAAAAAAGTTATGCATTGCAGGCTAAACTGTACCTCATAAAAAAGTCATAAACTGGACAGCCAATAATGTTATGTGATGTAACACGTAAATGAAACTATGTAGGGTGGGTTGAAATAAAAAGTTCTAACTTTCTACACTGAAAGAGAATGGTATGCTGAACCCTTTCTTTATATACATCATATAAGCAGTCTTTATTGTAGCAAAATGAAAGTATTGCTTTAGAAATTAAATTTACAAGAAACAATGCACAATATATTTGTTCTAAAAAGGACCCTTTATTGAAACATGAATATTTACAGATAGGTGGGTTTATTTGTGTGTGTGTACACACATATATATATATATATATATATATATATATATATATATATATATATATATAGCATTCTGTAAATACTGTCCTAGATTAAAAGTGTAGTCTACAATGTTACAGAACTGATGAGCACAACTCCTACATAGATTCAGATGTGGACTCAAGACCTGCCTTTGTTTGGACACTAATAGGCTGACTTTGCAGGAGTATAAAGTCATTCTGGGCCTACCTAAGCCTTTCTTTAGTTATACAGCCTCAACCATCACTTTTTCACAGCCTTTTCAAACATTGTCTACAGAGCTGTATAATTCTTATCTGCAACAATACTCAAGAATAAGGGAAAAATATAGATTTAACCCAGCCACTGGGGATGCTCAAGCCAGTGTATCATGCCGGTCCCAAGCCCGGATAAATGGGAGGGTTGCGTCAGGAAGGTCATCCAGTGTAAAACGTTTGTCAAATGACATATGCAGACAATACAGATTGACATACCGGATCGATCGAGGCCTGGGTTAACAACGACTGCCACCAGTACTGTTAGCCAACAGGATGCTGGTGGAAATTGGGCTACTGTTGGCCAAAGAAGAAGGGGGAAGGCATGCCCAAAGGCAGGAAGAGAGGAGAAAGTTTAGGAGTGTGGTAGTGAGGGTAGGAACTTTGAATGTTGGCAGTATGACTGGTATAGGGAGAGAGCTAGCTGATATGATGGACAGAAGGAAGGTTGATTTATTGTGTGTGCAAGAGACCAGATGGAAGGGGAGTAAGGCCAGGTGTATTGGAGGTGGGCTCAAATTGTTCTATCATGATGTGGATGGGAGGAGAAATTGAGTAGGGCTTATCTTGAAGGATCAGTATGCCAGGAGTGTTTTGGAGGTGAAAGGAGTGTTGGTTAGAGTGATGTTTATGAAGCTGGAAATTGATGGTGTGATGATAAATGTTGTTAGTGCCTATGCAAGTTGAGTGTGCAATGGATGAGAAAGAAACTTTTGGAGTGAGCTGAAGTGGTGGTGACTGTACCCAAGTGTGAGAGAATGGTGGTTGGAGCAGATTGAAATGGGCATGTTGGTGAAGGGAACAGAGGGGACGAGTAAGTGATGCGTAGGTACTGTGTTAAGGAAAGGAATGCAGAAGGTCAGATGTTAGTGGATTTTGCAAAAAGGATGGACATGGCTGTGGTGAATACATATTTTAACAAGAAGGAGGAGCATAGGGTGACATACAAGAGTGGAGGAAGATGCACACAGGTGGATTATATCCTATGCAGGAGGGCCAATTTGACAGAGATTGGGGACTATAAAGTGATGACAGGGGAAAGTGTAGTTAGGCCGCATAGAATGGTGGTCTGTAGGATGACGTTGGTGATCAAGAAGAGGAGGAAGAGTGTGAGGGAAGCACTAAGGATCAAATGGTGGAAATTGAAAAAGGGTAATTGTGAGGTGATGTTCAGGGAAGAGTTAAGCCAGGCACAGGGTGGCAGTGAAGAGTTACTGAATAGCTGGGTAACTACAGCAGAGCTGGTAAGGGAGACTGCTAGAATGGTGCTTGGTGTGACATCTGGAAAGAGGAAGGAGGACAAGGAGACCTGGTGGTGGAATGAGGAAGTACAGGAGAGTATACAGAGAAAGAGGTTGGCAAAGAAGTGGGATTGTCAGAGAGATGAAGAATGTAGACAGGAGTATAAGGAGATGAGGTGCATGACAAAGAGAGAGGTGGCGAAGGCTAAGGATAAGGCATATGAAGAGTTGTATGAAAGGTTGGACACTAAGGATGGAGAAAAGGACCTGCACCAATTGGCTAGACAGAGGGACCGAGCTAGTAAAGATGTGCAGCAGGTAAGGGTGATAAAGGATAATGAAGGAAATGCACTCACACGTGAGGAGAGTGTGTTGAGCAGATGGAAAGAGTACTTTGAGGGGCTGATGAAGGAAGAGAATGAGAGAGAGAGAGAGAGAGAGAGAGAAGGTTGGATGATGTGGAGATAGTGAATCAGGAAGTGTGACAGATTAGCAAGGAGGAAGTCAGGATAGTATAATGAGGATGAAGAATGGAAAGGCTGTTGGTCCAGATGACATACCCGTAGAAGCATGGAAGTGTTTAGGCGAAATGGCAGTGGAGTTTTTAGCCAAACTGTTTAATGAAATCTTGGAAAGTGAGAAGATAACTGAGGAGTGGAGAAAAAAGTGTTTTGGTACTGATTTTTAAGAATAAGGGTGATGTGCAGAGCTGTAGTAACTACAGAGGGATAAAAATGATCAGTCACAACATGAAGTTATGAGAAAGAGTAGTGGAAGCTAGGTTAAGAAGGGAGGTGATGATTAGTGATCAGCAGTATGGTTTCATGTCAGGAAAGTGCACTACAGATGCGATGTTTGCTCTGAGAGTGTTGATGGAGAAGTACAGAGAAGGTCAGAAGGAGTTAGATTGTGTCTGTGGACTTAGAGAAAGTATATGACAGGGTGCCTACAGAGGAGTTATGGTATTGTATGAGGAAATTGGGAGTGGCAGAGAAGTATGTAAGAGTGGTACAGAATATGTACAAGAGTAGTGTGACAACTGTGAGGTCTGTGGTGGGAGTGACAGATGCATTTAAGGTGGAGGTGAGATTACATCAAGGCTTTTCTCTGAGTACTTTCTTATTTCCAATGGTGATGGACAGGTTGACAGACGAGATCAGACAGGAGTCTCCATGGACTATGATGTTTGTAGATGACATTGTTATCTGTAGTGAGAGTATTGAACAGGTTGAGAAGACCCTGGAGAGGTGGAGATGTGCTCTAGAGAGGAGAGGAATAAAGGTCAGCAGGACTAAGGCAGAATATATGTGCATGAATGAGAGGGAGGATAGAGGAATGATGAGGATAGATGAATGGTGAGGATGCAGGAAGTAGAGTTGGCAAAGGTGGATGAGTTTAAATACTTGGAATCAACAGTTCAGAGTAATGATGAGTGTGGAAGAGAGGTGAAGAAAGAGTACAGGCAGGGTGGAGTGGGTGGAGAAGATTGTCAGGAGTGATTTGTGAGAGATGAGTACCAGTAAGAGTGAAAGGGAAGGTCTACAAGAGGGTAGTGAGATCAGCTATGTTATAATGGTTGGAGACAGTGGCATTGACAAAAAGGCAGGAGTCAGAGCTGGACATGGCAAAGTTAAAGATGTTAAGATATGCACTGGGTGTGATGAGGGTGGACAGGATTAGGAATAAGTATATTAGAGGGTCAGTCCAGGTTGGACTGTTTAGAGACAAAGTCAGAGAGGCAAGATTGCATTGGTTTGGACATGTGCTGAGGAGCGATGCCGGGTATATTGGGAAAAGGATGCTAAGGATGGAGCTGCCAGGTAAGAGGAAAAGAGGAAGGCCTAAGATAAGGTTTATGGGTGTGGTGAGAGAGGACATGCAGGTGGTTGGTGTGACAGAGCAGGATGCAGAGGACAGGTAGAAATGGAAACGGATGATCTGCTGTGGTGACCCCTAATGGGAACTGCTGAAAGAAGAAGAAGAAGAAGACAGGAAAAATATAGATTTATTTGTATACTGTGTTGCTGGATATAGGCTATAGACTTTACTAGGTAAACAAGTAAACAAGTTAAAACAAATTCTTAATGTGTTTTCATATACTTTAGGAAAGAAACTCCTGCAGTTTCAGGTTCTTAAGTGACACAGCAGTTAAGTTCTGACTGTTACTGCATGAAGGTCTGATGTAAGCATTGTGAGGTGTCACTTAGTGATGCCACAGAGGCAAGAAGCTGCCTCATCAACTTCATTGTGATTTAGATTGTGAGCAAAAGTTCTAGAATTATAAGAAGAAATGTTTGGAAAGAAAAACAGAATATCAGATGCTATTGGAGAAACCACTTAGTTTCACAGCAAAAAAGTTCTTTGTGAAAAAAAAAAACTTTATTTTCGATTCGTTACTGAATATTTTGAAAGGCAATTCTTAAGGTAAGAGTAAAATATATTCGGCAGTTCTAAGAACTGCTTTCAAGTTTCTTTAAATTTCACTGTGTGATATAATAGCTCTTTTTCAAGAACATTACAGGGATGTTTTGTGTACTATTATTTCTGTTACAGCTGTAAAATAGTGGCAGTTTATTCTATTTAGCATTTCTTTACTTAACTTTCTTAAGAAAGCACCCGTTTCTTTTCCTGACTCACATCTTGATTCTTCCTGTAATTTTCATACTTAACCATGATTTGTGCCTTACTGCCTACAACTTTTATGTTGTCCTTTTTTCATTTTAGATTGACTGCATCTAGATATGTGTCATTTTTGGTTCTCTAAGCACTTAATTAGCATACTGTAATTTTTTAAATAATTTCTTACTATTTTTTCCTGTCTCATAAACATCTGCACCACATCAACTTTTATGTGCTTTATTACATAACTGTTATATGTTATTAAATGTTGTGTTTCTTGCCACATCTAGTTAAAGTACTTAAAATTGTCCTAATCTATGCCTCATTCCATATCATATATGTTTTCTGGTTTCTCCATTCTGAAGCCCAAGGTGAACTACTTATTCGGTGCTTCTATCTGATTTGCAGATTCCTACCGACCTGTTACATGATTATGTTTGCTTTTGTACCTTTCGTCTCTGTCAGGGACCTAAGCAAGCGTTGTCACTCCCAGTTTTCAGTCCCATCCATCATTCTCTCTTCCATTCTTTGACATTCTAAGACAGATCCATTTCCTTGTCTGGGCAAGCTAGATATTTATTAATTGTTGGAAAATACACTTTATTATTGGCTTCATATTGGTTAAAACATTAAATCTAGCTTTGGTACTCCCAGTAACAGAAACCCAGTAAATATTTTCCAGACAGATTCGTCCTCTTGCCAGTTAGAATCACTGTGCCTGCCTGTCAGTCAGACCCCTGTAAGAGAGGCAGCTTGTTCATACAAAGTACATATCTGTGCTGCTTTTATTAAGAAAACCAAACATTAATTTGGGACCCACACAGTAGGTTGCCTTAAATGTAAAATAATTGATTTAGACAAGGTTCACAAATTATCATTATTCATTAGTGTACATACACAGTCTTTCATAAGCACCAACAAGGCTTGAATAGCAAACTTAAAAAGGCAAGGGTCACCTAACAATGTTCAAATACGCTTTTGAAGTACTTAAATCATTTCTTTTATTTGTTTCCTTATTATTTACTGGGTAAGGGGGAAAGAAATTTTTTTTTCTCAGATTTTATGGGTAAAATTGTATGCTTCTTGTCCACAAAAGTGGTAAAATTATAGGAAACATACCTTCCCTACATATACTTTATTTGCATAATGATCTGCTGGACACAAACCACATACTTTACAGGCTAAAGTATTTGAATCAAATTTTTGAAAGTGATTTCATATACTTTAGAAAAGAAACTCCTGCACTTACAGGTTTGCTCATAGGTTCATAGTTTGGTACTAGTATATTGGTCCTAGGGTCTATACAAGCCTAGCCATAACAATTCCCTGGCTATTTCTTCCCACACTATTTACTTCCTGGACCCCTGTCTAGCAGGGTGACTGACGTGATCCCCCGGGGTGAATTTCTTTTCTGCCATCCAATCATCAAGGTTCCTTTTGAAGAGGGCCAAAGAGGCGCTCTGCTTGACATGTATGGGCAGTTTATTCCAGAGTCTGGAGTCTCTGGGTCAGGACCCTATCCCTCCAGCATGTTTTGTTTATTGTGATGACAAAGTTTAGATCCCTGGAGTGTGTGGCTCTGAGGGACTGGGATTTCTTTAAGTGTAGCATGTCCAACAGCTCTGGGTTTGACATGGCCTTGTATGTTAAGCAGAGATCGCCTCGGAGTAGATGATATGTGACAGAGTATAGCTGGAGTTTTTTAAGGCGGTCAGCATAGGGCATCTGCTTTAGACCTGTGATTCTTTTAGTGAGGTATTTTTGCAGCCTTTCCAGTTGTTGCATTGCAGATGTCTTGAGAGGTACATACCAAATGGGGCATTGTTTTCTATAATGGGTCTAATGAGGGATGAGTACAGTGGGACAATGACCTCCTTTTTTCTGAATGAAAAGCCCTTAGTGATGAGGTGTGCCACATAGAAGGATTTCCTGACTGTTGTGGTGATGTGGTTATTGAAGGTGAGACTGTTCACCTGTGTCCCTAAGTCTCTTATCACACTTTTGGTGTTTAGTGCACTGCCACCTATGTGGTAATTCATGGGTATACATGTGTTTTCCCAAAAGGGATAACTATACATTTCTTGGCATTGAGCTTGAGCCCATGGCTCTGGCACCAAGCATCTGTTTCTGTAAGGCCCTTTTGTAAAGTATACACATCATTTGGGATTCAATAATGGCTCCCAGTTTGCAGTCATCTGCAAACTTTGCTAGCCAGAGTCCCTTAGTGATGGCCTGTACTTCAGAGAAGTAGATGCCAAACAAGAGAGGTCCCAGGACTGAACCCTGAAGTACTCCACTTGTCACTTGTCTGGAGCTGGATTTGGAGTCAGCTACTTTTACAGTGTGGGTTCTGTCAGTAAGCCAGTTGGCAACCCATTGAGTGACGTAGGGATTAATGCCCAGCTTAGTAAGTTTATCTATGATTCTAGAGTGAGGGATGGTATCAAAGACCTTGGTGAGGTCCAGATGGGCTGTGTGGACTGCCTTACCCTCGTCAATGGCTCTGGAGACTGATTTGAAGAAGTCAATCAGGTTCGGGAGACAGGATCGGCCCTTCACGCACCCAAACTGAGTGGGCTCCAGTGTTTTAAGGTTTCCAGTGTCTTTGTTTATAAGTTCCATGATAATACGTTCCATGGCCTTGCAGATCAGGCTCGTCAGACTGATGGGGCGGTAGTTTCCGGGATCCAAGGTGGATCCCCCCCTTGTGGAGTTGGATAACTGTAGCTGTGTGCCACTCAGTGGGCATGAAGCCTGAGGTGAGGGTATGATTAAACATGACACTTAGGTGAGGTGCCAGTTCATTTTGTAGTTCATGTAGTACACAGCCCGGAATGTCATCTGGTCCCATGGATGTTGTATTCTTAGCTTTGGAGAGTGCGTTTTTTACCTGTGTGGCTGTTATTACCGGAATTTGGCAATCTTCCGGTATTGAGATGGGCCATTTAGGGGGTGAGAGGGGGGTTAAGCTGGCACTGAATCGATCTGCCAGGATATTGGTAATATCCTTGGGATCAGTATATTTAATGCCATTCTGTTGTAGTTCAGAGCAGATCTGAGCATTGCCATTTAGATTCTTGACATAGTTATAGAATGCCTTGTGGTTGTCTTTGGAATCTTTGGCAATTTTATTTTCGTAACTAGCTTTGGTGGATTTTATGAGGGATCTCAGCTTCTTACTGAGGCTGGTAAGGGAGTTTTTTGCATCCTGGGATTTTCCTCTTTTCTGCAACAGTTTCTTCCTTTTGTTGTAAAGTTTGTTTATGGCAGGGAACCACCAGACTGGTTTCCTTTTTTTGGAGGAGAGCATCTTGGTTCTATTTGGGATGGCACAATTCATGCATGAGTGGATGTGCTCATACAGTGCCTTAGTGTAGGACTCAGCAGTTTGTCTGAATGGGTGTCATGAAGTTTGTAACTTCTGACTTGAGTAACATGAAGATGGCTTTGGATAAGTTTTTTTATGGAGGTTTCCTTACTGGGGGGTTGGGGTGGGATGTGGATGTTAAGGGTGATTAGCTTATGGTCTGACTTGACCAACGAGGGGTGATCATAGGTGTGGAGCATCGATTTCCCAAGTTGGTAATGACCAGGTCTAGGATATTGGAGCCCCTGGTGGGACTATGGATTAGTTGATCCAGGGCATTGGAATTTATGAATTCCAAGAACCGTTGGGCAAAGGTGTTGGTACATGATTATTTTTCCCAGTTAATGGCAGGGTAGTTGAAATCACCCAGTATTAGGGTGTTTGGTTGTATATTAATATTTTCCGGTATGTTTAGAAAGGTGTAGTGAGAATCTTGGGGCATGGTGGGGATCTGTAGCAAGCTACAATTTGGATTGCAGTCTTACCTAGTGTTAGTTGCAAGTGGAGAATTTCAGACACATTGTGTTGGGCAACTAACTTGGTGGTGTGAATATCCATGGTGAATATGGACACTCCTCCACCTTTAGTGTTTCGATCCTGGTTTGGTGACCGAAAAGTGTGTAAGAGTTGTACCCTGGTATTGCAGGGGTGCTCTCTGGAGCCTTGAACCAGGTCTCAGTTACTGCACAGATATCGATGTTCTCCATTTTTAGGAGTGCCTCAAGAGAGTGCATTTTGAGGTTTAGACTTCTAGCATTGAGTAGCATTACCTTCAGATTTTGCATGCTTGTACCTGTTACAGTGGTGGTTTTGTCCTTTGAACTTTGCCTAAAAAAGGCACTATAGGGGTGGCAAGAGCATTAGCCAGTAACCTGAATCCCAGGGGCAACAGGTGCAGATCATCTCTGGCAAAGCATCGTGGTCTCTCTATCATGTCATCCCAGGCAGACAGATACTGGACCCCTTTTGACTGACACCAGAAGCTTAGCCAATTGTTGAAGTCAATTATTTTGTCCTTATATTGTGGTATCATTCTGGGCAAAGGCAGGATGCTACTCAGGGCTAGGGTCATACCTGCCTGGGCCACATGATCCGAGAGCTCTTTCATGTCTCTTTTCATGTAGTTCAGGGAGGCAGGTCTCAAATCATTCTCTCCAACATGGACAATGACAGAATCATATTTGTACTTGTTGTGGAGTGACTTGAGTACATGAGTTATGTGGCGGATCCTGGCACCTGACAAGGCAGCTCACTGTAATTTTCTTCTTGTTCAGCCTGGTGAGTGGGACATCAGTGTGTCTTGTTTGTATGAAGCACATCAGTTTAATTCTGTTGTTGCAGGACATTTTCATGCCTCATCAGTGTCACTATAATTTAGAATCTGAAAAGCAGCTGTAGAATTAGGTTATTGTTATATAAGAGGCAATACTTTGAAAGAAAAACAAAATATCTGAGGATTTCTGAGAATCAGATTTTTTTGCAGAAACAACACTGAGAGAAAAACACACATTATTCTGGATTTATTTTATGTTACAGTATATTTTGAAGATGCATTTCTTAAGGTAAGGATAATATATATCAGGTAGTCTTAAGGGATTTTATTGGTGTTGTGTTTCTACCAGTGTCCCTAAATGACATTATAACTCTTTTTACAAGAATATTATCGGGATATTTTGTACACTATTATTTCTATTTCAGCTGTAACATATTAAGCTCCATTTATTCTATTTGGCATCATGAAGCATTTATATGTTAGATGAAGTTTCTCACTTTACTTTACTCTTTCCTCAGTTCATGGTTTCCTTTTCTGACTCTCACCCCAATTCTGGCTGAATTCTTCACACTTAACCATGATTTATACCTTGCTGCATGCAGCTTTGTGTTATTCTTTTTCCATTCTAGATTTACTCCATCTAGATGTGTGCCATGCTTCTTTCTCTAACCACTCTTACATACTGTTGTTACTGTCTTAAAATAAGTTCTTGCTAGGTCTTTCCTGGCTCATAAATGCCTGTGTCACATCACCTTCTACCTGCTTTATTACATGTTGCTTGTATGTTGCTAAACTTTGTGTTTCTTGCAATCTGTGCCTTGTTTCAAGTCATATGTGTCCCCCTGATTTCTTCACTCTTAAAGCCAAGATGAAATACTCATTTAGTACTCCTACAGCCTATTACGTGACGAGGATTTAGCTCTTTTCTGCCTCTGTAATGGACCTATGTCTCTTCAAGTCATTAATCCCCTCACTCATTCCTTTTCCATTCTTTGATATTCTAAATCAGGTCAATTTCCTTGGGTGTACAGGTTTACAGGATAATTCTTTTTACTAACAGTTAGGAAAAATACACTTTATTATCAACTTCTAAATCCAGCTTTGTTCTACTGTGTGAAAGAAGCCGAGCTAATACCTGCAGAAAGATTTGTTTTCTTGTAATTTAGAATCATTATGCCCTGTCTGTCAGTCAAGCACCAATAATTGATCCAATTTATTAATAACTTGTACATATATGTGCTGCTTTAAGCTCACTAGAGCTGAGTGCGTCTCCAGGTGTATCGGCAGTTACCTCCTACTGCGCCTCTAGGTGACAAATATTATTTATTCATATTTGCATTAATACTCACAAAACCAAGCTACATACAAGGTATCAGAATATTTAATCTTGAAGCATACATGATGGCAAACACAACTGTATTGATATTTGACCTCTGTCAATGAGTATTTGTTAGAACTATAAGGTGGTAGCTTCATTTTTTAAAGGCTCTAGCCACACCCATTGGGAGTTAAAGGTAGACACTCAAAAGCTGTACTGGAAGAGTTAACTAAGGATGCTTTATTTAAGTAGTAAAACAACTGATTTAGACAGTGTCCCTACATTAGCATTCTTCGTTAGAGTACACTGTCTTGTCTCTCATAAGCACAGAGAAGGTCTGAGAAGCACATTCACAAAGGCAAAGGTAACCTTATGATGTTGAAATACATTTCTGAAGTACTTCAATCATTTTTTATTTGTAGATTTGCTTATTTATTTACTGGTGCTTTGAAGCTAAGTAGTGGAAATAGAGCAAATTATTTTTTTCAGTCATGTTGTGGGGCATAAGCAAAGTAATCGTATGTAATACCAGAAAATGCATATGATAAAACAACAGTAAAAAGAATAAGACTAACAGGCATTTTTTATCAAGCATGAACAATATTCACACAGCAGTTGAGCGCCAGGACCAAATTGTGTAGTAAGAAATCCAGCATGTAAGACAAGATAAATAAAGATTATCAAATCAGTAATACTGTCATACAATCATGAACATCAGTACAGGACAGATCTCACTAAGCTAATTAATAAAATAATTATTTGAAATATTCCAGTGTCATATGCAGGCATGTCAATTTGTATCTAATATGTCAATTACCTGGTGAGCCCACTTCCTCTTCACAAACACACACATGGCGTATGCACACACACACACACACACACACACACACACACACATTATAGTAATGTATTTTTCATTTTATCTGTTAACCAGTTAAACCCACTAAACATAAGCAGCTCTTTTCAGGGCCAACCCCAGAACTCTGTCTGGATTATCACCGTGTCCCTTGTTTTTCATATTAGCAGGTCTACATTACATATTTACTTTCCTGTAGACAGTTTCTCTCTGTTCACAGAGTCAAGAGCTGTAAAATGAACCAGGGCCACCAGAGCTAAAGAAAACACCAGTGGCCACATTTTGGATTACCATTCCCAAACACTACTTATTTTGTCATGTATTACAATTTTTTTTATTTTATGTTTTCATTAACTGAGTACGTAAAGTGGGCAAATGACTCACATAATTTATAACTCTGGGCATAGACACAAATGTATAAATTGCATAGTACTATATAAAAACATCGGGGGGAAATCAATAAAGCCTACATGGAGTGATTTTCCATGTAGGTATAGTGGCATGGCCCTAACAAGGAAACTGGCAGCTGTGCAATCCAGTAAATAGAGCAGAGCGGCTTGCACAAGCATGCGGACACTGAAGTGTCCACAGAATGCAAATCACCTCATAAGGAGGTGAATTTCATGCAAATGAGGTCAAATGAGGGTGCTGGAGTGATCTAGCAAGCAGATAGGTAGTCATGCAGACCCCATATTGGTGTCTGAAGTGTACTCAAAAAATTATTGTGTACAAGAAAGGAAAAATTGTACAGGGGATGTAAATGCCTCTTTAGAAGGTCAGGGATTGCATATTAGGGACAGATAAGTGCAAAACTATACCCTGTATGTCCAAAAAGTAATGCAAAATAATAAAAAATATTTTTTAATAGCCCTATCATGTTTGTGTACCACTCAGTGGCACGGAACCATGCTGTTAAGCAAAAAAATATTAAAAACTGTAAAACTCAAAAGCAAGACATATGTGATAATAATGCATTATAGGGTCCTGCAAGCAGTATGTACAATGGTAGGTTTCAGTGGTTGCTAAGGAGGCAGCTCCTGGAATAGTCAAGTATCCAGGTTGTGTGCACGGATCAGTATGCAAATGAGCTGGAGTTACTGAATAGCAAAAAATGGGCCACAGATAAAAGTGGTGTAGCCCCTGAACCATGACGGTGTCCACAGAACAGGTAGCTGATATCAAAAGGGGGTGTGTCACAATATTTTTAAGCGGATTGGAGCTCAGCAGTGCCCGTTTGCATGGCGCACCACTCAGATAAGCTGGGGGGGTGCACTGTTGCCAACCTTTGTTTAGCTACAGGATACATGTTTTAGCTGGTTTGAGCATGTTTGAGTTCCATGTCACTGAGCTGAGTGTCCCCATGCAATGGGGTTGTCCAGACTTCTAAGCAGTGTTTATACTAGCTGGGCGGATTTGCATGCTGCACCACGATGCTTAGAATGGAAGATATTTAAAAAAAAAAGTAATAGCCTGGGAAAACCAATCATGTATAAATTACTGTTAGGCCCTGTTCAACAAATACTGGGCCATTCAAACCCCTCAGTAATATACCTGGCAGGTGTAATGCATCATAGTTAACCAATCACACAGGCTGCATCAGCACCACACCACTATAAAGTATGCATACATGGAACTCAAACATGCTCAAACCATACTGATTTTTCCCACATACTCTGCACCAGTGGAGTATACACTTGGAAATTTGATTGATTGATTTATTTATGTTATTGCATTTAATTACCAGGAAAGTCCACTGGGCCTATAAGAGCCCATTTTCAGTGGAGGCCCATGGAGAAAAGCTCCAACAAGAACATAAATACAGGAAAAAAACATAAACATTAATTGGTACAGAAGTAGAAACAGTGTTACACATAGTAAATACAGTAATATATACAGAATATATACATAAAAGTAGTAATCTAGTTGGTTTGATTACAGTCATATATAAAGAAAATATACATTAAATCAGGACTTTAGCTAGCTGCAAAATGAATTCAGAGAGGTATAAACAGAGATATATTAATCAGTATTATTGTACCAGTATCAACAAGTAATAAAAATAAAAAATAAATATGGAGAAAGTATCATCAGTCAACAAGAACATAAATACAGGAAAAAAACATAAACATTAATTGGTACAGAAGTAGAAACAGTGTTACACATAGTAAATACATAGTAAATACAGTAATATATACAGAATATATACATAAAAGTAGTAATCTAGTTGGTTTGATTACAGTCATATATAAAGAAAATATACATTAAATCAGGACTTTAGCTAGCTGCAAAATGAATTCAGAGAGGTATAAACATAGATATATTAATCAGTATTATTGTACCAGTATCAACAAGTAATAAAAATAAAAAATAAATATGGAGAAAGTATCATCAGTCACTATTAGCGAAAGGCATAAGAGTTTAGTTATCATATAAGGAGAGGGAAGAGGTTAGGATATAGAGCAGATACATAGCCAAGAAGACTTAAAATGATTTTTCAGTATTTGTTTGAAGGTGGTGGTGCTGCTTGTGTTTTGTTATAGAAGGTGGAAGTGAGTTCCAGTTTGGCAATGGTGAAGGAATAGAGGAGTTGACCAAAAGGTAAGGTGGACTTTTCTACTTTTAGAAGTAGATGATTTTCAGATCTTAGATGCCTGCTGGGTTGGTATTTGGCAAGTAGAGTTGAGACAGCAGGACAGTCTGTAGGTCTGTAGATTATTTTGTTCACTGTAGTTAGTTGGGTAAATGAGAGATGGTGGGGGAGTTCCAGCCACCCTAATTGTTTCAGTGACTTACAGTGATTGGATGAGAATTTGGCCTTCATGGCAAATTTTGCTATTCTATTGTAACACGTATCAAGTTTGTATTTTATAGCATTTTGGATATCAGTGAGGAGAGGGGCACCATAAAGGAGAGAGGGTAATAAAAAGGTAGTTGGAAGGGTCTGTCTAGTAGAGAGGCTAAGAAAGTGTTGGTGCCTGTAGAGCATACCGAGCTTTTGGTGTGTTTTTTTATGTTATTGTTTATGTGTAGGTCAAAGTTAAGATGTATAATAATGCTTAGTAATTTAGTGTGTGGGACAACTTCCATAGTGGTATTGCCTTGGGCATGTATAGTGAAGAGTTTTTATCAAACGGAGTGGTTTTCCTAGGGGGAAAAATTACTAGTTTAGCTTTTTTTGGATTTAAGGCAAGATGATTGTTAAGCATCCAAGATTCAGTAGAGGTGAGTGCATTTTGGGTAATTTCCTGGAGTTCAGAGATGGGATTTGCAGTGCATGATATTATAGAGTCATCAGCATACTGGATTAAAGAGAATTGTGGAAGAGTGGAGAGAAAGTTGTTAATAGAGATGCTAAATAAGACAGGACCAAGTATGGAGCCTTGAGGTACCACTGTGGAAGTACTGAGAAAGGGAGAATAAGACTGTTGTCGTTTGCTGAATTGCTGCCTATTGGAGAGATAGCTGTTAAACCATTGTAGGGCAGAGGGAGAAATGTGGAGGGTGGATAGCTGAGAGAGGCAGATAGTGTGGGAAATGGCATCGAAAGCTTTGGAGAGGTCGAGGAAAAGTGAAGCAATTATTTTACCAGAATCCCATGCCCAGTTAACTGTATGAAGGAATGATAGGAGGGCATTAGTGGTGCTGTGTCCTGGTCTGAAACCATGCTGAGTGGGTGATAAAATTTGATTTTCAAGCAGGTGGTTGAGAAGTTGGGAACAGATGCATTTTTCCAGTATTTTAGAGAGGGGTGAGAGAATTGCTATGGGTCGAAAGTTTGTGGTGTCTGTGTTGGTGCTGCCTTTGTGTAAGGGGAGAATAAATGTTTTTTTCTAGATGTCTGGGACAAGGGATTCTTTAATTGATCTGTTAATGAGCATGCTGATGGGATAAGCTATAGAGTTTTCTGACAGCTGCAGGACGTGTGTGGGTAGATTGTCAGGGGCCAGAGTACAGGTTTTTAGTTTAAGTAAAAGTTTTTTTATTGTGTTGATGGGTATGGGGGAGACTTTTAGGTTAAGATTAAGGGTAGGATTGTTTTCTGGGATGATTTGGTCATCAGCTGTCTTGGTGGAATTTTATCTGACAGAATGCTAGGGGCTGCTGCTGCTCTGCTACATTTGTATGTGCTAGATGCTGAGGGCAGTGCTGATGCTGCTGCTGACAATAGGCCTAGACTGAGAAGGAGAAGAGTGTTCAGGCACAGGGTAACCTTCCAGGGGCTACATGAGCTGGAGATTGTAGAGCACTACAGGGTGGACAGGGACATACTACAAGACCTCACCGAGCTTTGCCGCCATCAACTCAGACCCAGAGCCAAAAGAGGGGAACCCATCCCAGTGTAAATAAAGGTATGTATAGCCCTTAGAATATTAGCTACAGGTACTTTTCAAAGACCAACTGGGGACATAATGTGGGTCTCACAGGCATCTGCATCCAGGGTACTCCACCATTTCCTGGATGCCATGCAAACACATGCCAGTGAGCACATTTATTTACCCCACAACCCTGAGGAGAGGGCCAGCAGTAAGCATCTCTTCCACCATTTAACACACTACCCTGAGGTGCTGGGTGACATAGACTGCACTTATGTACACATCAAAGTACCACCCAGTGAGGAGGGTAAAGTCTACATCAACCGCAAGGGGTATCATTCCATCAACTGCCAGGTTGTGTGCAATGCCCAGGGCATTATCATGAGGATGTGTGCTAGCAGCCCTGGCAGCTTTCATGACTCCCATATCTGGCATGCATCACAGCTGTACCAGACATTTGCCAGGGAGAATATCCTGTACGGCCATCTACTGGGGATGCTGGCTACACACTGGAACCGTGGATGATGACACCTACCCGAAATGCACACACACCTACTGAAGCAGACCATAATGAGGCACACACATAAACTAGGAACATCATAGAGCATGTTTTGGGCTGCTCAAGTCATGGTTGCGGTACCTTGATATATAAGGAGGAGCCCTGCAGTACTCTCCAGCAATATGTGCACAGATGTCCACAGTATGTACTATGCTACACTATATGATGCCGTGCAAACAATTGCAGCAGGACCATCACAGGAAAGGAACACACAGCTCCCCACAAGAGCCTAGGTCCCCATAGCCACAGGCACAGGGAACTCGGAGGAGGAGGAACCCCCTGAGCCTGTCCTTGTAGACAGACATAGGTGTGCCCAGAATGCACTGGACTTAGCAAAGGGGCAATGCATAGCACATGCACTGACAACCTAGGGTCCTAATGACTGACACCTTACTCCGACTTGCATACATAGTAAAAAGGATGCCAACCACACCACACAACCTATACCTTACTGTGTATTGGCTGTGTACTGTGTGCATCAGACAGAGTTGGCCCTGAAACACAGGTCTCTCAACTGCTGCATCCACAAGGTAAGTCACTCTCCTTTACTACAAATGTACGAGGTACTAGACTATGGTAGCATATGTATGGACTTTCTGCATGTATCTAAGGGAATAGAGTGGGTTGCTGGGCTACTTGCAGAAAACTAACAGCTACTTGGGACAACAGGTACTTTGTCCAACACTGGGTGCTCCATAATATGCAGCAGGTCACAGGGCTGGAAAACCCACTGCAGTCTGCAAAGGGAATGCCAAATAGCAGACTCATAGGACAGGTGCAATACTGTCAATGGCAGAGTTCACTACCCCCCAACACAGCAGTGTTCCCATACAACTGTATTAACAGTATGTTTGCAAGGATATAGCTGCAGACCACACAATCCCAGGTCTGTCACAAAGAACCTGGCCAAATTTCCTATTTTACACAAAATGCAGGGATCGCAGCAGGGCTCACACAGTGTATGCCTGTCTGCCTGCTGTTCATAGTGTGTAGAATCAAAACTCATCTTCTGGTGGCTCACTGGACTAAGTATATTATGATAGTTAATGGTGATGATGGTTCAAAGCTGGCTGTACCTACACCTTTTGCATGTCAGATACTCGTATGGTAGGAGTCCTACAGACTGTCAATATGCCTCAATCTTTTCATGCCAGAAAGCTGGACAAAGGCAAAGACAATGGGTGGCAGAGGACCAAACAGACATTATACATGCTCTGAGTAACTTAGCAAGTGGCTAGTGTAACAGCATGTTGCAACAGGTCAGATTAGCAGCAAGATGTGAAGGCCATCACTTAACTGTGTCAGTACTTTTCTGTGGGCTCCATGTATTAGTATATTACCGGAAAACTACAACTGTATGAAGAATAGAGCAGACATATGGAGGGGAATGCTGGACATCCTGCAGAAACAAGTACAGTAAGAGGTATGTATACTTTCACCCTGTGTCTGCTGTTACAGCATGTACCCCACTACATCATACCCACAACCACTTACAACAGGAAATCTTCACAAAGCCATGAACAGTGGTGGGACAAAGGCTCAAAATCAAGGGGAAGGATTAACTACTGGCTCGACAAATGTATAAAGTGCAGAGAATAACAGACCATGTATTAGCATGGGTTTGCTGATGTGTATGGAGTCAGTAACTCAAATGTCTGTCAGCATGTCCGAATGTCAACCTATAATGATTTGCCAATAATATACCAGAAGTCTGCAATGCTATGTACAATGTAACATACATATGCAGAACTCTGCACATTTTATTACAATCGTCACACTTGGTAGGTATGAGACATAGACTGTGTTCAGCACACAGCCAGGGAATGCCGTGGACAAAATGTCAAGGAGGTGACTGTTGAATCAGGTGCAGCAGCCAACCGGCTGCAGCACACAAAGACTTATGTACAGGTAGGTCTGGCCTGGAGTCACCTTGTAAGTACTGACAGTTACACTGGGCATGATCCTACACTTAGATAACCTGAATCCATGTCTGATGCCTCATTTGCCTGAGGAACTGATATATAAAAATGTGTGTGCATGCAGGCAGCTATGTATACATATCTGTCTCTCCCTATCCCCCCACACATGATTACCCAACCTATCAGTAAGTTACACAGATATTTATATCCCTCTCTCTCTCTCCACATATATATATATGTATATATATATATATCTATATATATATATATATATATATATATATATATATATATACACACATATATATATACACACATATATATATATATAGAGAGAGAGAGAGAGAAACAGAGCTACATAAAGGTGTAGAGGGATTTCCACATATATATCTATATAACACAGTCACATACACCACACACACACACACACACACACACACACACACACAGCTACAGTTATATCCCTGATATATATATATATATATATATATATATATATATATATATATATAAATATATATATATATATATATATATATATATATATATATATATATATATATATAAAATATATATATATATATATATATATATATATATATATATATATACACATACGAAGATACACACACACACACACACACACACACACACACATATGTCGTTGTGTCTTTCGGCTTTTCCCAGTTAGGGGTCACCACAGCAGAACTCCGGTCCACTAATAATTGCCAGTAGATTTTTACATGCCGAGTTGCCGGCCCTGACACACAACCTTCAACGAAGGTGCGCCCATTCATGCATGTCTCTACACAGAAGACGCTCTAGCTGAGAATCGAACAGGACAACATCTTACTGTGAGGTGACAGTGCTACCGCAGCACCACCACCGCAGATATATATATATATATATATATATATATATATATATATATATATATATAGATATAAACGTGTATATGTGTATGGGGATGTATGAATGTCCACACATACATGCAAGATGCCGGGGTTATCTGCGCCCACACACACACACACACACACACACACACACACACACACACACACACACACACCCACACAGAGCAGGATTAAGAATACGTATATTAGAGGATCAGCCCAGGTTGGAAGGTTTGGAGACAAAGCCAGAGAGGCGAGATTGCGTTGGTTTGGACATGTGCTGAGGAGGGATGCTGGGTATATTGGGAAAAGGATGCTAAGGATGGAGCTGCCAGGTAAGAGGAAAAGAGGAAGGCCTAAGATAAGGTTTGTGGATATGGTGAGAGAGGACATGCAAGTGGTTGGTGTGACATAGCAGGATGCAGAGTACAGGAAGAAATGGAAACGGATGATCTGCTGTGGTGACCCCTAATGGGAACCGCCGTTAGAAGAAGAAGAAGAAGACAGGAAAAATATAGATTTATTTGCATACTGTGTTGCTGGATATAGGCTATAGACTTTACTAGGTAAACAAGTAAACAAGTTAAAACTAATTCTTAATGTGTTTTCATATACTTTAGGAAAGAAACTCCTGCAGTTTCAGGTACTTTAGTGACACAGCAGTTAAGTTCTGACTGTTACTGCATGAAGGTCTGATGTAAGCAGTGTAAGGTGTCACTTAGTGATGCCACAGAGGCAAGAAGCTGCCTCATCAACTTCATTGTGATTTAGATTGTGAGCAAAAGTTCTAGAATTATAAGAAGAAATGTTTGGAAAGAAAAACAGAATATCAGATGCTATTCTAGAAACCACTTAGTTTCACAGCAAAAAAGTTCTTTGTGAAAAAAAAAACTTTATTTTGGATTTGTTACTGAATATTTTGAAGGGCAATTCTTAAGGTAAGGGTAACATATATTCAGCAGTTCTAAGGACTGCTTTCAAGTTTCTTTAAATTTCACTGTGTGATATAATAGCTCTTTTTCAAGAAAATTACAGGGATGCTTTGTGTACTATTATTTCTGTTACAGCTGTAAAATATTGACAGTTTATTCTGTTTAGCATTTAGAATCATTTAACCAACCACACACACTAAACTGCTAGGCGTAGAAATAGACAATAATCTGAGGTTCGACATCCACATAGCACAAACCATTAAGAAAGTTAATAAAAAACTTGGTCTCCTCTACAGGAACAAACAGTTTATGACAAAACACACCAAAGTAACCATCGCAAGGACTCATCTTCTATCCACCCTCCTCTATGCCTCTCCCATCTTGACCAGTCTCCGCCAAACTGATCTAAATAAAATGGAATCTTGCTACAACAAGATTGCCAAGTTTGCTACTGAAGCCTCATATAGGTCCCACCACTGTCTATCCCTTAAGCAACTCAACTGGCTTGAGTTGCCTCATATACTTCTACTCAATCAACTCTCTATAGCACAGAAACTCTACTACCTTCCTGAGATAACCCCAGCACTTCAGCACCTAATTCAGCCCCACATTCCCTCTAGAGCCTTAAGATCTAGTAACCAGAACCTCATAATTGTCATCAAACATAAAAACAAAGCTGGTAAGTTCCTCTTTGCCAACACCATTGCCAAAACCTGGAACACACTTCCAAGCCAAATAACTTCTACCACCTCCTTTAGTCAATGCAAAAAACTCCAGTACTTACGTATTATCACAACCATGCATTCTCAATATCACGTTTATGGTATTGACTCCTTCTTTGCTCCACAGTCTATACACGGTGGAATAGTCATCAAAACAAAAACCCACATAGCATAATATCGGTCTGTCCTTACTGAATTTGAGCAGTCAGCAAAATAAAATGTCTCCAACCCTAATACCTAACAATACCTTTGCTCCACAGTCGCACCTGGTACTTTCAGAGTTCACAAACTTTTTATGTACTTCTCCACGGCCCTGTTTGTGATCTTTCCCTCCCTCTCATCACAGCTTAAATGTTTGATAATATTTACATATATCGAGATTTCTGGCTTAAGCCCTAGGGAACATGTATGAAACACTCCAGACATGGGTGTTTCAATGTGATTGCGAGAATGCTTGGTCTTTCAATGACTTTGCAAAACAGTGAACCCAATTACAATTGGGAAACAGACCCTTAAGTACCACGTTATTTATGTTATTGAGAAAGGATTCAATACCATAAATAACGTGATTGTGAGAACTCGTGGTTGCGATAATACGTTAAGTACCAAAACTCCTGAAAACCCACTACCTAAGTAACTGGTTATGCTCATGCCACTCACCAGGCTAATCCATACCAACAGCATTTGTCAGGGTACAGCTATTTATAAACAGTTTCTCCTCTGAAAGCTTCCAACCCCATATACACTTAACTTACAAAATTTATAACTGCAAAAAAAAAAAAAATTACCTCTGATTGTCTTCTTCTTCATCACTCTTTCCATCCTTTCACTGTCCCTCTTTCATCTTCCTTCTAATCCTAATATCTTACTTGCGCTGACCATTCTGTTGTACAGGCTGTAAATAGGATTTTAATGATCTCTGTAAATTGCTTGAGTCAAGGATATAGTTATACTTACTAATAAATGAGCTGTGTCAAGCTGCAACTTCCCAGCTGACATAGATATACTGATATACAGATAGACAAATTCGACTAGCTTCTCTAAAAGCTTATCCTCTTTCTTCTAAAGCACCAAGTGTTACAAGTAGCCTGAAGGAAAGGTCATCAGAACTTAATCAAGGATACACAGATAAAGTGTATCAGGTAAATGTATTGTATCTACTTTCTATTTACAACCAATACAATACTCTACTAATAATAAAAAGTGTATTTCTGAGTCTGGGAAGGTTTCATATTGGATCCTGCATTAGTTTACAATTCATAGAACTACATTTTATTTTAGATAATGTTTTGTAGGATTAATGTCATAAGTGTATGAAATACTGGCTCTGCTTTCAGCTTTTGTTAAATAAAACATGTAAACAGATCTGGTATACAGGTCGGTTCAGTAGGATCACTTAAAATTACTATCTCACCTGTGGGGGATGCAGACCTTGTACACTTTCAGCTACTGATGCAGTAGTAGCTGTGATTTGCCAAAGGTTCCTATGATATGGAGGATGAGTCACAGATGCTGTTGCCCTGTACATGTATTGGTTGAATGACATTATTCCATGCTTTGCCCAGCTACATTGCACATAAGTGAAATTCACTTTGCATTTTGCATTAATCGACTGATCACTCCACCAGAAGAAAAAGTGTCTTTATGCTATTACTTGTATCACTGCAATACTATCAAAATGGCATATGCTTTCAGCTTTAATGGCTTTGGTTTGTAGCTTCATAGGTGTTTGCTAGGCTAACGACCACTGGGACCTTTATAATCCTAGTCATGCAACCCAAATGTATTTCAAGAGTTATTGTGTCGTACAATTTATTTTAAGGGGTGTATGTTAGGTCACGATTTAATGGCTATGTCTGTTCATCAGAGACATAGATGTCAGACCGGGGTGAATTTCCAATTTCCCATCCACGGATAAAGTGGCAGCTACATCTATTTTACCACTTTATGTTTACATGAATGTACTCATAATAAGAAAAACAAAATGTGAGCAAACCAACAGAGCTGAATGAAGGCCAAGAAACATCCTTTGTAGATTCTTTATTAAAAAGAAAGGATAAACGCTTTCCCGGAGTTACCGCTTCTTCAGATCCACATAAAACAACTTAAAACTAATGATTTATACAAAGAGTAAAGTCACATGTCACTAAAAATACCAAATCAAATTCACTTCCTCTTAATGCTGGCTTTAAAGGAATATTAGCATTAAGCCCTGGCTCTTTGTGAGCTTGCATAGCTATTATCCACTTAACTTCCAATATGTAATGGAATATGTAAGAAGCATCTTAGAATGTCCGTGACTCAAATTATTATTATGATGTCTATTATTATAGTTCCTGTGTTTACTGGAAAATACGGGGCTCCTTTATTATCTCTTTGTGCTTGTACCTCTTTACAAACATTGGCAGTAACATTATCTAGATACCCCCTTTCCGAAAGGTCATGTAAGAAATTTTTGATGGATTCAGTCATACCCTTGTCATCAGTATTGAGACATGAAAGCCTCAAAGATTGTCCTTTTGCAACATTTGGAAAAATATGAGAAGGATGCATACTGGATTTATGTAATATACTGTTCTTCCAGCATGCTTTCCTGAAGCATTTGGTATCAAGCCTACCCAGAGCATTCTTATACAACGTGACATCCAAAACGTCTATGCTAGTTAGCGACCAATTCATAGCGAATCTAAGGTAGCTAGCAGTGCTTTCAAAATATTCAATAAATCTATTCAGTTGTGTTTCATCCCCTTTCCGTAACAGAAGGATGTCATCCATAAACCTACCATAGTACATTAGAAAGTCACTAAAGATGTTATCATTCAGTATGTGTTCTTCCTCCCACTGTGCCAACACCAAATTGGCATAAGTGTTGGCACAAGGGGTACCCATGGCCACCCCTTGTTTCTGCAAAAAATAACAACCATCAAAGAGAAAAACATTATGATTCAAAATCAGGTCCAACAGTGTACAAATCAAGGTTACAGTATTGTGACTATTACTGGCTGTGGTGTGCCAAATAAAGTCTAATTGCATCAATGCCCTCTATATTCGGGATTACCGTGAATAACATTTTGACATCTAATGTAACTAACAGTACTTCTGTCAGATCAAATAAGGTCACCAGACAGTCGTGTGCATCTTTTAGAACCAAGGGGGCCTCCTCTAGTAGAGGTTTTAGCATGTTTTCTACATACTGAGAAAGGGGCTCAGTTGCCCAACCACACCCAGATACCATGGGTTGCATAGGAGGTTTCAACAGAGTTTTATGCATCTTAGGTAATCCATTAAATGTTGGTATCAAAGGATGTTCCACCAACAAAAACTCAAAGATCAGGGTCCAGCAACCCATACATCAATAACTCACAAATTACTTCCTAATAATATTCAAGCTTTTATCAATATCCTTAGTATCTATTGAAGCATATGTATCTACGTCTGAAAGTATTTCATGCACAGAGCTTAAATAGTCAGTCCTGTTTAAAACAACAACAGCACCCCCTTTATCAGCTGGTCTAATACTGATATTATCCAGCCTCTGCAACTGCTATAAAGCTTCACTTTCTGATGCTGTTAAATTAGAAAAACTACTTTTGGTCTTATCAAATGCTTCATATATGTCCAGTTCACATACTCTAATGAATGCTTCCATAGTGCTAGATAAAGGGGGGTTGTAGGTACTACGTTTGTGACAAGAAAAAGTATTTACACTTACATTTGAGGCATCCATTTCACCATACAGACATTTCAATGTTACATTCCTGCAAATAACCTCAAATCTAGGACAATATCAATGAGTTCTGATCTCCTAGCTGGAATAAAATTCAAGCCCTTGTTGAGGAGCGCAACTTGTGCTTCAGTTCTGCCGAATCTGCTAGAAGTTGGTAATCCTTAACACATGATGTTACAATGGGAAAGTCAGTCAGAGCAGTACAAGATAAAGCAAGGATTTTGGAACATGTTGACAATATCAGGAACAATGTCACTACTAATGCTTTAGCAGCACACACAGTTAAAACAGGACACAATATGCTTTGCTTTAGAGCCCTGCAGTTAGTTAACCCTGGTATAAGGAGGGGTGATGTGAATAATTTTCTGGAGAATTTGGAAGTTAAGTGGATAATAGCACTGCAAGTTCACAAAGAGCCAGGACTTAATGCTAATATTCCTTTAAAGCCAGCATTAATTAAGAGGAAGTGAATTTGATTTGGTATGACATGTGACTTTACTCTTTGTATAAATCATTGGTTTTTAAGTTGTTTTTATGTGGATCTGAAGAAGGGGTAACTCGGTGATAGCTCTTATCCTTTCTTTTTAATAAAGAATCTACAAAGGACATTTCTTGGCCTTCATTCATCTCTGTTGGTTTGCTCACATTTTGTTTTTCTTATTTGGACTAATTTGCTTGTGAGCTATCTTTAGCAGGAGTGGGTGCTGTTTGTTTGTTTTGCATGAATGTACTCATCCCATCTAGTGGGTTTGTCTAAGACTTTTACTACAGATTAAGCAGCAAAATATTTATTTGCACCAAGTATTACATTTGAAATTCTACTAAAAGGTACATGTGTGTAAAAACATTTTGTCAGCATTGCTTCGGTCGGACAATTAGTAATGAAGATGAGAAATCATATATGTGTATAAATACATCTGTTACCCCACTTTGTGCCATTACTCTGATAATAACAGCTCATGAAAGACATTTGAGGGACTCATGGTTTGCAAAACAGAATCCTGGGGCCTTGAGATAGTCTACTTTCAGTTTGAGGAAGTGACAAGTTTAGTGCAAGTGATCTTTTCAAATGTCAATTGTTGCACATTTGAGAAGGTTCTGTCTTCTTTGAGACATCTTTTTGCAACGTTTTATATATGTGGGATGATTCCAAAGTAGAATAGTAGAATAAATGATTTCCTTGCTTTATGAAATATACACTGTGTGATAAGAGACCTTGGGACACAGGTGGACAGTAGTCTCTCCTTTGATAATCACATTGCCACAGTAGTCAGGAAATCCTACATGGCACACCTCATCACAAAAGGTTTCTCATCCAGGAAAAAAGCGGTCATTGTTCCCCTCTACTCATCACTCATTAGACGCATTATAGAGTACAATGTCCCTTTTGGTATGTACCTCACAAGACATCTACAACAACTGGAAAGGCCACAGAAATACCTCACAAAGAGGATTACCAGCGTCAAACAGATGCCCTACGCAGACCGTCTCAAAAAACTCCAGCTTTACTCTGCCGCATATCGCCTACTCAGAGGCAATCTCTGCCTAACATACAAAGCTATGTCAAACCCAGAGCTGTTGGACATGCTCCATGTAAAGAAGTCCCAATCCCTCAGAGCTACACGCTCTAGGGACCTAAACCTTGTCACCACTATAAACAGAACATGCTGGAGGGATAGATTCCTGTCTCAGAGACTTCCCATACTCTGGAACAAACTACCTATCTATATCAAACAAAGCCCCTCATTAGCACTCCTCAAGAAAAATCTTGATGACTGGATGGGAGATAGGAAATTCACCCCGGGGATCACTTCTGTGGCTCTGCTTGACAGGGGCACATGAAAATAATTTTCTTGGGTAGCAAAAGCCAGAGTACCGTTTGGCTAGGCTTATATGGGCCCTAGGGCCAATAGCCTAGTACCTACCTATGAACTTATGAACCTATGACATGTGGTTTGCCAGCAGCCACAACCTGAAGTAAAAATCCAACAGCACGTTAAATATGCTTATGCCTTATACAGTTCTGTTCCTGTGTTCAGAATGTAGGTTGGCACAATAACTACCATAGAAAAGGTTCCTGTCTAGTGGTATACAGCAAGCTGAAAGCAGCACCAATCACTGAATACAAGGAGGGATTTTTATTAAAGAAAAAGTCCACTCTCTCCTAAAGTTTAACAAAGCCCTTAGGTTACTTTCCCTGTACAATATGGTTCTAATATTATTTGGGTACCAGAAACCTGCTTGTACTTGATAAAACATTAATTTCCTTGCCATGGAATTAAAGGAAGGAAAAGCACACTCAATTGTTTAAGCTTAAGTTCTCACATATTTTGACAGAGAAATTTGTCTCTGCCTGCATGGCATAGTAGATGCACTGGGGAATCTGTAGTTCTCCTTGTTAGGTCCTGCCCAAAATTTTACACAGGCATTTACTCCTACTGATGTTAACATATCAGCAGCCACTATAGAAAACACAAGAGTGTTGTATAACTGTTTTCAACTGTATTTATATACAGAGGAAGAGAAACAGTATCAGTGCACTTGTTCATAGGGTTAGTACCAGTCTCTTTTTCGGCAAAGCAGCATGAATTTTGGAAGTTCTGTCCAGAGGAGGTATGAAAAATGGCAAATATCCTGTTATTTTGCAAGAAAAATATCTTCTGACTTTTTCTCTAAATGTTGCATAAAACTTTGATGGTAACCCTCCACAGGAAGTCTTGTATCATCTGACAGTGGTGCCTCACTGTCAGCCTGGATACCACTACTCATCTCTACCTTTGCAGTCACTCTGTCCAAGAGAACATCAGTACCCACAAGCAGCTGTGGCTCACCTTCAGTCTCACTGCTACAGGGTAGCTCCCTCCCTGAAGCAACCACCTCACCAGTCCTGGCTGCAAGTATGCTGTCTGTCTGGGTCTCCCCTAAGTTACCAGACTGACATGCTTGTCCCCAAGCCTGACTCTGGGTAACTGCACAAACATATGGTACTGCACTATCAAAATCATTCCCTATCAGGACATCTGCAGGGATATCCTCAAACACACCTACTTGCTGGCTGTCTTTTCCACCCTCCCAGTCAAGGTGAACCCTAGTCAAAGGTATTTGGAATGGGATCCATCCTAAAGCTCTGACGGGAGTAGATCGCCCAGGCAAGTAGTGCTCCTCTGTAACCATTGCAGGCTTCACAATGGTTATGTCAGAGGCTGTTTCTCTCTCAGAAATGGCCTCGTTGCCATTCACTATGATAGGATATAACCTCTCATGGTAGTTGGGTACCCTTGTCTCAAGACAACCTACTGTTGACATTTTGTCTTTCCCACTTACTGGCTCCCTCACTTTTTGTTCCCCCACCTTGCCTTTGTGGACATCTGTATGCCACATGGCCCCACTGGTTGCATTCAAAACATTTAACCCTAGGTCCTGGATGTGTACCTGGACTAGTGGCTTCCTCTGCTACTGGCATATTCTGTCAGGGCAGTCTGGACTGCCCACCATGGGTTCCTTTCAATCCATGAGCAGTACTTGGGGTCCCTTTCTTGTTCAGGGATGCCCTGCTTGCTAGGTATAGGTCTCCCTTCTTCCCCAACTCCTCTGAAGTAGCACATTGTCTATCAGCTAACCAGATCCTCATGTTCTCATACAAAGTGCTAAGGGCTTTTTCCCTCTCCAAAAGGTCTGCCAGCCCTTCAAAAGTGGTGATCTGACATCTACTTACCCACCTATGAAAATAAGTGCTCAGTTCAGCAACATATTCACATACACTTTCATCTGCCTTGCGTCTATGCTCAAGAAACTTTTTCCTATAAGTTTCAGGTGTTAGCTTAAAAAATTCTAACAAACAGTTCTTAACAGCAGTATAATTAAAACAGTCAACATCAGACATTTTGGACAAAATAGTTACAGCTTTACCATGGAGTAAGGGGGTCAAGAACCGTACCCAGAGCCTTGGGTCAACATTATACTGTTTACATACCCTCTCAAACATATGAATGAAACTATTGAAATTATCTCCCTCTTTAAACTGTGGAAGAAATTTACTTACCTTTTGTACTTCTGGGGTCCAGTCACTCCCTTCCCCATTACCTCCATGACTCTGGCAAAGAGTCAGCATCTCCTTTTCGTGCTGCCTCTGTCTTTCCTTCTCCTCAGCTTCCAGGCATAGCAGTTTCTCATTCTCCACAGCCTGCAGACATCTCAGTATCTCTGCTGCTTCTGTTTCCAAATGCCTGGCCTCAAGTCTCTTTAGCTCCAGATGGATTTTTAAGTCCTCTGCACAAAGGCTGAGCTGTCCATTCCCTGAGTGTTGTATATCTTCACTGCCAGTCTGATCATCCTCCTGGTTGGTTGCTGTTTTCTGATGCAGCTGTGACCAAAGCTGCAATTATGTCTGCCTTAGTCAGGTTTCCATGCACCAGTCCCCTAGCCTGGCACATCTCAGCCAGCTGGCTCCTTGTCAGCTTTCCATATTCCTCTGCTGACATGCTTGCCTGCTCTCCCTGACTAACTAAGCTAACAAAAGAAATAAAACAATTGTGAGCAGAACTCTGACTATTTACTGCATGGCTGATTTAGAGTACAAAAACACCTTCAGTGATCACTGTATACAAGCTACAGGAATTCACTATTCATACCACTACAAGCCAATTAGTATTTGCCAACCAATTAATATGTGGTGTGGATATCCCACCACTGCCAAACAATCAATATGTAATGCCCATGCACTGGCCCAGTAACCAAGGAGCCTCAATCATCACCACCACTAACACCAGTGAGGGGCATCCACATTGGTAAGGATAACAAATCCACACACAGTAAAGTACAATTTCCCTTAAGAGCACACAGAGATCACAGTCTGGGACTGGTTTCTCCCTTTCTGTCCAGATCCCCAATAAGACTCCCCACTGGAACAGCTATAGTGTACAAATCTCAGCCTAGTGGTCAAGTTAAAACCTCCAGCACCCTCTCCATGAAACCAGTGCTTTGTGTCCCTGCCCAAGTAGCTGACACACACACACACACACACACACACACACACACACACACACACACACTTTCAGATATGAGTTATATACAAACACACAGACACTTCTGAGGAAGGCTGGCATAGGTTCTCCAGCTATGCCCCTTCCTGCCAGGCTGTAAGTTAGTAATCACCACCACCAACCACTAGTATCAGCTACTAATAAGGCCCTTATCAAAGGGTTTCCAGCTATTACTGTGCAATATTATTATCCAACTGGTAAGTGTGACTGAACAGCAAGACTATTGGAGTGGCTTTGTACAGTATCACTATATACATGCAATGTACTCTAGAGCTTAAATTATCTCTACACAAAACAGCCACAGTTGAAAGGTTCAAAAATATTTAATAATAAATAATAAAAAGACAAGACAATATGTCTTACTACACAGTGCTCGCCAAGAGTTCAGAGATCACAGAGAAATGTTTAAAATAATACAGTAGAATAGTTCTGACATCAATACAGAAAAACAACTAGTCTAATCTTCCTATTTCCTAGCTATAAAGAGCAAACACAGTTCTAAAATAAACTTATATATATATAGAGCAAAGCAGAGTACTGGTGAACTGGATGTTCTGAAGACAAATGCAAAAATGCTCTGTGTCTCTCTGTCCTTAAATTGATAGCACAGTCCTACTGACTCATTTCAGATTACATCATTTTTTCTCTGGTTCCCAGGTTAATATTAGCAGCCCTTTTAATCTTGTACTTGGTCAGGAAGCTACAGCAATAAAAGACATTATACATGCAAATTCTAGCAATTAACTCTGGTCTCAAAACAATAGCGAAAATCCCTTCATCCAGACATCTCAGCTCCGAGTTTTGAAATCAAACAATTATACAATGCGTGACTTATCAGCTTTCCTCCAGCAGAGTGCAATGTGGTTACATTTTTGAAGTTCAACATTTAACAAAGAGAACAAGCATGTGGCTTACATTAATATTTATAAATGACAGAATTATCTACAAAATCCTATCTAGCTAGGTTGGCAGCCTTTACATATCTTCATAGTTAACTTAGTGACATATACTACAGCCCCAGTCAGTGTACCTGATGTATTAATGGTGTCATATCTTCATTTGTCTTAGTGATAATACAATGTAGTCCTTAAACACTGTTACACATTGGTAGTCATACCATCCTTACTGTTGTACATTACAGCCTTAATCATTGTGTGTGTGTGTGTGTGTGTGTGTGTGTGTGTGTGTGTGTGTGTGTGTGTGTGTGTGTGTGTGTGTGTGTGAGATACTTTTAACTCATATCCTCATGTACCTTAGTGCAATACATTTGTGTCCCTAATCATGGTGTGTTAAGAATTAACAGTGTCATATCCATGTCACTCACTGCTGTATATTTCACTCCCTAATTATTGTGCTACACATTAACAAAATGTCATATAATCACATCATTTCTTGTTAAATCATTTCTTTTTGTAGTACTTAATGAATATTGATCTAAAAATGAATGAGTTGTTGGAACTGCTAAAAGCCTTTGAAAGAGAGAAGTTGGAGTTTTGTGACTATTCAAAGGAAGGGAAGAGGTAAGGTTATTAACATTTTGATTATTTTGTACACTGATGACAGATATGATTACTAGTATGCTGACTTTAATTTTCTTCATCCCTGTTAGATTTTAAGATTATTTTTCTTCAATATACGAAGCTACTGATACCATAGGATTTTTAGGGAAATCTTTATAATTGCATCACACAATATGCAATAGGTTAATAAATGCTCACAAGGAGATAACTTGACAGTGATAGTGTCTGTAATAACACACAGACTCCTGGATTCACAAAAGCTTGCATGGAGTGCAAGAAGAGTGTAGGAGCTCATGCCGGCAATATGTCTGTCGTGTGATCCAGGAACAGCCGTCAGGTTCATAGGTTCATAGGTTAGGTTCATAGGTTGGTACTAGGCTATCAGCCCTAGGGCCTATACAAGCCTAGCCAGAACAATTCCCTGGCTATTTTTTCACACACTATTTACTTCCCTGGACCCCTGTCTAGCAGGGCGACTGACGTGATCCCCGGGGTGAATTTCCTTTCTCCCATCCAATCGTCAAGGTTCCTTTTGAAGAGGACCAAAGAGGCACTCTGCTTGACATGTATGGGCAATCTATTCCAGAGTCTAGGAAGTCTCTGGGTCAGGAACCTATCCCTCCAGCATGTTTTGTTTATTGTGATGACAAGGTCTAGATCCCTGGAGCGTGTGGCTCTGAGGGATTGGGATTTCTTTAAGTGTAGCTTGTCCAACAGCTCTGGGTTTGACATGGCCTTGCATGTTAAGCAGAGATTGCCTCTGAGTAGACAATATGCGACAGAGTATAGCTGGAGTTTTTTAAGGCGGTCAGCATAGGGCATCTGCTTTTGGCCTGTGATTCTTTTAGTGAGGCATTTCTGCGGTCTTTCCAGTTGTTGCAGATGTCTTGAGAGGTACATACCAAACAGGGCGTTGTATTCTATAATGGGTCTAATGAGGGATGAGTACAGTGGGACAAGGACCTCCTTTTTTCTGGATGAAAAGCCCTTAGTGATGAGGTGTGCCACATAGAAGGATTTCCTGACTGTTGTGGCAATGTGGTTATCGAAGGTGAGACCACTGCCCACCTGTGTCCCTAAGTCTGTTATCACATTTTCGGTGTTTAGTGTACTGCCACCTATATGGTAATTCACGGATACATGTTTTTCCCAAAGGGAATAACCATGCATTTCTTGGCATTGAGCTTGAGCCCATGGCTCTGGCACCAAGCATCTCAGGGGCGTGCATGAGAGCTGCTAAAGCTACTCTTGCACGGACAGCATCATGGTATGCAAATTACCTCATTTGCTGGTGAAAGCCATGCAAATGAGGTAAATTTGTGATCCAGGAAACACTAACCTGTCCGTGGAAGATTAGTGTTACCTGCAGAAATGTACTCCGTTGGTAACGGAGTACATTTCTGCAAATAGCTAAACGGAGCTATGACAGCTCCAAATAAAGGATGCCTACAGTTCAGGAAGCATGCCAATGGCCAAATATAAGGCCACTGGCATTTTAAAATGTCTAAAAATATAAAAATGTAACTTTTTTTTCCCCCCGATCTTCGTTGTTTAAGCATAGCGCAGTACCATGCAAACATGTGGCGCTTATAAAAACAAGAAAATAATTAAAAGAAAGCCAAAAATAGGCATTTTCACTAAAAAGCATATTCTGCCATGCAGGTGAATGCAGGTTGAAGACAACATGGCCACTGACTAGTGGTTGCTAAAGGGGAGGAAGCTCAGTGTGAGAGATGTAGCCATGCATTACTAGGCAATCCTATGCAAATGAGGATAAGGATAGTAAATCCCAATTTTCCCCAGCATGTGAGGCATGTCCCAAGAGTGTAAGAGTAGGAGTAGGTGAGTAGAAAACTAGAATATAGGTGACATCATGAGGGGGTGTGTCAGACAGGCTGTAAGCTAATTGGAGCACAGTGGCTTGTGTTTGCCCTGAGTTGCTCAGGATTGCAAGAGGTGTGCCTACAGTTGTCCTGTTTGAAAACCTCAAACCAAAGATGTACACTGTTAAAAGATAGGAAACTCCTTGCAAACATGCACACAGTGTGTGCGTGCATTTGCGCTTGTTTGCGCGGTGCTGCCCTGGGTGGAAACATGAAAGGCAAAAGGAAGGAAAAGAAGTAGTAGGAAGTTAACTAAGGAGAACTAGCAGAGCTGCCAGGTGAAATATTTCAGAATCAGCCAATTACACAGGCAGCAGACTAGCCCAGCCCAGCCCAGCACTTTAAACTCTGCAAACACCATTCCCCCCTGTTTTTCTCAAGAACTCTGCAACACTGCAGTATACAAAGAGGAAAAGCTTAAAAAGCTTAAGTCAGACAAAATGTTAGGGGCTGCTCTTGCTATCATAAACCAACATGTGCAAGGTGCTGAGGGTGGTGATGTGAATGCTGCTGAGAAACCCACAGTGAGGAGACAGAGAAGAGTGTACAGACCCAGGGTAACCTACCAGGGGCTACATGAGCTGGAGATAGTGGAGCGCTATAGGGTGGACAGAGACCCCCTACAGCAAATTGTTGAGCTTTGCCAGCCACGCCTCACACACAGAACCAACAGAGGGGAGCCCATCCCAGTGGATACCAAGGTATGTGTAGGCTTAATAATACTAGCTACAGGTACATTCCAATGACCAACTTGTGATATGATGGGGATTTCACAGGCATCAGCATCCAGGGTACTCCACCAGTTCCTGGATGCCATGTCAGCACATGTCTGTGACCACGTATATTTCCACAATTCCCATGAGGCATTGGCCAGCAATATGCATCTTTTCCACCAAACAGCAGAATACCCTGAGGTAGTGGGTGCAATAGACTGTATGCACATACACATCAAAGCCCCACACGGTGAGTGGGGTAGGGTCTACATCAACCGCAAGGGCTTGCCCTCCATCAACTGCCAGTTTGCGTGCGATGCCCAGGGCATAATAATGAATATGTGTGCTGGATGCCCTGGAAGCTATCATGATTCCCACATTTGGCATCTGTCCCAGCTGTACCACTTATTTGCCAATGGGGACATTCCCTACGGTCACTTAGTAGGGGATGCTGGATACACACTGGAGCCATGGCTGATGACACCCATCAGAAATGCACACACACCTGAACAAGAACTCCATAATGAGGCACACTCACAAACAAGAAACATAATTGAGTGTGTGTTTGGGATGCTCAAGTCACGGTTCTGGTGCCTGGACACATCTGGTGGAGCCTTGCAGTACTCACCAACTACATGTACCCAAATTGTTATGGTATGTGCCATGCTACACAATATGATCCTGCGGAAACAGCTGCAGCAGGAACAGCATGGGGCAGGGCCAAACAGCCCCCCACCATTGCCAAGGCCTGCACAGTCACAGCGTGACTTGGAATAGGAACAACCTGAGCCTGCCCCAGTAGGCAGAAAGAGGCATGTCCAGTATGCCCTGGCCTTGGCAAAGAGGCAACACATAGCACATACCCTGACTCAGTAGGAACCCTGGAAATGACACCTTTCTCTGACTCGCACATACAGTAAAAGGGATGCCTAACTTGACATTACCTGTTTTCAAACATGTATAGGGAGTGTACTATGTACATATGACATAGGCAGCCCTGCAGCACCACCTGAGGCATGAGTGCCCTATTTTAAGCAATATAAAGCACTGCTAAGCAGATTTTACCAGTATTGAGCATATTTAAATAAAATTGCCCGTAGCTGCACACCGCGTTAACCAAGGCAACGTCGGGCAAAGTTGGGCAACGTTGGGCAAAGTCGAGCAAAGTTGGGTAAACACGCTCACACCTGCTTTACTGTTCCTTAACAAGTCAGGTCTGCCCAGCAGGAAAATAAAAAGCAGTGACAGGGCTCGAACTCAGAATACTGTGCACTATAGTCACAGTACTGAACCACTAAGCCATGACAGCATTTCACTGGCACAGACACAGACACAATTTAACTAATATCCTTGTAATTGGAAGCTAAGGTCTGTAGTACAGTGGTATGCCTCAAGCCAGTATGATAGGCAACAATACAGACTGAAATGGAGTACCTGACATAGCAGTGCAGGCCTAGCAAATGTGTATAAGTGTCACGTGTACCTCTCATCCTATCTACACCCACAATAACAATCAAGTGTGCCCCCCTGGCAGAAATGTACAAATAATAGCTGTCCCCCCAGTATGTAGAAATGTTGATAAGTCTATGCAAATTGACTCATGGAAGCCCTGCAGACACAGCATGCTTCCTGTCGATGTACAATGCAAAGGTAAGCCCTGAAGTAAAAACCAACTTGAATTTTCACACACATATATAGTATATATGACCATAGTGGGCATGCTCACACACTTAAATAAATTTAGCAAATGTCAGTCAACAACATACTGAAAGGTCATACTGGGCATGTTCACACACAAACAAACAAAGCAAATGTCAGTCAACAACATACTGAAAGGTCATACTGGGCATGCTCACACACAAACAAACGAAGCAAATTCCAGTCAACAGCATACTGAAAGGTCATACTGAGCATGTTAACATACTTAGGCCATGTCTGAGTACAGAAGTGGGCCACACATATCTGGCATTTGCAATTCTTACTCCAGACACATGTCACTATTCACCAATCCTGCCTTGCGCACACAGTGATATGAAAACAGACCCATATAAAATATTGGACCCCTGTCATAATCAAACTATGTAATACAAGTACTTAAGTTGTTCAAAGAAAATGAAAATCCAAAGAAGATCAATAAATCTCTGATCAGAATCATCAAGAAACAATGAGCACTCCTAACATTATCCAAGCCAAGCTCTGCCAAAAATATTGCCAAAGAGTCCATAGAGAACCATGACGCGTTCTTTAGCTGTGTCATGAATATCAATGTAAACTCATATATGTTCTGAGTCAGTGCAAAGTGTAAATGAATACATGTGCATGACTGACATTGCCAACAACTTGTCAGACAGGTTCATACATATTTACCCCCCTTTCACTGACAAAAGGGCCCATTACCATACCTGGAGATTGTGAAAACCCAGAAATCACATATACAATGTTTAAACAGCTCTATCCAAACCTAAAAACAAGGCGTCTATGGGATAACATGGTGTCCCTGGCTGTGTCATATGTGAACTCCAAAACAAACAGACCCTGCACCTGAACATTCTGTTGAGACTCACCCTCTGTACAGGATATGAAACTGTTGAATGAGTTACAGCAACATTTGGCACACTCCACAAGTGTTGGGAACTATTGTCTTATAAGCCTAGTAAGCCTGATCTGCAAGGCCATGGAGTCCATCATTATGGAACTCATAAACAGAGTTATTGGGAGCCTACAAACACCCAACCCTACCCATTTTGGTTTGGTCAGGGGCAGATCATGGTCTCTAAACCTGCTAGACAGTTTTCAAGGCAGTTATCCAGGATATACATCAATTAAATGAGCTCCACACGGCCTACATAGACCTTGAAAAGCCCTTTTCCAACATCCCACACACATATCGCATCCACAAAATCAACAACCTGTGCATAAACACGTATGTCATCTGATGGATTGCCAACTGGGGCACAGATAGATCCCACAAGTTAAGAATTGTGGTCTTGTTGGACTGTAAGCTGGTAACAACTGCTGTCCCCCATGGCTCAGTCCTGGGACCCCTCCTGTCTGATGTATACTTTTCAGAAGTACAGTCAAACACATGAGGGCTATGGCTGGCAAAGTTTGTGAATGACTGCAAAATGGTTGCCATAGTTGATATTTGGGACAACAGAGAAATACTTAAAAAGGGTCTCAGTCAGACAGATGTGGTGTCAAAATTATGGCCTCAAGTTGATGTGGTATCAAAATTATGGCCTCGAGCTACAGTCATACAAATACCACATAGGTGCCAACACCCTAAATATGGAGGTAATAATAAGGGATCTATGAACACATGTGGATAGTCATCTCTACTTTCAGAAACACATTCACAAAGTGGTTAGAAAATCATGCTATGTGTTCCCACAAATTGCCAAAGTCTTTGCATGTACGTCAAAGGAAGTTCCCTCTACTCATCAGTCATCAGACCCATCAGAGAGTACCATGACACACTTGCAATGAATCTGACTAGGCACCTTCAGCAGCTGGAAAGACTACTGAAGTACCTCAACAAGAGGATTACTGGCCTCAAACAGTTGCCCCATGCAACAAGACTGAAGTAACTCAGTCTGTGCTCTGTTGCATACCATCTACTCAGGCAATCTCTGCCCAACAGACAGGTCCATGTCCAATGCAGAACTGATGTACATGCTCTATCTGAAGTAAACCCAAGCTCACTGTGCCACATGCTCTAGAGATATAATCATCACAACAATAAATAGAACATGTTGGAGGGATACATTACTAACTCACAGACTTCCCTTGCTTTGGAACAGGCTCCCAACCTACATTAAGCTGAGTCCCTCACTGACACTCTTCCAGAGGAGCCTTGATGAGTGTATGTGAAACTGTACTGTCACACCATGGATCACTTCATCAGCTCTACTACACAGAGGCATAGGGAACTAACTCCAGGTATGATGATAGCTGCACACTCTGGCCATACTAATATATGCCTTCAGGCAGATAGCCTATTACCTACCTATGTACCTATATATGTAGGGGGAACACAGTATAATAAGCCAAAGATGGATGGGCAGAGATATGTGTAAGAGGGTGACCATGACAGGGAGCCATCCAGGACTGTCCCACCCAGCACACATCCCAGTGGCACAAAAGATATGAGGTGCACATCTCACCCACTGTACATAATAGCCACCAGCATCTGTAAGCATTACAGTGCATGTGGTGCATGTGCCTGCTGTACAACATGACTGTACATTGAAGTACACATGTTGTACAATGAAGTACACATCTACTATCTGTAGACATGTACCTGTCACATAGGTTCATAGGTATGTAGTAGACTATCTTCACGAAGGCATATATTAGCCTAGGCAAGTTGTGCAGCTTTCACCACCCCATTGGTTAGTCTCCTAAGCCCTAGTTCTAAAAGTTAGTACCGTAAGCCCCTTTCTAGTGGGGCTGCTGATGTGATCCCTGGCGTGAATTGTCTGTTTCCCATCCACTCATCAAGGTTCCTATTGAAGAGTGTCAGTGAGGGGCTCTGTCTGATGTACATTGGGACTCTGTTCCACAGTAAGGCAAGTCTCTGGGGTGGTACTCTATCCCACCAGCATGTTGTATTCATTATTGTGATGAGGTTCATATCCCTGGAGTGTGTAGTGCGACTCAATTTTGTTTTCCTTAGATGGAGCATGTTCAACAGTTATGTGTTCGACATGGCTCTGTATGTTAGGCAGAGTTTGCCTCTGAGTAGACGGTACTCAACAGAGAACAGATTTAGTTTTACCAGTTGTGTTGCATAACACAACTGTTTGAGGCCAGTAATCCTCTTGGTGAGGTACCTCTGTGGTCTCTCCAGCTGCTGGATATGCCTAGTCGAGTACATCCAAAATGGTGCATTGTACTCAATGATGGGTCCAATGACTTAAGAGTAGAAGGCCACCACTACCTCTTTTGATCCTAATGCAAACCCTTTGTTGATTAGGTGGGCCACATAGGAATTCTTAATCACTTTGGCAACATGGTTGTCAAAGGAAAGATGACTATCTACTTGCGTCCCCAGATCCCTTAATACCTCATCAGTTTTTAGGGGGTAACACCTATGTGGTAGTTTGTGGGTACTTTGTTTTCCACAAAGGGGATTACTATGCATTCTTTCGCACTGAGTTTGAGGCCATGATTCTGACACCACACATCTGTCTCATAGAGTCGCTTCTGGAGAATTTTTGTGTCATCCGGGGAATCTATTATGGCAAACACTTTACAGTTCCTAGCAGACTTAATCCACCACAACCCTCCTGTGTTGGCATGTACTTCTGAGAAGTATATACCAAACAGGAGGGGCCCCAGGACTGAACCCTGGGGGACACCAGTTGTTACCGGTTCAGAGTCTGACATGTAGCCAGCAACTCTTAATTTGTGGGATCTATCTGTAAGACAGTTTGCAATCCATCTTGTGATGTATGGATTTATGCCCAGGTTGGTGAGTTCATCTATGATACCTGACTGGGGAATGGTGTCAAAGGCCTTAGCGAGGTATAGGTAGGCTGTGTGGAGCTCCTTTCAATCATCTGTAGCCTGGGTAACTGTCTCAAAGAAATCCACTCAGTTCAGGAGGCATGATCTGCATTTGATGAAGCCAAACTGGTGTGCTCAACTGTGTGAAGGTTCCCAATGTCATTATTGTTGACTTCCATTATGATTGGCTCCATTGCCTTGCAGATCAGACTCATCTGGCTCATAGAGCGGGAATGCCAAGGGTCTGTTGTGGCCCCACCCCTGTGGAGTGGGAAGAACATTGCTGTGCAACATTCTATGGGTACATATCCTGTAGAGAGAGGTGTAGGTATCCTTGATGAATATGGATACATCCCCTCCCTATGTGCTATGATCCAGGTTCTGATGCTGGAAGGTATGGAATGAGTAGTATCCTGGTAGTGCTGGTGTGCTCTCTGGAGTCTTGAACTAGGTTTCTGTTACTGCACAAATATCAATATTCTCCATACTGAGAAGTGCCTCGAGTGTGTGCATTTGGAGGCTGAGACTTTTGGCAATGAGTAGCATTTAGCTCACTTTGTGGTTATTTGTGTTGGTTATGGGGTTTGGTTTGTCCTGAGTGACCAGTGTTCCACACCTGAAGTCAACACCTCATTGGTCCGATCTGACCATTAGCTAATTACCCTAGATATCCACATTCTGCCCCCACCCCCCATTAAGGAAACCATGGTAAAAAAATTTCTCCAAAGCCAACTTCATGCTTCTTAAGACAGAAGTGGTGAACTTCATGGCACCCATGCAGATGGACAATACAGTTACGACTACTGAATCCTACACAATTGCACTTTATAAGAACTTACATGAGTGCATGGATTGTGCTATCCCAAACAGAACCAAGATGCTATCCTCCAAAAAAAGGAAGCCAATCTGGTGGTCCCCTGCCATAAACAAACCATACAACAGAAGGAAGAAACTGTTGCAAAAGAGAGTAAAATCCCATGAGTGGAGGAGCTCCCTGGTCAGCCTCAGTAAGAAGCTATGATCCCTCCTAAAATCCTCCAAAGCTATTTACGAAAACAAAATCGCCACTGATTCTAAAGACAACCACAAAGCATTCTATAGCTATGTCAAGAATCTCAATGGCAACACTCAGATCTGCTCTGAGTTACAGCACAATGGCACTAAATATACAGACACAACTGATATTGCCAACATCCTGGCAGATAGGTACAGTGCTAACTTTACCCCCCTCTCACCCATTAAAAAGCCCATCTCTATACCGGAAGAATGCAAAGTTCCTGTAATCACGACTGCACAGGTAAAAACCACACTCTCCAAAGCCAGGAACACAGCATCCATGGGACCAGACAACATCTCAGGCTGCATTCTACATGAACTACAGAATGAACTGGCACCACACCTAAGTACCATGTTCAATCATAGCCTCACCTCAGGCTTTTTACCTGATGAATGGCACACAGCAACGGTTATCCCACTCCACAAGGGGGGAGCCACCATGGACCCCGGGAACTACTGTCCCATTAGCCTGATGAGCCTGGTCTGCAAGGCCATGGAATGTATCATCATGGAACTTATAGACATTGCTAATCTCCAAACACTGGATCCCACCCAGTACGGGTTTGTAAAAGGCAGATCATGTCTCCTAAATCTGATAGACTTCTTTGAAGCAGTCACCAAAGCCGTAGACAAGGGTAAGGTGGTTCACACAGCCTATCTAGATCTTGCCAAGGCTTTCAACACCATCCCCCACTCTGGAATTATAAATAAACTCACTAAACTAGGTATAAACCCCTATGTCACAAGATGGGTTGCCAACTGGCTCACTGACAGAACCCACACTGTGAAAGTAGCAGACTCCAAATCCGACTTCAGACCATTGACAAGTGAAGTACCAAAGGGTTCAGTCTTGGGTCCTCTCCTGTTTGGTATCTACTTCTCTGAAGTACAGGCTAACACAGAAGGTCTTTGGCTAATGAAGTTCGCAGATGACTGCAAACTAGGAACCATAATCGAAACTCCTAATGATGTGGACATCATACAAGAGGGCCTCACTGAGACAGATGCCTGGTGTCAAAGCCATGGCCTCATGCTCAATGCCAAAAAGTGCATTGTCATTCCCTTTGGTAAAAACTCTGTACCCATGAACTACAACATAGACGGTAGTGTACTTAACACCGAAAGTGTGATAAGAGACCTTTGGACACAGGTGGACCCATTATAGAGTACAACGCCCCTTTTGGTATGTACCTCACAAGACATCTACAACAACTGGAAAGGCCACAGAGATACCTCACAAAGAGGATTACCGGCCTCAAACAGATGTCCTACACAGACCGTCTAAAAAACTCCAGCTTTACTCCGTCGCATATTGCCTACTCAGAGGTGATCTCTGCCTAACATACAAAACTATGTCAAACCCAGAGCTGTTGGACATTCTCCACTTAAAGAAATCCCAATCCCTCCGAGCTACACGCTCAAGGGACCTAAACCTTGTCACCACAATAAACAGAAAATGTCAGAGGGATAGATTCCTGTCCCAGAGACTTTCCATACACCGGAATAAACTACCTATATATATCAAACAAAGCTCCTCCTTAGCACTCTTCAAGAAAAATCTTGATGATCGGATGGGAAATAGGAAATTCACACGGAGATCATCTCTGTGGCTTTGCTCGACAGTAGCACAGGAAAATAATTTTCTTGGGTGGCAAAAGCCAGGGTACCTTTTTGGCTGGGCTTGTATAGGCCCCAGGTACAATAGCCTGGTACCTACCTATGAACCTATGAACCTATGAACCTTTGAGCCTTGCCTAAAAAAGGTAATATGGGGACAGCAAGTGCCTTGCCCAGTATTCAGAAGCATAGGGGTGACAGATGCAAACCATATCTATCAAAGCAACGAGGCATGTCTATCATGTCATCCCAGGCAGACAGAGACTGGATACCCTTTGAATGACACCAGAAGCTCAGCCAATTGTTGAAGTTTATCATCTTTCTGTTATATTGCAGTGTAATGTAGGTGAAGGTAAGATGCTACTCAAGGTCAGGGTCATACCAGCCTGGGCTACATGATCATACAGCTACTATATATCTCTTGTCATGTTGTCCTGGGAGGTATGTCTCAGATCATTCACACTGACATGTAAAAAGACCGCGTCATATATGTACCTGTTCTGGAGTGATCTAAGTGCCTGAGTTATGTGGCGGATCATAGCACCTGACAGACAACTGACACTAACCTTCCCCTTGTCCAGCCTAAAGAGTGGAACATCTGTGTGCCTGACTATGGAGTCACCTATTATTTGTGTGTTGGGTATGTTGTTTTGCCTTAGGGCCTGTTGTGAGGCACACTGCTTTGGTGTATTATGTGTTTTTTGGCGTGTGCTTGGAGGTGCATGTTGCTTGCTTGTCTGCTTAGCAGGACACTCTCTCTTTTTCAGATTAATATTTGTATTCTCCAAGTATGGTAATGTGAATTTATGTGTGTGTTTTGCTGGTGCTTATATTGTAGGTCTATGTGAGACTGTTGGTGTTGTGCTTGTATGACTCTACTCCTCTTGACTGTATTGTCCAGTATTGGGTTGACAGAGCTTAGCCACCAGTTTGACCCTGTGTGTGCCAGCATGTGGTGCATCAACCCATATATGATATGGTCATGGCCTATGCATACAATACACTCACAATACACCTAGTATGATAAGCCTGCTAAGGTTAGCAAATGTGAAAAAAACCTCTGGGCAAACTGTCAGCAAGTAATGTCTGTATTGCACCCTGTAACTCCATATTGCTTGCTGAAGTGTAAAGATGTACTTAGTTTGGATTAAGAACCCCACACTTGCCGACTGTGTATATGTGTGTCTGTCTCCCCCTGGGGAGAGAGCAGCATTTTTGGAGACTACTCACACCCCTTAAAAGTGATATACTCATCTTTGTCAAGTCTGATGATGTCACCATCCTGCAAATATACCTGTGGGAAGGTAAAATCCCAGTAATGTGTATAGCGTGACATGTAAATACATACTGCTGTAGTATCATAATGTCGTTAGGTAGGGGTTTGAATCCTGCACTTGCTAACTGTATGAGTGTGTGTTTCTCCCAGGAAGGAGCAACCTTTTTGGAGACTACACACACCCCTTAAAAGTGATATACTCATCTTTGTCAAGTCTGATTATGTCACCATCCTACAAATATACCCGTGGGAAGATGAAATCCCATTATTGTGTATAGTGGGTCGTATAAATGCATACTGCTGTAGTATCATAATGTAGTTAGGGAGGGGTTTGAATCCTGCACTTGCCAACTGTGTGTGTCTCCCTGGGGAGGGAGCAACCTTTTTGGAGACTACTCACACCCCTTAAAAGTGATATACTCATCTTTGTCAAATCTGATGATGTCACCATCCTACAAATATACTTGTGGGAAGATGCAATCCCAGTAATGTGTATAGCGCGTCGTGTAAATGCATACTGCTGTAGTATCATAATGTAGTTAGGTAGGAGCTTGAATCCTGCATTTGCTAACTGTGTGTGTGTGAGTGTGTATGACACTGTTGGTCAATGTGGAGTGGGTTTTGATTTTTCTAGTGTATGACATATCACAATGACAACTGTATGTGCATAACACATGTAAGGTAGCTGTGGTGCAAAGCCATATACATACATGTGACCTCAATTTTTTCATAGGTGGGTACCCTGCTTTCTCCATGAAAGCATCTGTTAGCTTTACCAGAGCATGCTGACGCTTTCCAGACCTTAGGTCACTTCTGTATGCTTGTGACAAGCTTAGCCACTGCAGTGATCCCTGGGCTACGTCTTCTGTTTCACATCCACTCATCACAGTTTCTATTGAAGAGTGTGAGTGAGGGTTTATGCTTGAGGTATATTTGAATCCTGTTCCAAAGCAAGCAATGTCTGGCAAAGATGACTAATCATTATAGGTGTGCAACAACCTCTGTTGATCTGCATGCAAACCCTTTGTTGCTTATGTGCTCAACAGAGGGATTTCCAAAACCCTTTGGTAATGTGATTATCAAAGGAGAGATGACTAAACACGTAGCTCTATGTATACATTAGTACCTGTTCCACATTTTGGGGGTTACTACCTATGTGGTACTCTGGGGATACTTGTTTTCTAAAAGTGGACAACTATGCTTTCTTTGGCTTATAGCTTTAAAGCATGATTTTGACACCAGATATCTGTCTCTATGATACCCTTTTGGAGGATGTGTGTGTCATCTGATTAGATTGATTAGTACTAAGCTAACTGCCCTTGTGAGCCATTTTAAGTCTAGCCAATTATCCCTTGTGAGACTCAAACCCTGCACCTTGTGTTTATAAGGCAAACACCTTAACCATTAGGCCACCCTCCCTATCTGGAGAATAAAGTATAGCCCACAGTATGCATTTTCATCAAATGTGGGCAGACATATCCCTACTGTGTTTGCCTGTACCTAAGAAAGCTATATGCCAAACAGGAGTGGTCCCAGGACTGAGTGCAGGTGAATACCACTTGTTACTGGCATAGAATTGTACATGGAGGCTGCAAATGTTACTGTGTGTCCTACATCTGTGCGTCAGTTGTCAATCCATCATCTAACAGTAGTTTATGGTCAGTCTGTTGAGGTTATGTATAATACCAGAATGTGGGATGGGTATGAATTGCTGGGTGAGCTATAGCTTGGCTGTGTGGACCTCCCCTCCCTCACCTATAGCCTTGTTAACTGGCTTGAAGTCTACTAGGTGTAGGAACCATGATCTGGCCTTTAGAGAACCTAAGTGGGTAGGGTGCAGTGTTTGCAGGTTCATAATGTCTCTGCTAATGAGTTCCATAATGCTGTGCTCCATAGCCTTCCAGATAACATTTGTCTGGCTTATAGGATGAGAGTTTCGAGGATCTGTTGTAGCTCTACCCTTAATCAATTTATGTTAACATTTGCACTGGGTGTGACAAGGGTGGACAGGATTAGAAATAAGTATATTAGAGGGTCAGCCCAGGTTTGAAGGTTAGTAGACCAAGCCAGATAGGCAGGATTACATTGGTTTGTACATGTGCTGAGGGATGCAGAGTATATTGTGAAATAGATGCTAAAGATGAAGCCGCCAGGTAACAGGAAAAGAGGAATGCCTAAGATGAGGTTTGTGGATGTGGTGAGAGAAGACATGCAGGTGGATGGTGTGACAGTGCAAGATGCAGAGGGCAGGAAGAAATAGAAACAGATCTACTGTGGTGACCCCTAATGGGAGCATCTGAAAGGAGAAGAAGAAGAAGAAGTTGTAGCTCAACCCTTGTGGACTGTGAACACCATTACTGTGCATCATTCCACAAGTATGTAACCTGTATAGAGGCTGCATCTGAACAGAGTGTTTAGGTGAATGGTTACTTCATATGTCAGCTTGTGTATGACACAGCCAGGGGCACTGTCCAGTACCATTGCCACTGTGGTTTGGACTTTGGTAAAGAGATGTTTTAATTAGAGTGTCTGTGAATCATCAGGTTTTACATTCTTCAGGTCTGGAAATGTGGCCCTTGTGTAACGACAGGGTGGTGAAATTCGCATTCAAACTGTCTAAGATATTGGTAATGTCATTCAGATACGTATCTGTACTTTGTGACCATTTACATTAACTCTGATCCGATCTGAGATTTCCCCCTCTAGATTATAAACAACACTAAAGAAAGCTTTAGTGTTGTCTTTGGAATCATTGCCAATTTGTATTTTGAAGCTTGCCTTGTATGATTAATGAGGGCTTGTATTTTCCCAATGATATTGACCAGAGAGGTTATCCCTTCTTGGTATGTAACTCTTTTGTGGTACAACTTCACACCTTCTATTATATATTTAGTTTATGGCAGGGGTCCATGAAACTAATGCACTTTTACTGTATAAGTGAGTATTTCTTGTGTTTGTGATAGCACGGTCCATGTAACCCTGTAGGTGAACAGTGTGCATTACTAAAGGATTATGCAGCTGGGACAGTGTTAACCTTAGTAATGCAAACCAATAACAGATAGCAACAACAGCATCACCCACAGCACAGTGTCAACCCGTGTCATACACACACATGCATTCTCAAATTCCAAAATGTGTGTAGTACAACGCATACAGGCCACCAATAGACACTATGGAGTGTTAACACTGGCCAATGCAGGGCATGTCACCCTGCTCATGTGTCCAATATGCATGTATATGCAGACAGTGCGCCTGCACCATGTTCACAAATGGACACCTGCAAACCTGTGTTGCACACATCCCACACTTACTGTCCACTGTATAATGCATGCTGACACAACTACACACATCAGCCAAGTGGCACATGGGCAAACAAAACACAATTTGAATAAACACTGGTGAAAACAATACAACATTACTAATTACAGCTTTAATGCATCATGCCTGCTCAGCTACACCTTCAAGGATATCATTACACTTTACTGCTGACAATATGCTACACATCCAACCATTGCTATACTTTATTAAATTCACCCTGTGCATCAGCACCATGTTAGCCTGCTCCTGCATCAATGTTACAGATGACAGGAGGTGGCACAGGTTTCATCATATGCACCGGGTATGTTTTTGGTTTGCCAGAGGCCTACACTGAGCCATACAATCAACATGTGTGTGTGTGAGTGTGTGTGTGAGGGCCATGAGTACTGTTATGGGCCAATGTTGATGTCATGTGTTCGGGTATGTCTTTGCTCTAGGTTTCTGGTTTATGTGTGTGTGTCTGCATGCACACAGTTCCACCATGTGGCTGCCATATATGGGGATTTGTGAGACAGCTACAGACTGTACCTGGCAGGCTTTACAGATCACCATCTCTGGCCATGGATACAGAACCTGTGCCTGACAGGGGTGCTACAGACAGTATCAGGTACTAATCCAGATTGGGTACTATCCTCAGAGGTTGACAAATGTCCACTGGATCCAGGTCCCTGCTGGGACTGGCCAGAGCCACATGCACGTGGTCTGCTAGGACAATCTATGGACAATCCCCCCAGCATTGCTGGGGCTGGTACTGGCACTACGGGAGCGGCTGTGACTTGGACATCCACAGACCTCCAGCTGGTGATGTTGCTGGCATACGTCCATGTCGACATCTCAACTGTCCCGCACTGTCCTGACACATGGACATGACATTGTGGAGGACATCCAATGTCTCACCCCAACGTCTATCAATGACCTCAGTGTAGTTACATATGGCACCTGCTAGGTCATGGATACTGTCATTTACAGAGGTGTAATGAGGCCTCTGTGCCCTTAGCTCCTGTCTAGTGTACCACTCCATTTGTGTCTGTGCCTCCATGACAGCCTGGAGCATGCATGTGGTAGAAAGAGGTGTGGCACATCTGCCAGGGGCATGATGACCAGCGGTGCTCTGATGAGAACCCCTGAGCATCTGCCTATGTGGTACCATTCCAGGCATCTGGCTATGGCTGCTGCATCCTGATACATGTGCTATAGATACCACACTGTCCTTGCCAGTGCCAACCGTACACTGTCCCTCAGCTAAGGACAATGGTGATGATGGATGTACAGGCAGTATGACTGTGCGCATGTATGGGGTGGAGACTTGTGTACTGTCAATTGGTGGCCCAGCAACAGACCCTGACAAACCTGCCTGTGCCTCAACACACCTATCCTCATGATCACTGTTTGTCTCAGTGATATCAAGTTCCCTGCTGTACTGAACCAGCCCCACCTCGCCACCTGTGAGAGGAAAACAGGAAACACACTTTAAGACCTGAACATGACTTCAGACAACATGCACACATGTACACATGCACACATACAAACACACAAAACTACACTCCTCCCAAAAGCAGACACACACAACACCAGCAATCACAGAACATACACAATAGCAGGTGATGGTGGAGTACAGTATCACAAGCAAAACAGTCATATCACACCTGTCAGCATACAGGACATGTGGTGCTCAACAGCATGCAGTGCAAGTGTAGTCAATCCCAGTTACTAACAGTATACATGACTTTGATGCATTTGTTTTGTTATTAGGTGATGGCCCTCCCCCTGGAACACAATGCATACATGGACACAACATTGCTGTGCAGGTATTCAGAACCCTGTGATGTACTGTGCAATATAACTCACAGGTGTACATACCATTGCTGGATGTGTATCTGTGTGTCAGATAGGTATCCAATGCTGATTACAGCCTCTGTGTCTTTAGCAAATAATTGTGGACACGTGTTAATTGTGGACACGTTTTTAGCACATGCATGATGAGTATTCACACAACATCATCGGTGGTGCATGGATAATTGATGGAATACCATTCGGCCACATACCCAATGTACGGTACTTATGGTGAGTGTAGATCATATTGTGGACATGCCAGTCTCATCCATGACATGGCATGCTAAAACACAACTGCATATTTAAACACTACACATACCCAATATGTGTCATATGACCTAGCCACTCAATAGCATCACAAGACATATATGTGTCAGTTGTGCAAATGGTGATTGGTATGCATACTGTTTAGAGGTGCATATGTGTGCACACAAGCATCATTATGGTGTGTAGCAATGACAGCTATGTGTAGTACTGTTGTTACAATAACTGGATGGGGTATAGTACCATAGGCCATCATCATGAAGCATCAGGTGGTCACTCAAGGCTACAAATGTTTCACAAACCAGCACAAATCATGCTGTGCCAGAACTGTACTACCTTGGCTAAATTCACAATTTCACAACCAGTTGTTACGTGAGTTTGTAAGGAGGCCAATAAGGAGCATTCCCTGACATGAATGTGTAGTGTGTTGCAGAGTGTTTAAATGCCCCAGGATAGGCCTCTTCTCCTCAGGTATATTCTGTGTAATGTGTGGATGAGATTTTGGTTACTGGAGTGTGTCTTTACAGAGGTTTGGGAATCCTTTATGTGTAGCATGCTAAAATGCTCTGTGTATGACATAGATGTGTATGTTATGTGGATGTTGAGTATCAACTGTGCCTATCCAACAGTCACTGCAGTCTAGCCACATTTGTTTGAGATGGTCTGGGTATTGCATGTGTTTGAGGCTGCTAATCACATTAGTGAGATGTGTGTGCTCTTTCACCAAACATGCACAGCAAGCATTATGGGTAGGTGTGATACATGTGTACATGGCCTACACCTTAACTATGACATGCACACTTTATTTCCAATAATAAATGTAGAACACACTCACCAGCATCTGTCCGCTGCCTTGATGTCACCCCAGAGGTACCTACATAGAGATGAGACAGTTTGTCAGTGGCCACAACTGTGGCATTGTACTGTGTGTTTGCAATCTTACAGTACAACAACAGTTTACATTCACAGGGCTACAGATGATGTTCCAAATGATCAGTATTGCGCAACAACACGCTCCACATCTTTAAACGACACACTCCACATCTCACATATGCATGATCTACCAATACAGATAACAGTAGTCTACAGATATGCCATGTTACCTGCATGCTCCATGTGTGCTTGCTGGGTGGCTCCAACCTCCATCATGGTGTATGTCTGCTGCTGTTGTTGTTGGGCAGGTGCCACCAGGCTCATGAGCAGCTCCTCCACTCTGGTGGGGGGGGATGGATGCTAACACCACCCCCTGTTGCAAGCTGTTCCATACGCACATCAGCGGCACGCTGTCGGACATGTCAGAGAAGATCACTGCAGTGGTGGCGTACCTGCTCATATGTGCGGTTATGCAGGCCTACCTCATTGACCCTGTGGACAAGATCCTGCCACATTGCAGTACACTCCTGCTGGTCCTGGCTGTTTCGTGAAAAGAGCACATGGTAGTGCTAAATCATGATGCTAGTGATGATATCATCTTCAGCCCTACTGTAGCTTGGGTTCCTGTGGTGGGCCATGATCCCTGGAAGACATAAATACAAAAATATGTCTGAGCAAGTCATATGGCACACTTAACATTATACAGTACAGATATCACTGAACTGCCATATATCATACCTCTCAACCTGGAAACATCAAAAATCTGGACAAGGCCCGTGAAAAATAGGTACAAATCTGTACACTGATTAACATAAAATTTGCATACATAATTTTGTAACCCCGCCCACACCAATGGAATTGTGGGATACCAACATTCAGATGCAAACTGAAGAAGAGACAACCAAAATATGGCTCCAGAGCCCCCCTGCAGCCATTCCAGTGTCCCATTACCTGTCTATTTTGCTCCATTTACCATAAACACTAATGTACATACTGCTTTACTTCTACAATGATTACTTGCATTTTATTTTACATTTTATAGCACAAACACTAACAGACGTCTGCTAAACAAAGCAATACAGTCTCACATTGAAAATAGACTTAGCATTAAAACTTCTCTGCCCTTGAAACTCACATTAATTTTAACAGACTTGAAACACACATCCAAAGAAAAATGCAGCATCTGGCCAGTGGCAGATAAAGATTAATTTTGTGCTGTTTTCAAATCATAGGCCCCTTTGCACACAAAACAAGAAACATACACGTGTTCTTAGATACACCTTCCTGACTTTAAATTATATTCCTTATATAATACAGCACACTTGTTAGAGCACATTTTAAATTTATAGTTTGAACATTTTTCCAGTAAGCAGAGAAACAAAATGCATGAACCAATAATGACAAAACTGCCCAGTTCAGAATATTTCCAACATAAAAGTCTGCTCAAACATCTACAATCCACCAGTATCAGTAAAATGCACAATCTCTGCAGAAGTAAAAGTCAAAATAATTCCACATTAAAGAGATCTGTAACTAATTAAGAGGTTGTTGCTAGCAAACAACTTTATATTTCATTGTTTTATCTACAAATAAAGTGCCTCTTGTCCTTGAGAAATAAATTGCCTATGTTACATAAAAAAAAAGATAAGCTAGTAATATTGCAATAGGGAATGGAGTGGCATCATTTCACTGCTGTTCTGACTTACCTCATAGCAACAGTACATACATCAATCATTTGAAAAATGATTGCACCTAACCTGTCCTCCAGATATTACTCATTTAAGCTGAAGTGTCTTCACACTGTGCAGTTACATTCAGTATAGCAAAGTGCAGCAAATAACAAACTACTAATATACTTTTCTTATCTTACTGCTAACAAAGAAAGTTGACCTGGGGGCAAACTGTTCTGTGCCTGTGTGGATATATACCAACTCAGTCTTGCAAAGCAGACACAAAGATTCATTATACTTCAAGACTCAGGCTAAGATCTGGCACTTTGAATCATACAAGTTACAAACAATGTTAAGAATTTCCCTTAAATGGCTACAGAATGGGGTAATGTAGACATTATTTAGCTTTTCCCATTTAGTATCCTAGTTCCAAGCTTTACAAACTGTTTAGTTGGTATTACTTACCTAGGGCAAATGTATACAAATCTCAGCACCATGCACCATATCTACAGTGTGGGAGCTTTGCTTCTAATCTATGGGTTTATACAGCTGCATTTTTGTTTAGCAGGACCACAGTTGTGTCTGTGCTTCTGTACCTATTGTCTTCTGCTTTAATATGGTGCTGCCAGCAATCACTATACCATAAAATTGCACACTTCTTTTGTGTTTCTGGACTGGAAATAAATTACTCAAATCTGTGTAATCCTCACCTTTGCACCCCCTTTGCAGTATTTGGTCTCTAATATGCAGACCCTACACATAACACAGAAAGAAATCCATGACCCTTTTAGTGAAGTGCTCTCGAAGAAAAGTTCCAACGAGAAGGGGAAAAACTTCAAAGTTCAATAGAAAATGCATATGCCATGCCAACTAAAGTGGATACAAAGCTCAAGCACTACATTTACGAACTAAACCAACTTAGTAAGACAAACTTGACATCTGGCCTTCAGAAAACCACCTGAGCACTCACTAAAAAAAAGTAAGCCCAATAACTCTGTAGCTTAATGGCTCATGTCACACACTGCTACTAGATGCGATAGATTAATACACATTCTGCGACTGCGAGCTGCTTTCAGATTATACATTATTACCTGTTACATTCAAAATATAATTTAGCTTTAGTGACTAAAGTGAGGACAATTACAAATATTCCTGTCCAGAAATCTAGAACAGAGCTGACTTCACAAGATGCTGATGGCCAGATGAGTCAATGTGGTCAGAAGGTGATAACATACTAGGTCAGATTGCAGAGTTTCAGTTATATGGGTTATGGTTGACACTGGCTGCTTTATAAATACTATGAACTGCAAGTAGGGAACACGGAACTTACTGTACATATTCCATCAATACAGTTTGCAAAAAAAAAAAAACAATGATAGTTACATCTACGTTGAAAATGCTGTAGATGGCATGAGTAGTTATATCAGAACCCTCACCCAGCACTACTAACACTGTTTCAAATTCAGTTATCATAACTGGGGAGGCAGAAGCATAAAAGCACACTTACCAAAATCAAACCAAACAAGCCGATTTTCTTACTGTAAAGATTTCCCAGCTGTAACGAGTCCTGTAAAGCTTTCACATCTGTTAAGTCCCCAAATGCCAAACAAGCCGATTTCCTTGCAAACCTTTCCTGACTGTTGCTATACTGAGTGCTAAAAGATGATTTTCCACTCGCTCGCATTTGCAGATTTGTAGCCGGAAACTCAATTCCGACTGGCTGATAGCCCTGATGGAGCTGACGTCATCACGCACGTGATGACGTCAGCTCCGAAAGCGCCGAAATTTGAAAATGGGAAAAAAAAAGACAAAAATCGGAATTGAAGGGGTGCCACTCGGGAATCATGGCACCCCTTTATTTGGACCCCAAAACTCAGTAAAAACCGAGTAAATCGGTATGGTTGGGAGGTATGCCATATATATATATATATATATATATATATATATATATATATATATATATATATATAGATAGATAGATATACATACATAATACAATATGTAGTACCTAAGCACAGATTACAATAATTACTCACACACATACATCTGCATGTTGGAGTACATTTCCTGTAGTGTTGTATGATTGTACTGGATGTTATGTTTGTGAGTACATAAATGATATGTATATCTGAGATGGCTTAGTGGCAAATCATGTATGCTGTGATGTGAAAGGTTGTGGGTTGTTTCCTAGTAAATGCTTTTTATTTTGTTACTAGCCAAAACAAATGTCAGGGGCTACAGATGGAATAAGGCACATTTCAGCATTTGCAAGTGTGTTTTCAGAAGGGTATGCACAGCTTATGGAAGTTTAACAACCTATAAGCTAACCGAGAGTGAAACACTGTAACTGCCACTTTTCACTGCTCACCCCACAACTGCTTGAAAGTGCCTTGTTCACTCTTATCCAATGAACCATGCTCTGCACAGCAACAAAATAAAATCACTATATAAGACTATACAAGAGTATCTGGCACACTGTATGCAACACGATGCACCACCTAGCCACAGCAGATATACATCAAGCTGATGTGTAAAGAAATATATCATCCATCACAATCAGTGTAAGGTCCAGTTAATGTATTAATATTATACCACACAACTTGTTAATGCCAAACCCGTGGCCAAAATATGTGCACAATTGGGAATATAGGTCACATACTGTTGTAGTACACTATGAACGTTGCTAGATACACAGATATATGTATTCCCACACATATGTCAAAGAACATGTTACAGACATACCCACACACACATCAGACATAATTACAGGACACAAAAGTATGACAACCCAGATAAGCTTTCAGTGTGTACTATACAGTACTCTGTGTCAGTACTTACACAACCTTAATCTTGAGAAATGTAATCTGTGATGAATACAGGGACCACACAAAACAGTAGATGCAAGCAATGTGGCCATACACCATACTTTGCTGTAGAGGCCCAGAGCTTCAGTTAGTACTACAGTACACACAGGATTTGCAATCAACATCGGTACCAATCAATAGTCACGCATGTAGTGCCTTAGCCTCCAATGACACACCCTAGTTAAAACCAAGGGACTTAATCACACTATATGTAATAGCACTTGTTCTGCCTAGTAACAGAATACACAACTTTTGCTAGGATCAAAGCATGGACCCAGAATACCCAGAATACCATAACATAAACAGTTTCCCAGTAAGCTATCCCACAGATACATATCTTTGATGTATTCACAAACATATTGACCATCACAGTCAGTCAACAGTACAGTGAATGTATTGCAACAAGTAAGATGTAGGTGTGTATGAGTATATATAAATATATATGTGTATATATATATATATATATATATATATATATATATATATATATATATATATATATATATATATATATATATATATATATATATATACACACACACACATCCATTTGTCTACATATATATATATATATATATATATATATATATATATATATATATATATATATATATATATACATTTCACCTTTCATAGTGAGAATATCAATTATACAAAGGATGTAAGGTGTACAGTAATGCAATAACATTGCACAGTCTTGGGATAAATGCATTGAATGTGTTCACAGCCCAGGTAGCTTTAGCAGGCTTTACTGGCTTCAGCATTGCAAACTGAATGAACCACCCACAGTGTTTAACCACCGCATGTCATATACCAGCACTGTATGCTGTCTTGCTTGTCACACACTAAAACCTACATACAAATATGCGCATATTAACCTTCACCAACATATATACCCCCCCTTTGCAAACAGTTGCAAGATGTCCCCTGCTCTATGCACATATACAGATGTGAATATACATGACATATATATTTCTCTGTATGTGTGTGGCATACACACACATGGTCCACACTGTTGTCAGTCCCTGAACCTCACAGCTGAACTGTTGAGCCTTGCTGTAACACAAACAGGTGTCACATATGAACACAGACTAACATTAGGGGGGTATATATGGCAACAGATGATAGATAAGCATACTAGACTGCTACAGCAGTTGCCAGTGCTAAGCTACACTTTAATATGACTATTAATCATGTGTTGTTCTGTCACATCCATGTTTATATAATGTTAGCGCTAATCCCCCAACAGCCATTGGCCACACTACTGTACAGAACACAGATAACATGGATCAGATCTTTGACATTTAATGCTGAGCTACACATTTCATAGGTATGTCCCACTGCCCACAGATACACACAGTATTTTCCATAGCAGTAGTTAAGCAGAACATCTGTGCAGAAAGAAGTACTGCTGCCACATACGAATGTTTCACATTATGTAGACTATTCTTCAATAACATCTACTACATGCCAGTAAATACATATGTGTCACATACCTTTCCTTTGTATAATTTGGTAATATTTCTTTTTCCTTTCTCTCTCTCTCTCTCTCTGTCTCTCTCTCTCTCTCTGTCAGTCTCTGCAATAGAGTGATTGAGTTTGTTGGCATAGATTGCAGTCTGCTTTTCTAGGAATTACACATGAGCATGTGATGGCCTCTGCACCAATTAGTGCCCACCATTTGCTAATTGCATGTAGCCTGCTGTGTCATAATTGCAGTAATCACTGTCATAGCAACCCAGTACTATAAATTGCTGACTCATGTAGGCCTGGCTCTTTCAGCTTTCCAAGATGGAGATCATCCTTGTTTGGTGTGGACATCATTGTTTAAGACAGAAGGTTGGTATAGTTCTTATATCAGAAGCGAGGGGTGTAGCCAGAGATTTACATTTTGTACTCAGACCTAATGTTGCTGCTTCCAGTACCCACTTGTCAGTGTAAAAATGTACACACCCCGTAAAATGCTACCTCAAGATATATGGAAAGATGTACTTTCTTTTCAACTGTTACAATTAACTGCCATACAAAGCTAGTTATAGAGATGTATTCCTTTGGCACAATAATTGTTTGTGAACTGCTATACTGTGAATATTCATTTACACAGTTCTAAACATTTTGTACTTTTTAGTGTTGACATTAGCACAAGCTGCTCAGAAAAACTGGACACATATTAGTACTGTGAGTATGCTTACCTACATCCTTGGTAGACCCTGCACACACAGGTATATTCTACATTTGGGTAGGGGTGCAGAAGTACAGAGAGCGTAAATAGTATTGTGTGGATTTTATCTTGCTGGACTTACAGGGTTGCTGTGTACATGTTAGTTTATCAAGGCATGTAGTCTGCCTGCATAACTCCCAACTGTGGACCTATCCACATGATAGCCAGAGAATAGCCTGTTATTTTTTGTCTGTGCACCACACAGGAATTTTCAGCAATAGAGCAATGGCATTCTTACAGTTGGTTGCTACCAGTACATGGCTACATCCATTTGTATTTCAGTGTTTTAGTCCTACATAAGGGTATGCTTCCAAAACTCCTTCCAAAGCTATTTGCACAGTGTGTAACAGCAGAAAGGCTAATATGCCTCTGTGTTTCTGCCTCTGCCAGACCTCTCAACCAATCAGGTACATATTTGAACAGAATCAGGGAAAAGTCAAGAAAAACTCTGGGACAATCAGGGACACCTTTAAAATATTAGTGCCATTAAGTTGAAACATTGAGAGAATCAGAGCATATGAATTAATATACCTTTTCTGAAGTAAAAGAAGTGTATAACTCTTAATTATTGTCATTATCATTAAGTGTAATTCACCACCTTTCTGCCCAAAGTCAGTAGTTTTAGGAGGGATTCAGAGGGACAGAGCTAAAATCTGGGTCAAAATCAGGGACATCCCTGAAAATTAGGGACAGTTGAGAGGTATGGCCTTTGCCCTAAACAGATATGCCAGTGTTTGTCCTGCTGTGATACTGTATGGGGTTGTAAGGTGATGGTGTAACATTAATTCCTGCTAGAATGGCTGCTTCTCTTATCACAGTCATGTAATGTAATCCCACAACAACTGTTGATCAACATCCACAGAACAAGTTGTGTGGTATGGTATTCCTAATTTTCCTTTACATTCACTCATTCTGATGCATGATATAATTATTTAAGCACCAACTTGATGATCTACCGTGGCTTAGTGGTACTTCATGTTGTGTAGTGTGTGCAAGGTCCGGGGTTGGAGACTTAGAGAGGTGTTTTATTTTGTTCCTGAGCAGAACAAGGGCCCTCACATATAGAGTGACTAAGGCACTTTTAAGCAGTTGTAAGCGGGTTTGCACAGGTTTGCACAATGCCTCGCATTGCTTAGCCAAGCACAAACCCGCGCAAACCTGCTAACTACTGATTAATAGTGCTTACTCCCTCTCACCCCTGCACTAATTTCTTTGAAAGAAAAGAAAAATGGGGAGATAGGAAAGTGGTGAAAAAGGGGCACAAAGAGGGAAAGACAGTATGGAAAATAGCTTGGGATGTGCAGGACGGGTGTAGGGAAGGTCCATAGCTGCCCATTTCTTCAACAGCAACAGCTGTGCATATGCAATAAATTTGGAGGTAGATATGAACCCTTCAAACCCTGAGAGAGGGGTGAGGACAACAGAGTATGTTGTAATGCCAACTAAATAACATTTCATGTGTCCAGTGAACATGTGTGCAAAATGGGCAGCTATGTATGGGGCGTGATTTTTTTTGGGGAGCAGATTGCCCTTTTTTTTTCTTCAGGTGAGAGTGGAATGTGGGGTAGGGGAAGTAGGTATATTTGGGGAGGTAGGTTGGGGAGGTAAACAGACAAGACAAACAAGACACATACAGGGGCAGTATATGACACATGTGGTGGGTGAACACCTTTGACGGGGAGAGATGTTTGGAAATTGCAAGCCCATGAGCCCTCAAATGGAAACAGTGGGACTGAGGTACCCACCCATGGGCAGTCACCACTGCACCTTCATGGCCCAGATGGTGGCTGTGCTGGGGGCTGTGTAAGAGGGGCAGGCTGACCCGGGAGTTGTGCCACTCGGGCCTCAAGCTGGAGTAGGGGTTCTGGAACAGAACTTTCAATCTCTCTACGCACGACAGCCCGGACCAGATGAAGGGTGATAGGTGCACTCTCCGCCCACACTTGCAATGAGGGGGGTCAAGCCCCATCCCCTGCAGTGCTTCCACTCAAAGGTGGCACAGGGCCAATGGAGGAGGTCCCAGGCTGGGCACCAGATCTGCTGGTGCCAGGTGTCCTGGCCAGCTGAGGTGGGACAGGTGGGTTTGCTGGGACCGGCCTTCCCATACAAACTATGTTTTAGAGAGTTTAATAAAGATATGGGTTAGTAACAGTCAACAGCATTGCCAATTAGTTATAACAGCATGCAGAAGTATTCCCATTAACCCAACACACCAGATTTTCAACAGTTGAAAAACAAGCATGACACATGCATATATAAAACAATAGTGGACATTACAACAGCATGCAGGTTTAATTGATGGTAACAGGCCACCAATATTGTGGTATTTTAACAGGGCACATGCATAGAAATACATGCAAATATTTATAAACCAATAGGACATATGTCCCAACAAATGTTTTGAGATTAGACATACCTATTGAGGTGTGGAATTGCATTTTTTATGCACATACAGTAGGGTGGAAAAAGATAGCTCAATTAACAACTTATATATCCTTACAGTTTTCACTACATTCCTATTAACTGCAGTTATATGTCCCTTACATGTATTATTACACTACCCAATATCCTTATATTGTGCAATTGGATTTTGCTAGATCATTATATACATGAGCTGTATCTTACATACAAACTGTCCAAGATGCAGATGTTATTGCAACATATTTTGAGAGTTCCTCACACACACTGCTGCTAAGATGGTATACTGGCAGCTCTACTTTCATATAATTACCTAGATATGTTCAGGTGAATGTATCAGTTATATGTTAACAGCTCCCTACATTTCTGGCAGCACACTGACATTTCTGGGGAACACAATACCAAGCTACTCATGTGCCAGATCAACCTGTACATGCCGGGCATGAACCAACAGTTGAGGGCTGTAAATATGCATAAAAGCTACTGGCACTCCCTTCATCCACATTATATGGGCCTACCCAAGTGTGGGTTGACACCGCTTAACACATCACTACTATTTGTAGAATGCAACAGTACAACAACATATCAAAGAAAATGACACAGACAGACTCCAGCAATTATACATTTATTAAAGGAGTATTACACCTTTATTTATTGGGTTCAAACACTTTTTGAAGGCTGTCTCATTTATTTTATATAACATTACATGCAAAATAATTACTAACCTGCTTCATGACGCAGCCTATGCAGCCTATCTTCATGGGCTTGCAGATTCATAGCCCGGTCACCTGCAGTTGTGAAGTAAATGCAGTGATATTGAGACATACCTATCCATAGTATAGACAAGCATGGCAATTCTTAACTACTTATTACAATGGCTACTTACTCAGTACTGGGGCATTAGGCATCATACGGGATTCCTGGATCCACTGGTCCAGTTCATCCCCCCTGCGCCACTTCAGGTCAGAATAATGGTGCCTGACCTGCTCACCAGTCCGAGGAACACCAGTGGCACTGGTGAGATCACGGGCAAAACTGTTCCAGGCATCCATTTTATATTGGGTACCCTGGTACTGGCCCTGCGGGAGTATTTCCTCATGTTTGTGGATGAGGAGCCAAACCATAATTTTGGACTACTGGATGCCCCAGCGTTGCACTCTAAATCGAGTGCCTTCACCAACACCAGCCATGCCGACTGCAGGAGGAAGCTACTACCAGTTATAGCAAGTATTCCCGCCTGTGGAGCTTAAATATGCCTCATTTCACGCACTTATTTGTGATTGGCCAGTTTTGGAAAAACTCAGCTGTGGGCATGTCTGCTTAGCTGATGCTGGCAATGTTTAAAATTCCTTTCATAGATATGTGTCTGTTGAAAGTGCATGTTTGTGAAATGCTGTCATGGCTTAGTGGTTAAGTACTGTGACTATAGTGCACAGTATCCTGAATTCAAGCCCTGTCACTGCTTTTCATTTTCCAGCTGGGCAGACATGACTGGTTAAGGAACAGCAAAGCAGGTGTGAGCGTGTTTACCCGACTTTTCTCAACTTTGCCCAACGTTGCCCGACGTTGCCCTACATTGCCCAACATTGCGCTTGTTAGCGCATTGCGCATCTACACTCAATTGTATTAAAATATGCTGAATACTGGTAAAATGTGCTTAGCAGTGCTTCATATTACTTAAAATTGGGTACTCATGCCTCAGAATGTATAAACACTTCACTTTCATATATATAATTCATGCACTACTACATTTAACATTTTAATGCTTTTTACAAAACTATACATAAAAAATGTCAGGAAATATTTTTGTACACAGATTTCCCACAGAAAATGGAATGTGCAGTAGTGGGACTCCAACTGGGAATGCCTCCTCTTCTGGTGTCTAAGCTGCTAACTGTAGCTAAGCAATGGGCAAACCCACGCAACTATGGGCAGCTATATCGGAAGAAAAAGAAATTTATTTTGTAAGTTATTTAACATATGGGGGAGTGTAGTGTTACATTGTACACATGTGAGTGGACTCGCTCATGTAAATGGAAGTTGCGGCATTTCTTCATTGCAGGGGCATGGATTTGTGGACTGCTCGGCAGCCCAACACACCCCTACACACGTCCACGCTCCATGTAAGCTTTATAGTTGAGGCAGCACGCCCTCATTAATATGCATGGCGTGCTGCCGTCATACTCTTACACTGGCGCTTCCGTGTAAGACTAATCTAGTCTTACACAGGAGATTAATGAATCCGGGAGTGAGTCTATCTTCTTCCTCAGTTCTTTGCACCACCATCTTAGTTTACAAATTGTCAATAAATTGTTGGGTACAGGTTTGTGTAATTGTCTGTACTTTGTTGATTGCACCAATAATTCTCAGTGGCAAACTGTCAGTTTCATAGGCTTGTAAGCCTTCTGGGTAGATTCATTCATAGAAAATCATAAAAAAAGGACTATAAAAAACATTCCTTAGCAGAAGAAACTGTATCCTTCCTCTAGAACTCTTATCTACAATACAGCATTAACTGGACTTCAATATTCGTCAGTATTTACAAGCATTGTGATATCAGTAAATGACTCATATTAATACCCCAGTCCTAATAGCTTCATAAGGCCAAGTTATTAACTCATGCTAATGTTGAAGATGGTCTTAATTATTATCAGCAACCTCTTTCGGTAACATGCATAGCATTAAGTCATGCAAGTTATTCTTTGTAAATGCTGCTGTTAGTCCCTCAGTCACTCTAAGTATACTTTGCACTAACTAGCTATAATTTTAGTGGGAAAATGTCAGTCACCAACACCCATTTAAGTTAGTGCCAACTGAGCGAAGAAATTTGGGAGAAACAACTTTTGCTGACAGTGAAGTTTTATTTTCTGTCCATTGTTGTGTGACCTCAAAGAAGATATATTTACATGTGGGCATATGGGGAATAATTAAACTAAGTTTGAGCATGGATGTTTTAAGTTTGTGCAGCAGCCTCTCTGGCTTTATCACTCATTCACTTCTACTCCCTCATCATCACAGGTGTAGATGTTAATAATGAGGTATTTGGTTATTTAGATAAAACTAGAATACCTCCTGGTATTGATGTAGATTTGGAGGCAAAGGAACACTTTCCTGTAGCTCTCTCCTAGAAGATTTTCTTATACTGTAAATCTTAAAAAAGAATATTTGAATGGTCAACAAGCCTGTATCCTTCCCAAAAACAGATGCGAGACTGATGAGTTTATCAGAGCTTAAACACTAGTAGTCCTTCCTGTTCTTGACTTCTTCTAACTAACCTTCTCATAGCTTTTTTGAAACTAGATCCTCAGCCACCTACCTTAAGGAAGCCCACTACACTTTACAGACTTCAGAGGTAAGGCACATTTTTGCATATAAACTAGCTTTTATAGACCTAGTTGCTCCTAAGTGGTCAAACAAATTGTCTTCTCTAAGTACTCTTCCTAATGAAATAGATCTTTAGAAAGGTATGAGAACACAATGTCTCATATCTCACCTACAATTTAAAATCTCACTGAAAACATACGTGTGAACAAAACAATCTTATACTTGTACCACCCCCATTACTAAGCCCCAATATTATTCTGATTTTATTCTGTCTTTTAAAATCCCAGTGAGATTATACCTATCAACAAAACAGTTCTGGCCTGATACCAACACTATTACTAAGTCCCATCCTTATTCAGCTAATAAAATAACTATTATATAATCCTCACACTTTTTCTCCTGTTTACAGACCTCAAGTGAATAGCTGCTTAGATAAATATGCATGTGCCTCATCTGCTGTCTGAATATAAAGATTTCAATGTAATTTTATACATAAGCTGTAAAATACCGGATGTTCTCTAGATATGTACCAAATTAGTATGCTGTAAGTACTATATGATGTACTTAGAGTGAGCACCTGTTAAATTATATATACATCTGTGGCACATAATATATTTTTATTTATTAGCTCATGCCAATTGCCCTTGTAAATGCATGTAATATGAATGTGGTGCTTTCCCCCCTGCACCTCTGCTGTATAGGGGCTTTATCTAGTTGACCTTTTTCAGTAATCCACACCAGACAGCCATACAAGTAAAAAACAAAGCTTATTCTTTAACCACCAGGACAATTAACTGTCCATATGGTGATGTACAGTAGTGAGGTCATTTGTTAAATGATGGCTCTACCACAGGGTAATGAAGATGCCTCTTTTAAAGAGAATGTAGTAAAATTTAGCTCAGGCAGCAGATGAGATGGAGCTGTGTTATAAAGTGAGATTGTTTCTGCTTTCTATAGGCAAGTGTGTTGCAGTGTAAGGAAAAGAAGCATTTCTGGTATAAGCAACAGCTGACAGGAGGAATGCAACACAAGTCACACTAAGTCTCCCAGGAATGTTAGTTTCCTTCTATTTAATAAAGATCATACCTCAAGAGTCCTTATAACAAGAAAATACCACTTTAACCGAACAATTCAAAATAACTAACACCTTGGCATATGCTACTAAGACACCAGCTATTTCTAACTGTTCAATAAAGTGAGGTTTTAGTTTTTATAAAGAGTTCAGTGGCATGAACATTATCAGCTTTTGCAACATAGAAGGAATTATGGTGAAAATTCTTGTTTCATAGTTTTTCCTTCTACTTATACAGGGCTAGCTCAGCTGTCATCCTCTGCCCTAGTCATAGATCCCCAAGACATAGCAGGTATATTGTCTGAATTTATGATTAACTGGTATCAATTACAGATAGCTGGTTAGGACAGGTACTCTCCAGTGATCATAACATTTCCTTCTCCTTCACTGCCAGTACCAGATCCAGACTCCCAAATATCCAGCTTATGACAGCTATTCTGTTTCAATAGATTATACCACTGTGACCTACTATACCAGTGCCCCTTTGGATATAGGCAGGGACTTTTATTCAAGGATCTTTCTGATATCAAAGAAAAAAGGATACTGGAAGATTATACTAGATCTGGCAATCCTCAACAGGTACATAAAGACAAAAAAGTATAAAATGTTTATCCTATACTTACTTCCTCCTCTTATGCAAAGTGTTTGGCTTGTAAATTTAATTGTCAGATATATGCGTTTCCACAATGCTAGCCACAAGGTCCACAGAAAGGTCATGAGATTTTAAGTTGGGAACTGTAACTACCAGTTCACATGTGTAATATCTGGTCCTTTTAATGGACCCAAAGTATATCTGAGTAAGGGAGCCTGAGGTGGGCAAAACAATTGGGGTGCATAGTTGCCCACATGGGGATGATCTCCCAATACAGGCTTAATCTCTGCAGACACTGTAATAGATCATACCACAAACTCTCAAATACTGTCACAGACTGGACATTTCTCCAAGTTACTAGAAATCCAATATGCTCTTTCTCAGATAAAGAGAGCCCTGGAAGACTTATAGAGTCTTACATCTTCTTCCCTTTCAGAGAGAAGAGCACAGTTAATGTTGGAATTATTTTCTGCTATGTGCCAATAAAACCAGATAATATAGCAAGGATCTTTCTAGACATTTTGAGGAATGTGTATTTTTCATACTGAAAAGACCCAGACCTAGAATTCATGTGAGTAAATTGTAATTGCATCTGCATGATTATGTTGTTATAGTGCTCAATCCATAGAATACACTGACTCCATCTTTAGTACAGTAATTATAATGGTGTTACATCCAGACTGCAATCAACCAATGGTTACCTTTTCCTTTCTAAAACCAAGTCAGACCATGACATTAGTAATTTTGTCAGCATATCTAGGGCTGCTAGCAATCGTCTGAAATGAAGCAGCACACCCACCTCAAAATGCCATTACCCATCCACCAAGCACTAACAACTTTCCAGTCATCTCTCAAACTAGGGTCACTGCAGGTTTACAACAGATAATACAATGGCCACGTGAATCTGAGCTCACACAATGAGCTAGCCATTCATAGGGCATTCTAAAGAAGTACCCAAGTTCCCTACTAATCTCAAAAGGCTAGCTGAAAGATCAGCTAATGTAGAGAGTGCACAGATATCTGCTGTTTTCGTTAAAGTTAGTTTAGTTTGAACTGCCAGGTTGTACAGAAGAGAGTTGAAAGCTCTCTTTCATTAACTAGCATTATGACTAGATCAAAGCAGACAGACTGCCACTACTTTGAAACTGACAGTGTTTGACTGTTTTCAACTAACAGTGATTCATACATTGACCCATTAAAACTGTCCCATAGCCTTCTAAATCCCTCAGCTGTTCTGTCTGGAGTTTATCCCTGGAGCTCTGCTGAAAAAGGGCTATACAGCTCAGTCGTTTTAACCTGGTCATCAAATGTAAAATAAAATAAATAAATAAAATATAATTTGCTACCACAACTTTCCCCTTTCATATTCTTCCACAAGCTGTATATCCCACTCTCTTTCTTTACCTTAAGTGTAGGTTTTTGCTTACAGTTGTTCACTTGTACCCTTAACACCTTTTGACCCCTGAACATGCTCCTGCCCAGTCAGTGAGTACAATGCATGGTCCATTCATGTGGCTGGGAGTATGGTAAACTTGTTAAAGATTGTTTTGCTTTGTAAACACTGATTTGTTATTTTTTATTACAGATTACTTGTAGCATTTTACTTCATAATTTTTTATATATCTAGTGCGAAGAAGAAAAAGAAAAGCAGGTTATATGCAGAAGAGGAAATGCCTAATAAAAGCAACTTAGAGGTAAACCTAAATGCCATGCACTTTTAGAGCAGAATGTATGTGTTTGTAATAAGTGTTATGATACTGCCCTGTGCTGTGACTTTAGTTGATGCATTTCCAATTCAAATGCAACAAGAGACAGTGCCCCCCAGCTTAGAATGGTAGATGGGAATAAATTAAACCCAAATCACACATTCTCCATATGCAGGCATTTGTCTATGAGCTTCTTCCACCTCCCTCACTCTCTCTTTGTTTCTCCTTGTCTATACCAACAACACTTCCCCTGTAAGTTTTGACATTCACCTTCTCTTTTTTTGCTCTTTTAAGTCATATTGCATTCTCAACCTTACTGTTAAGCTGTGCTCTTAACACAACTCCCCCAAATATCAATAGCTGCTTTCTTTAGTATTTTCCCATTCCTCCATTTCTTTCCTATTACACAATTCTAAACACGTAAACATTCAATGCCTTCAGAGCCAATTCAAAAACCTATTCACATTCCCTCAAGCATCCACAGAACATAAGGATCATTCTTGCTTATCCTTGTCCAAAATATCAACATGCCTCTTTCTCTCTCTTTCATACTCTTTTTATTTGCACAAGTGTTTACAATCATTTATGTGATATTATCATTACTTGATCCAAGCTTTTTTTCATCATCTCTGATCTTTTTTAATTCTATCTAGCCATCTCTTCCATATCCACCTGTCCCCTCTATCATAGTCCATCTGTCCCTAAGCAGGTCAGTCTCCTTTTCTGTTCTGATTTAGCATGTCTGTGTATATAATCCCACATCTTCCTTTCATTCTTTCTCTCCATTTGCCTACCGGAAAAATTCATCTGGAATGTTCCTCTTTCCTTTCTCCACACTTCTTTGTCCTATCTCCACTCTGTCATATTAGCTATTAACTCATTATATGACAAATCTACTCCAGTTTCAAAGATTAAGATCTCTTAGTTCCTTTCAGAACAGATACATTTTCTTTTGAGGGTTAATTTCTACTAGAGATCCCCCCTTGCTGTGAGAGTTTTGAAAATGGGGTGAATGTATTTCCCTGCTTTGAATGGACAGAAGATTGCTGGTGAAAAGTGGTGTCACATCCTCTACTACTGACATTATGGTTAGCAAACTATGGCTGCCCTAGCCAGAATGGTGCCATCAGAATTGCCTTTTTTGTTACTGCCTTCAGAAGCATATTTGGCACTGGAAGATATACAGAAGGTACTGGTTGCATAGAAATGAGAGGTTTATAATGTCAGTGGCTCTGGGAGGGAGAACTTAAAACACATTCGAGCAAGTTGATGGTACAAATATGAGACAAATACATCTATATCTGGCCACTCCCAGTTATTTACTATTTCTTATAACAAAAGCCATGTTCAGAGATCAACTTTGAGAGATTTTACTCTTTATTAGAATATCTGCTGTTAACTCTAGTGACTTTGAATATAAATTCCTTGCAAGAAATATGTTTTAAATGAGTTGCTTGCACCCATGTTATTATTGATAAGCTTCTCAACTAGTAAAAATGAGCCCCCATTTGTATATGGTAGCACTATTTCTAAAGGTTGTTTGTTATTCTATACAAATCACCTAGACGAAAGACTCACAATTTTTTTTTACTTATGTTTTTCACTATAGAAGAGTGGGAGATTTGCACTTTCCAATCATATAAATTGTGTGTTGCATGTGGGTTTATTGCATTCTGAAGCCTTTTAACTTAGAAAATCTTTCAAAATGCAGTTTTGCTTTGTAATGTAAATACTGGCAGTACATTCTGCACATATATATGTCCATTGAATGTATTTTTAGGCATTTTAAAATAAAGAATATAATATTTTTTCATCTATATAATGTTGCACTACTCTTCAGCTGTCTAATAGTCCCTTCCTTGTCATCAGCTTTCCTTTTGACTTGAATAATTAATAGTCAAGGCTTTGACAGGCATTCATTTAGGTGCATGAATGCAGCTTCGTCCTGGTTAGGTGATCTCTCACTTAATGTGTCCAGTGTAGTATATGTTAGCAACTTTAGGACCAGATGTCTATTGTTTTTGGTCTCTGATCTCCACTGTATGACAGTCAGGTAAGGCACAGTGTACCCTCTTCCATGAGGAACAAAACCTATTAGTGTTGCATCAGTTTTCATCAGCAGACATTGTATCCTTAATTAAAGTGTAACACAACTACAGTGACAGTGCTATGACCTTACTTTTTATATATATATATATATATATATATATATATATATATATATATATTATATTATATTATATTATATTATATTATATATTAAGCATGGCATGGCACTGGAAAAATGCCATATATTTCAGCAAGAAATATGGACTGCCTTATAAGCATAAAGTCTGACATTTTTTTTCTTGAGGTGCATTTACCAGTCATGGTTTGATATCTGTTTCTATAGCCTCCATTGTGTATATAGTGATGTTTACCTTTCCCTACACTATACTGAACAGTCTATTAATTTCATGTTTGTTTTTGTTTCCTACTATGCCTCATTAGTTTCTAGCCACTGATTCAGAACCAGTGAGAAAAAAGGTTAAATCAATGAAGATCAAACTTCTGAACTTGAGCAAAAAATTTGGATTACTTGAAGCTAAAGGTAGGGGAACTGTTAGAAAGAAAGGCATTTCAACAAAATATAGAAGACAATAATGAACATTTTCTGAAGATTGTTAATGAAAACCACAGGTTACATACTGAAAATGACAACCTGATAAATTATATTACTGAACTGCAGTGGGAAAAGGCATTATATGCTGACGTAAAAGAAAAAAACAGGTGTCACTCAATCAGTATATTCAGAAAATGACCACGGAGACCGATGCTCAGGAGGAACTTATCAATAACATTTTATTACAGCTGGATGCATCTGAAAGAAACAGTGAAATACTAAATGAACTTCTGAAAACATATACTAATGAAAAACAAAACCTGACTGTTGAAAGAGATGAATTACAGAAGGAAAACAGTGACCTACTTTTAGCACTGAAAAAATCTAAAACTGACAATGAAGAAAGTAACATACAACTGTCAGTTCTTATAAAAGAAATAACATGCATGGATGTGCATTTACAGACCACTATTTATGTAAAACAATATTTGATTATTGAAATGAATAACCAGCAGCAAGTTAATTGTGAACTGCTGTTAACAGAGGAAAAGTATAAAACAGATAAAGCACAGCTGGAAAGTCAGTTGCAGACAGTTGTCAATGATAGCCAAACATTAATTTTGGAAAATAATAATTTACAGTGCAAAAACAGTGACATGCTGGTGACAGTGGAATTAACTGAAAAAGAAGACATGAATGAAAATCTTATTATAATTATCAATCAAAAACAGAACTTGATCAATGAACGGAAGGATCTGATAAACAACAATAATGACCTGCTCCAGGCTTTGGAAACACTAAGAAAAGAAAATGCAGAAATTCATAATCACTGGCAGACCACTTTTCATGAAAAGCAAAATTTAATGATCGAAAGTGACAATCTGCAATGTATTAACAGTGAACTACAGTCAACAGTGGACACATTTAAAAGGGTACAAGCAGAGATGGAAACAACGTTGCAAAATATTGCAAGCAACAGGCAAGCACTGATTCAGGAAAGGAATGAACTGCAGTACAAAAAAGTGACTTGCTTTTCCGACTGAGATCATTTCAGAAAGAAAAAGAAGACAGGAATACACATCTCCTTACACTCTCAAGAGAAAATCAGGATTTGATTAATGAAAGAAGAGACTTGTATTACCATATTAATGACTTGCTCCTAGCACTGGAAAAAGTAAAAAAAAAAGTGAAGGAAGCAATTAGCTTACATTTGCAGAGAACTGTTCATGACAAACAAAATTTCATCAATGAAAGGGATAAGTTGCAACATGCTAACAGTGTACTACTGTTAACAGTAGAAACACATAAAGAAACAATTGCAGACCTGGAAGGACAGCTCCAGACACATGTCAGTGATGAACAAACAATAAGTGTGGGGAAGACAGACATGCAAAGCAAAGACAGTGCGCTGCAGATTGGTGACCTGCTCCTATTACTGGAAAAAGTAGATAAAGAAAAGGAAAAAATTATCTTACATTTACAGAGAACATCTCATGAAAAGCAAAATGTTATCAGTGAGAAGGATAAGCTGCAACATGTTAACAGTGTGTTACTGTTAACAGTGGAAACACTTAAAGAAAGGAATGCAGATCTGGACACACAGCTCCAAACAGCTGTCAGTGACGAGCAAACAATCCTTGTGGAAAAGCATGACATCCAAAGCAAAGACAGCAAGCTCCTGCTTACACTGAAATCACTCATAAAAGAAGAAGACACAGCTACAGATCTGCTTACATTAAGTAATGAAGTACATAGCTTTGTTAGTGACATAAATGACATACAGTCCAATAACGATGACAAGCTCCCGTCCTTGGAAACATTAGTAAAAGATATGGAAGATATTAACAAAGATTTAAAGATAGCCATTGATGAAAGCCAAGATATAAACATTGAAACTGATAACTTGCAAGATACTAACACTGAATTACTATTAAGATTGGAAGCATTTAAAGCAGAAAACATTGAACTGGGACGACAGCTGCAGAAAGATCTGAAAGAACAAACATCACCTGTGGAAAAGAATTATCTGCAGTGCAAAAACAGTGAACTGTTGTTAGCACTGAAGAGCTTTCAGCAAATCAGTGAAGTCACAAACACAAATCTGCTTAGAGTTACTGAAAAAAAACAAAACACGATTAATGAAAGAACTGAACTGCAAAACAATGCCAATGAGCTGCTCCTAGCACTGGATACAGTGACAAAACAAAATGAAGAAATGAACACACATTTGTAGGCCACTGTTCATGAAAACAAAACCTAATCACGGAAAGGGATAACTTACAACACACTAACAGTGGCCTACTGTTAACACTGGAAGCATATAAAAAAGATAAAACAGAAATGGAAAAGCAGTTACATATGGTTGTCACCGTTAAACAAGCACTAAGTGTGGAAATGAATGCTTGCAGTGCAAAAACAGTCAGTTGCTGTTAACAGTGAAATCACTACAGAAAGAGAAAGAATATATGAATACAGAGCTGCTTAGAATTATTAATGAAAATCAGAACTTGGTCAGTAAAAGTAATGAGCTGCAAAACTGTATCAGTGACCTGTTACTAGAATTAAAAATAGTAACGGAAGAAAAGGAAAAAAATAATATGCATCTGCAGACAACTGTTAAAGAAAAACAAAACATAGCAACTGAAAGAGACAACCTGTTGCACAATAACCATGAACTGCTAATAACATAGGAAACACTTAAAAGACAAAATGAGAACAGGAAAATCACCTGCAGATAGTTCTCTGTGACAAACATACACTAAGTGAGGAAAATAATGGCTTACAATCCAAATCAGAGAACTACTGTTAATTCTAAAAAATACAGAAAGAAAAAGAAGATACAAAGATGCATCTGCTCAAAGTAAATGATGAAAAACAAAATCTGATTAATGAAAATAATGAGTTGCAAAACAATATCAGTAGCCTGCACCTGATGTTAGAAACTGTAGTAAATGAAAGGGATATTTGCAAGCATTTGCAGACCATTGTTCATGAAAAACAAAACATGCTTGAAAGAGAGAGCTTACAACAAACTAACAATGAACAACTAGCAAGAGCAGAAACATTTAATAGAGAAAAAGCAGAGATGAAAAGACAGTTGCTGATAACTGTCAGTGAAAAACAAAGAGAATTTATAGAAAAGGGTGACTTGTTATATGAAAACAGTGAGCTGCTCTTAGCATTGAAAGCATTACAAAAAGAGAATGAAGACATGAACAACCATTTATGTATAACTGCTGGTGAAAAAATAGAACTTGATCAAAGAAAGGAATATACTGAAAAAGAATAACAATGACCTGATACTAGCTCAGGAAACGCTAACAAAAGAAAATGAAGCTAAAAACCATTTCCAGATCATTTCTCAAGTAAAACAGCATTCGATACCTAAAATAACTATCTTACAAAAGACTAATGAGCTCCTTTTACTTTTTTTCCTGGACAAGAGTATATTCAAAGAATGTCTAGTATGTCCAGTGTGATGATATGGGCAAGTGCAAGCACAGCCAGCTGGAGATTTATAAAGAATGATATGTCCATTGAAAATCATGCTGATTTATACAAGATGCTTGTGTTACAAATGGATTAGAACTGCATGCCATTTGTATATCAAACTGATTTGTACAGAATGCTTGTGCTGAAAATGTATGTGTGAGCTTTGCTTGAGTTATATTTTGAATCAACAGTGCACCCTGCTAAAATGAAAAGAAATGTACATGTATTATTGTAACTGAATTAAATGTACCAGCTAGCTTACTTTAAGAAAAATAAGGGATATTTAAATGAGCTGTTAAACCATTAAAATGTCACCCTACAGTGCTGAAAATTACCGGAGACACTAGGTCTGGGAAAAAGCCTTTGTTCATTAGCTCAGTAAAAAGAAGGGAAGCCCCAGGCACTGTCATAAATATTTAGATGTGTATTGCAGCTGTCTATGCTAAATTCCTGTCTCAGCTTCAAAGGTGAATACTTCAAAGAACTTGGAGTCAGGTGACCAGATGAGGTCATTCTGCCAGCCATCTTGGCAATTTTATTTTAGATATTAAAAAGAGAAATCTCAGAGTATTGAGTATTTTCTTTGGAAGCCTGAATAGAAAGACTGCTTGTGTATTTCATCTTGCCTTGCTCAAGTAAGTTATTAGGGAACAGTAAATTCTCTTATATTCAGTTAGGAATATAGTGAAGCTTAGTTTAGAGTGTATTTTTCTGTATTTGTATGAGTCTGTCCATCAATGTTAATTTCAATATTTTCTGTAATTTGAACTCTGTAGTTTACTGTAAATATATATTCAATATTTTCATGTTCTTTTATTATTTATTAACTATGTTTAAAACTTTTTTGTGGCTGGTCCTTGTAGAAAGTATCTAACCTTTGAGACTACTTATATTTATTTGTTGAGACTGTGTGAGCCACTCCAGAAGGCCTAACTATCTTGGTCAACTACTATCATTTGTATTAGTATTAATATTGCACCATATAATTGGATACCCCTTTATAAGAGCCTTATATTAACTGACTGGTGGCATTGAATCTACAAGTCTGGGCAAAGCTGGTAGAGTGGGCGATCTGTGCCAGGCTTTCCCAGGTGTGTGTGTGTGTGTGTGTGTGTGTGTGTGTGTGTGTGTGTGTGTGTGTGTGTGTGTGTGTGTGTGTGTGTGTGTGTGAAGCACTGGGTTCACAGAGAGGGTGCTGGAGGACTTGGCTTGGACACTTACAGCTATACCAGTGGGGAGTCTTACTGTGGACCTGGAGGGAGATAGATATAGAGACATCCAGACCCCAGGCTGAGTGTGTTCCCTGTGTGCTCTTAAGGGAAACTGTACTTGATGCAGAGAGGTCTGCATCTGGAAATACTGAGTGTATCCATTTGAATAACAGGAAAAAGACCAAGACAAAGGTAAACCAGGTCTGCAAAAAACACAGTATAAATCCAACAGATGTATATAGACACTGGAAATGCTCAATGAAGTAGACATTTTTAATATTCCACAATATTCACAAAGCTTTCAGGGATGGCTACCCTTCTTCAGTGTAATAACAAAAGTCTACATTTAGCACTATGACTTCAATATATAGTTTATTAATAAGATCACATGACACATCCAAGAAAATTCTTAAAGAGCTAGTACACTCATCGCAAGCAAAGATAAATGCATTCAAAATATGTGCAAACAAGTACATATAAATGGAAATGATACTAACTTTTGCATTAATTCCTGGTTCAGAGTCAGCTAACTGCCATGTAATCCAATTATATCTGGGGACCTCAGATTTCTTATTCAGGTCTCCACCTCTTCTAGTCTTTGAAACAATCTGTATCACCCTCAATTTAAATTCATGGTCCTCCCTTTTTCTAAAATATGTTTAGTTAAAGCATTTTCTGTAACACATCTTTGTATTTCAGAAGTGTGTTCAGTTACACGATCTTTAATCTTACATGTGCTTTTGCCTATACAAAATGCAGGACAAACAGGGAAAGTATCAAAGTAAACAATATTTATGATATTAAAAGTGGCACAATAGCTGAAGCTAAAGTTTTTATTTGCTTATGCAAGGCTTACAAGACAGCATATTCCCAGTCTAACAGTAGTGTTCCCCCTACTCTAATAAAAACTGTGAATGATAGAGTGCCCAGCTTTTACAAATTAGTCCGTCCCTGCCTTTAATGAACAGAACAAGGTGTAAGTGACTATAGCCTGTTATACTCTGATAACACTACACTTTATTAACTTTCAGTCATCCCCAGTAATTACTGAAATAAATTAACTGCTCAATAGGCACTATCTGACGGCCTTCAAGCCATACCAGGTGCACAGACTGAATTGCTCATGCCTTCTCCCAAACCCCACCCACGAAACAGAAAACTACCACCAAAAGTCCTTACAAAGTGTCCTTCTTAAGCATAATATAACAGGGTTTTGTGGGTTTACTAAAACAAACAAAACAAAAGAAGTTCCACTGGCATACATGAGCTCCGTGCTAAAAATACTGATTTATTAAATATTAAAGCAAAAAACACGGCATGTGTGTAGATTCAAACAATGCATTGTTAGACATGCTTGTGTTCAAATAAATGTCAAAAAATTCTGAAAACTCTATAAATGACCTATTAACACTATTTTCTTCAATAAACCGGTCACAGGGTAAGTTTGGATCTAGAACAGTGTTACTCATTTCATTAAATGTGTCATGCCCAATACTGCGAATGACAGTGTGCATTTCATTATTTTCACTGTTCACAACTTCACTGTTCTCAAATTGCATATATAAATTGTCCACAAAATCATTTAAAATTGTATGTTCCACCTCCCTCTCCCTTTCCCCCTTCCCCTCCTGTTGTTCATTCCCCTCTGTTGGCATTCCTGACAGTTTCTTTGCCCATTCCGGGCCTGGCCGACCCAATTAATTAGGCGTTCTGAACGCCTTAATTGGGCGGAATGCTCAAAAAAATGTTCCTGGTTGGCTTCACATTCACTTTCAAAATCATCATTCTGGGTTTCTGGATCTCCCAGGTCCCCATTATTTCCATCAGGAAACTCTGGAGCATTATTTTGGGTGGGGGTAAACAGTCTTGTTTTTATAGTCTTTAAAGTATTTGTCAAGTTTCTTCTGTTTCTTGGAATAGTTGTCACTAACAAACTTATTTAAGTCAACAAAAATATTTTAATAATTCATTAACACAGTTGGATATAATAAGTCATAAGTTATACACATGTTAATGTCATTAATTTCTCTTTGCAAAGCTTTCAACTTACGTACATTGTCCCTTACCACAATCGCCATCAGCTCGAGTCCCATCTTGACAAAGAGCTCAACAAGCTCTTTGTGCATAACAGAGCCTGCCTCTGTCCCTCCTGGGTATTTCCAGATACACAGGCCCTTAGGAACTTACTATTGACTTGCAGAGGTATTTAAAAACATGTTGTCCAACTGTAGTGACTTAAAACATTTGCATAACTGCTCCAGTTGAAAAACCTATTGGTTGACAGTTCCCCTTTCACTTCTCTCCAACACTTCAGTGTGCTTAACGTTCATGTTAGGCATGTGGAACACATCATTCAGACCCATTATTACAGGAAGATCCACAACCAAATTTCTCAAAATACCAGGATCTTCCATGTTTACTGGGGTGTGTAGTGTTAATAACTTGACCTGTGAATCTGAAATATTAAGAGTTCCACTTCCACCGTTAATATTGGCTTTTAAGTTAACTGACAACTCTTTTACAACCTGGGTGAGTTCCCCTAACAGCATTCCGATGGTACGTTCAGCTTTAGCCCCTGCCATGCCCAGAAATTCAAACCAGGAACCAAACAAAAAAATACTTTAAAAACTAAAAACTAAAACAAACAAAACAAACGAAATTCCACTGGCATATACAAACTTTGTTCTAAAAAATGCTGATTTATTAAATATTAAAGCACAAAACACGGCAAAACACTATGACTAAGTGCTTTCACCTCAAAAGGCATCATCAGAGTCATGTTTTCATTCAGAACACACCATAAATACTACACATCATTTCCTCTTTTCCAATACTTTCAAAAATCTAACCCTTACCATACCTATACGTTTTCAGTTCTATTAAAGGTTTCACTCAAGTCAAGAAATACAAACATAGAAAATAAAAATGAAACTGAAAAGTAAAAAAATGTAAAAAAAATAAAACCTGCAGTAAAAAAACACAATTTAAATTTCTAAAAGAACTATAATAATAACATGCATAAAGTTATCATAATTTTTATACTGTTGTAGTTCAATCGTGCAAAACTAGCAAAGTTACAGTAAAAAATATTTCCAATGATAATAATTCCATAGCACACAAATGCATGTCCATAACCTAACACAGTTTCCTCTTTTGCTTTAACACGCTAGCTATAGAAATGTATTTATTAATTCCAGGTTCAACCTTAGCATTCAATCTAAATTGCCATTTAGTTTCCTTAATTACTATGCCTAACTTGGGGTCACCTCCTCTATCTTCTCTGTAGGCCCTGTCAATTACAAAAAACAAACATCTTTTGTAATTTGAACATACAGATGAGTGTAGGAAAAGTGAACTGGGTATTTTCTTGTTTTTAATGTCCCTGGCGTGTTCAGCAATTCTGTCTCTCAGCCGCCTAGTGGTTTTCCCCACATAAGATGCCTGACAGGAAATACATGTGGCCACATACACCACCATCTTGGTGTTACAATTACACCTTCCAGGACATTGTACATTCCTGTGGAAGCCCACAATCTTAACATATGGCCCAACACCAACAGAGGGGAATGAATAACAGGAGGGGAAGGGGGGAAAGGGAGAAGGAGGTGGAACAGACAATTTTAAATGATTTTGTGGACAATTTATATATGCAATTTGAGAACAGTGAAGTTGTGAACAGTGAAAAATAATGAAATGCACACTGTCATTCGAACTATTGGTCATGACAGATTTGATGAAATGAGTAACACTGTTCTAGATCCAAACTTACAGGGTGACCAGTTTTTTTAAGTAAATAGTGTTAATAGGTAATTTATAGGGTTTTTGGAAATTTTTGATGTTTATTTGAACACAAGCATGTCTAACAACAGGGTTTATATCATAACCATGAAACCGCACAACATCGAACGGCATTTCATCGAATCCGAAACCTCGAACGCTGACAATATTGAAGCCGTGGAACATCGAATTCTTACCCAGGGCAAGAATTCGGTGGGCTGTTCCGCGGCTTTGCTATTTCCTCCACTGTGGTGCGATCTCGGACTTGGTATATTTAAGTAGGGGGGTGTGGGAACACAGCATCCCACATTAGACATAGTTTTTGGTGTGTTTGTGTTGTGTGTGTGTTTCTCGGAACAGCAATTTTTTTCCCTGGGAAAAAAATCCGCTGTTCTGAGCTTTCGATGTTCTCACATTTCGAGCTTCCAAGTTCGAGCTTATGGTGTTCGATATTTTGGAAGTTCGATTATGTGATATAAACACCAATAATGCATTGTCTGAATCTACACAGATTGTAAACAAACACACTGTAGATATTGTAGTTAAGGATGGGTTAACCATCTATAACCTTAGTGACTTGTTGATTAGGGAAGCACACTTTAAGTTATTAAAAAGAGGTTTTAACTTAATCTCTGAATACATGGCCGATGTGACAAATGTGTTGATAAATTTAAAGATGTATGTTAGAAAATTTAATTTGTGTTTATTTTTTTCATTGCAAAACAGCTATGTGGAAAATGCATTGGAACCGTTGAAACGCACTAGTACTTTCATCCTCCCCTGTAACCCACTAGTCAATGTCCTAGAAAAACTGTTTGAAATCGAAATAAGGAAAATATGTGATAATAAGATTGGTTTTATGGACACTTTGACTAGTGATGAAAGGGTAGTCTTAAGAGAATTAATAAAAAACAAGGAATACCTTCATGAAACCTGATGGGGGGGTGGGATTGCAATTATGTCACGTGTAGACTATGTAGGAAGGATGTATGACATTTTGAACAATTTGACCACATATGAAAGAGTGTCAAAAAGTGAGGTGAACAGGGCATACACTAAAATTGCCATTTTTTTGCAGGACGCACTTTTTGAGGGGCTCATTACTAAAGTGGAATTTGATTACCTGACTAATAGTACACCTGTTATTCCATCTATTTTTTGCATCCCAAAGTGCCACAAGGATCCTTCAAATCCCCCCTTCAGATACATAGTTGCCACCGGGGGTTCTAAAACTGAGCCCCTGGTGGCATATATAGATCACGACTCGAAGGCGACTTTGCAAGTTTGCCCGCAGGTTCTTAAGAACTGCTAGCATTGTCTGGAAATGCTTCGGGCGGTTGACATGAGTAGGGATTTTATGTTCCTTACAATTGATGTGATCAATTTATTTTCAGTCATATCCCATCAGGAAGGACTGTAACTATATCATGATAGTTTGATTAATGGGCACTTGTTGCTAAACAATAAAATCAACTTTTTGGTGAACCTAATGGAAATTTTGAAAAATAATTTTTTTGTATTTTGAAGGGGAACTCTTTCGTCAAACTACAGGAGTGGCTATGGGGGCCAAATGCGCATCTGTTTTTGTGAATTTAGTGTTGACAGAGTGGGAAAAACTATTTGTGTTCACCTCACCATTCTGGTTCAAGATAATTTTATTTTTGAGATTATTGGATGATATACTGATTTTGTGGGGAGGAACGATTGATGAAGCAAAGGAATTTGTGGATTATTTGAATTCGACTACATCTTACTTAAAATTTATACACCAGCTGCATTCTTCCAAGATTCACTATCTAGACATAGAACTGGACAAAAGTCAGGGAATCTTGAGATCAACCATCTATAGGAAAGACACTTATTCTAATACTTTTCTTCAGTTTGATAGTTGCCATCCGGCCCACCAAAAAAGAAGTGTGGTTAAGGGCCAGATGGTTTGGATCTCAGTTTTAATTAGTGACGACATGACGTTCCAGCAAGAGATGGACATCCTTACTGATATGTTTAAAACTAGGGGATACCCTACCAAAATGTTGTACAAGATAAAGAATGAGGTGAACAAAGGTATGACTTCAAAATTTGCACCCATATTAAGAACAGGTGAGAGTTTAGCGAATAACTGTCAGAGAACTACTTTGAAAGATGAGGTTTTTGTTATTCCTACAATCAGTTAATGCACCAATTGATCCCCAAGTTCAATGTTATTTGGGAGAATGTATTTGATGCTGAGCTTAGGGGTAAGCTGGGGCAAAGACCCATAGTGGTGTATAGCAAAGGTAGGAATACTAAGGAATGGCTGGAGCTGGATGATAGAAATATAAAGGGAAATTATAATTCAAGAATGAGTAAATGTGGGGCCTGTAACTGGTGTAAGTACATCAACGATGGGCCATACGATGAGACTGCAGGATTTCACAGGAACCTACAATGTGTAATTGCAACACTGAGATGGTGGTTTATGTGCCCACGTGTATTTCCTGTCAGGCATTTTATGTGGGAAAAATCACTAGTCAGCTGAGAGAAAGGATTGCTGAACACACTAGGGACATTAAAAACAAGAAAACATCCAGTTCACTTTTCCTACACTCATCTGTATGTTCAAATTACAAAACATTTTTGTTTTTTGTAATTGACAGGGCCTACAGAGAAGATAGAAGAGGTGACCCCAAGTTAGACATAGAAATTAAGGAAACTTAATCACAACTTAGATTGAAGGCTAAGGTTGAACCTGGAATTAATGAATACATTTCTATAGCTAGTGTTGATAAAGCAAAAGAGGAAATTGTGTTAAGTTAAGGACATGCATCTATGTGCTATGGAATTATTATCACTGGAAATATTTTTTACTGTAACTTTGCTAGATTTGCATGATCAAACTACAACAGTATAAAAATTATGATAACTTCAAGCATGTTATTATTATAGTTCTTTTGGAAACTTAAATTGTGTTTTTTTTTTACTAAAGGTTTTATTTTTTTCCATTTTATTTACTTTTCAGTTTCATTTTTATTTTCTGTTTGTATTTCTTGACTTGAGTGAAACCTTTAATAGAACTGAAAAAGTATAGGTATGGTAAGGGTTAAAGTTTTGAAAGTATTGGAAAAGAGGAAATAATGTGTAGTATTTATGGTATGTTCAGAATGAAAACATATGACTCTGATTATGCCTTTGGAGGTGAAAGTGATTAGACATTGTGTTTTGCCATGTTTTGTGCTTTAATATTTAATAAATCAGCATTTTTAGCACAAAGCTTGTGTATGCCAGTGGAATTTCTTTTGTTTTGTTTGTTTTAGTTTTTAGTTTTTAAAGTATTTTTTGCTTTGTGGGTTTACTATTTTATACTAGCACTGTAGCCTGATATTTAGTATTACATTATAATAAAATAATGCTGTATGACTCTAATTGCATTATACCTGCTTAGTAGTAACTCTCTCATATCTTTTGGTCACAGAGTAGCACTACAGCACCTCCCAACCACTGACAGCCCCCCATATACTGAGCACAAGAACCACCCTTGCGAGAGCCCCAGGACAGGAGCACCATCAGACTCTCTATTGTTCCAGGCAAAAGGTTAACATCTGCCTAGCTTAATAGCTACACACCACAAGGGTTGGGAGTGGGAAAGTGCATTCTTAGTGGTACCCCCCACCATTTCCTATAGGCCATACATCACCACAACCAAGATTCCTATGGGAATTTTCACCCGTGTTCCTCCCCCAACTCAATTAGTCTTTTAAAATATCTATCACTTGAATACCCTCATCTTATTTGGGTTTAGATAACCAGCAGACTTCCATAGTCACTATAGAAACAACCTTGACCACTTATCCATCATTAATATAACTACCATCTTGCTGATAGTTTTTTGCAGTCACTTACGTACACTAGGTGCAGCCTGCTCTGTTCACCCTCGCCACAAGTCAGGCTCACTTTGCTCCCCTGCCCTGCCCTCATTTCCCACCCACCCCACTACTCGTAGCTTTATTCTAGCCCCTGATCACCTGACCACATACCACACCCAACAACCAGTCAAATAGAACTACTCCCATGGCCCACCCAAAAACACTTAATAAAGTCCCTCTCCTTTACACTGCTCCATTAACTAATACACCCTGTCATCATGACCCACACTGACTACTCTCAGCACTACCCTCCTCTACTTCTCCTATTTGTCTCATTCATAGCCCTCCTTGTAATTTCCTCCAGTACCTCCCACCATCATTCACTCTCTCATCTCAATTACAACAAATTCTCCACCTTACCCCTTACCACATCCACCCCACAAACACTTACACTCCCCTAATCAACTATACACCATCCCTCCCCTAACCACTCCACCCATAAGCTGCATCCCACAGACTAAAATGCAACCTAGCTACAAATATCACTGTCTACTATTCTCCTACCTAAAAACCCTTTCCAACCTAGCAACTCATTTACTACTAGGGGGCGACATCCACCCTAACCTAAGCCCAGTATGCACCCCCACAAGTGCAAATGATAGCCATTGCCCACTTAAGTACAAACCCACTGACCTACTAATGCTAAATCTCAACATCCGTAGTATCACAAACAAAATAGAAGAACTGCACTCATCTATCTCCAAATATAACCCCGATATACTGCTCATAACAGAGACTTGGCTTAAACCCTATGTCAAAAACAACTCCATAACCCCACCTGGTTATAACATTCTAAGAGTTGACAGACCACAGAAAAGAGGTGGAGGTATTGCCCTATTGTACAGATCTAACTTAAAAATCCAACTCTTAAAAAAACCCACAAACTATAATAGCACTGAGATTATACTAGCCAGTCTTCTCCTAAACCAACATAAACAACTAAACTTGCTGGGAATATATATCCCACCAGGTGACAACATAACCACCATAGAATCAATACTCCACTGGGCCTCTCACTCCCTCCCTCATGAAACCATAATATTAGGCAATGTTAACCTAGACTGGAAACCTTCCCACTCCCCAGCACCAGCCAACCACATTAACCTATATAACTTTACCCAACTCATCCAAAACACCACCCATATAGATAAAGCCACCAAAAGAGAATCCATATTAGACTGGATCCTCACTAACCAACCCAACACTGCCCACCGAAGTGGGACACTGCCCAATTCTCTCAGCTACTACAACCCAACCTATCTCCTTCGACACAAACTTAAATGCAAAAACCCACTCTCCCTATTACATACCCGATCCCGCAAAAACGTTCCCACTGACCTGTTCACAGAAACATTAAAATCTTGTAACTGAGCTCCCACCAAAACCCTTCCCCTGGACAGAGCAGTTGAATACTTAATACAACATTCCTAACAATCCTAAACCAACTAGCCCCAATAAAGACAATCAGAACATGTAGCAACCCTGCCCCCTGGTTACTTAAAATTACAAAGGCTTTATTAAAACAAAGGGATAAAGCCTTGAAAGCCTCGCATCAACTTAAAACAACCACAACCAGACAAACTTATTTAGAACTTAGAAATAAGGCAAAAAAAAAACAGATTAGGATAGACAAACAAAATCACTACCTAAACTAATTTAAAACAATGATGCTGATGGTCAGTAAAGACTGAAAGATGCAGATTTAGTGTAAAAGTAATTTAATTTTCCACTTTTGTCTCACCAAGACTTCATCAGAAAAACAAATGAACAAATGAAACAGTACCTCCAAAACTGAGAATAAAAACTTCTCAAATTTATTACATACCACTGAATGCTTATATAGGGGGTTATTCTCATCCTTAGTTTTAATACTGTACATATGTTCTCTCATTCTTTCCATCAAAGTTCGTGTGGTCATTCCTACATAAAATGCTTTGCATCCACTGCACAAGGCAATGTATACCAAACCCCTATCAAGAAACATAGAGGTGATCCTATGAAATTCACTATTCAAATCTGTACAAGAGGTAGTCATATGACAAGCTCGTATGTATTGTCCCTTAGGAATGTTCTTTTTAATAAAATAGAGACAATTACTTTTGAAGCGTAAATAACCATTGGTAAAGGTGTCTTTTCTATAAATTTTACTCTCAAATTGCCTATCCAATTCATTCCATTCTAAAGTCACATCAAGAAAATCTACTCTATTCCCAATGTCACTGCTCACAAACTGTAAATACCCAGATTGAGCATTCAAATCTTCCATAAACTGTTCACTAATATTACGATCTCCTTCCATAATGAAAATGAGGTCATCTAGAAATCTGGCACAAAAATGTATATTGTATGTAAATTTCAACCTAGAAAGAATGTAAGATTCCCACCACGCCATCATTATATTAATGTAAGATGGTGCTGCAGGTGAACCCATCGCAACTCCCTTACACCGTTTGAAAAAACGTCCATCAAAAGTGAAATAATTATGCTCTAAAATAATTTCTAATAAACTACAAACGAAGTTAACTTGACAGAGTTCCAGATTAGAGTCTAAAGAGAAAAATTCTCTTACTGCTTCCACTCCCTGTTCATGAGCAATACAGGTGAACAGTGCCACTACGTCTGCTGTCATAATAAAATGCTTTTCTTTATCAAAAACAAAACCTGAATGAAAATTCCTAAACTTATCCAACAAGTCCCAGGAGTCCGTTAAATAAGAAGGAAAACTTTGTGCCACTGGGTTCAAATAAAAATCAATCAAAGCTAAACCTTCAGTGGCTGAATGAGGAGCAGAAACTATCTGTCTAAATGGTGGGTCGGTCATACACTTACGGATTTTAGGAATACCAAATAGTGTGCCGACCCTCGGTTTTTCTACAAGACAAAAATTATACATTCTCATATCTATGACATCATTCATACGTGCTTCATATAAATAGATGTTAATAAATTGGAAACTCTTGTGAATGTCCCTAATATTTACTTCAGAATATTCTTCCATGTTATTCAATAATTTAAACATAGATGCTTTATATTGTTCATTGGTCATTACTACAATATTACCCCCCTACAGGACCACACGAACTTTGATGGAAAGAATGAGAGAACATATGTACAGCATTAAAACTAAGGATGAGAATAACCCCCTGTATAAGCATTCAGTGGTATGGAATAAATTTAAGACATTTTTATTCTCAGTTTTGGAGGTGGTGAAAACAGATCCCATGGGTGGAGACTTTAAAAATGTGATAGAACAGAGGGAAATCTCTTGGCAAATAAAATTGAGGGCAGATAAAAGACCAGGACTAAATGATGTAATGCATATTAAATGCTTCTTGAAATATAGAAAGTTAACTATTAGGAAAGTGTAATTAACATTTTCCTTTTAAAGTTGAATACAGTTATGAGATGTCTTTTTAACTTGATGAATGTTTCTGACAATGTGAATTTTCATTGGTTAATTGATTAATTATATGTATAAGGAATGTATTTTAGATGTACTGCTTGAGTTTTACTGTTTCATTTGCTCATTTGTTTTTCTGATGAAGTCTTGGTGAGACAAAAGCGGAAAATTAAATTACTTTTACGCTAAATCTGCATCTTCCAGTCTTCATTGAGCATATCTGTACCCAACATCCAACTGCTACAAACCCAAGCCCAAGAATCCTTCTCTGAAATAGAAAACTGGCTAAACAATTCTCAGCTAATATTCAACCCAAAAAAAAACACAGCTAATACTATTCAGCCTAATAAAGACTATAGACACCACCTTCTCCATCCTCTCAGCCAATAACACCCCATAACTCCTGTCCCCAAGGCCAAACTATTAGAAATTACAATTGCCCACCAACTTAAATGCAATAGACACATCACCCCAACCATCTCAAAAGTCCATAAAAATCCATGCTGTCTCTATTGCAGTAACACATTTCTAACCCTGGAATCCAGAACTACCATAGCCAGAACTCACCTCCTATTAACCCTACTTTATGCATCCTCAGTATTAACACAACTCAATAAGACTGACCATGACAAACTATCTACATGCTGCAACAAAATAGCTAGGTTTGGAACCAATGCTAAATCATGCTCACACCACTGTCAAGCCCTGCATAAGCTACACTGGTTAGAATTTCCAAATCTACTTCACTACCACCAGCTCAACCTAGCCCATCAGATATTGTAGCACCCAAACAAAACTCCTGCCCTAACAGGCCTACTAAACTTCCACAGCACCAACAGGGAACTATGATCCTGTAACAAAGCCCTAGTAGAAGTCATTCCATGTAAAAACATCTCAGGGGAATCTCTATTCCCTTATGAAGTTGCAAAATTATAAAACACACTGCCCCCACACCTCAGGCTACAAACCCACACTGCTACATTCAAATAACTCCATAAATCACACTTCCAATAATACCATATATGTAATTGCAATGACCCTCCCTGAACCCACCTCCTAACCCAGCCTATTACCCCAGTCCCCCTTGCTAAACACATTTCCACTGTCTTATACTACACCCCTAAGCAGATAGAACACAGTGTAAATACCTAGTACAATCTCATTTCTATTAAGTTGATTGTATATATACTATACCTATGCTTAACTACTATGTTTTTAAGAACAATTTTCTGCTAAAGACTTGTCAAACTCTTTTAACATTCTTAATTCTTAAGCAGTGTTAAACATTGTTAACTATTTTTTACTTTGAATCTTCTGATAACAACTTCTCTAAACTATTGTTATTTCTTTAACTGTTGTTAGCATTGTCAAACTTTTTTAATTATTGTTATTTAATTACTCTGTAATTAGTGAAGCTTTTCTCCCCAGGACTCTGCTGAAAAAGGACACCTAGTGTCCAGTCAGACAATCATGGTAAATAAATGTCAAATAAATAACAAAATAAAATTGTTTTTGGGTATATAAAGCTATCATTGGTTATAATATATTCACAGCTCACACAATTGTAACATGGAAAAGTCCCAAACTTACTCATTTTAGGACTAATTTTAGTTGTGTTATAAGAAAAATCTTTATAAAATAAATGCATCCTAAGGTGAGGACAATTCTTGTATGCAAAGCTATGTTTTGAGCCAATAACAGCTTTAAGTTCTGGCATACTCTCAAGAATGCCCCAGTTTTTTATCTATTTTTTAGTCTATTCATCTTTATACTGTAAGTTGTAGTATGCCTTAAGTAATTTTGTTCTCTTCTCTGTGCTATCCCCTACCCAGATGTTTGGGGACATGTTCCCTGGGAAACCAGGAAGCACCCACCTGGTGCAGCACAATGTGGATACAGGACCCCAAAGGCCTATTAAGCAGGTCCCTTACAGGGTGCCTGAGTGAGTCAGACAGACTCTGATGGAGGAGATACAAGAGATACAAGAGATGTTGGAATTGGATCCAGGAGTCCAGCAGTCCCTGGGCCTCTCCAGTGGTGCTGGTACCAAAGAAGGATGACATCCATACCTTTCAACCTCTTACAGCAAGAAATCTGGACAAAGCTATAAATAAAAGTGGGACAAAGGCCCAAATAAAGGGATAATTTTTAAATATCACTCTTGCAAACTTAGAAAGTTGATAGAATAACGTGTTTTGCATTAACATGAATTTTCTGAAGGGTTTGAAGTCTGAAATGTCTGTTATTATTGTCTGGCTTAAATATTTAATGAGTTGCCACTAATTTTCCAGAAAACCACAATTTTATGAAAAATGGACCAAATATTTGAGGCAAAAATCTGGACATTCTGCAAAATTCTGTACTGTTGAGAGGTATGAGGCAGCACCAGGTTCTGTGTGGACTACAGGAAACTAAATAGTCACTCAGAGTCTGATGCTTATCTCATGCCTAGGACAGATGGCACCCTAGAGCAGCTGGGTGGGGCTAAGTATCTGAACATGAACTACAGGCAGGTGACCTTGACTACCAACGCTAGAGAAAGGTCTGCCTTTCTTACTCCTTCTGACTTGTATAAGGTCACAAAGATCCCCTTTGGGATGAAAATTGCCCCAGCAACTTTCCAGAGGCTGGTAGATCATATCCTAGCAATAGCAGGAGATTATGCCCTTGTTTACCTAGATGATTTTGCCATCTACAACCATTCCTGGCAAGAGCACCTACAGCATGTCAGGGAGGTGCTGGGCAGACTGCAGATGGCAGTAAGTGTAAGATGGGTATGGCAGAGGTCTCCTATTTGGGATATAGAGTGGGGAGTGGTAAGATCGGACCAGAACCTACCAAACTGGAAGCCATTCAGGCATGACCTGTCCCTGTGCCTGAGTGAGTCAGACAGACTCTGATGGAGGAGATACAAGAGATACAAGAGATGATGGAACTGGATCCAGGAATCCAGCAGTCCCTGGGCCTCTCCAAAAAGCAGGTAAGGGCATTCTTAGGGGCAGCGGGGTAGAAAAAAAGGGTTGTCCCCAATTATAGTACCATAGCTGCTCCCCTCAAGGACCTGATAAGGAAAAACAATCCAGATAAGGTAGTGTGGACCCCAGCATGTGAGCAAGCATTCCTGAAGCTTAAATGAGCTTTTGTGAGGAACCTCTGTGTTAGCCAGTCCAGTTTACAGCAAATAAATTGTACAGGTGGATGCTTCAAACCATGGGGTGGGGGCTGTAAATAGCCAGGTTTCCTCAGTGGGAGATGAGAACCCAGCAGTATATCTCAGCCATAGACTTCAACCCATGGAGGAATTTTATGCAGCTGTAGAAAAGAAATTTCTAGCCATAGTATGGGCACTGCAGAAACGTCAGCCTTATCTGTATGGAAGGAAATTCACTGTACTTACAGACCACAGTCCCCTAACATGGCTACATAGAGCCAGCCAGCAAAATGTCAAGTTATTAAGATGTAGTTTAGGATTGCAGGCATATGACATGACAGCACAACTCCGTAGTGGGGTCAGCAATGCCAACTCAGATGGGCTCTCAAGACAGGGAATGTGGTAACATATTCTCAGATAGGCTTATTTCTCTCAAGCCATGTTTCTCAAGGGCCACTTGAAAAACTAGCTTCAGTCTTTGAGGGGGAAGAGGTGGTGGCAGTGGTGAGATCATCACGTGCTAACATATTTGTGAGCAGTGTTGGAATACTGAATTTCTGTAGCCTGTAAGCAGTTGTCACTAAAAAAGGTATTTGTACTCTCAAGCTGCCACAAAGTAGACATTCAGAGTTTCATATCACAATAGTTTTATTTATTTACTTTTTGTAAGCTTAGTCAGGGAGAGCAGGCAAGGACATCAGCAGAGGAGTATACCACTGCCACCAAATATGTGATGCCCACCACTGTTACCAATATGTGATGGCTACTACTGCCACCAATATCTAATGTCCCCGTGCTGGACCAGTAATCAAGGAGCCTGAATCCTCACCACTGACACTGGAGAGGGACATGCACTTGGAATACAAATGAATACACTCAGTATTTCCAGCTGTAGACCTCTCTACATCAAGTATATTTTTTCCCTTAAGAGCACACAGGGAACACACTCAGCCCGGGGTCTGGATGTTTGTACATCAGTCTCCCACCAGGTCCCCAATAAAACCCCTTACATGTACAGCTGTAGGGCTAGGTCCTCAGCCTAGTGTCCAAGCCAAGTCTTCCAGCACCTTCTCTGTGAGCCCAGTGCTTCATGTCCCTACCATAAGTAGATGACACACACACACACACTCTTTAAGATTTAATTTTCACACACACACACACACACGACTGGGAAAGGGCGGTACATATCACCCGGTCTACCAGCTTTGCCCAGAGTATAAGGTAGATTCACTGCCACCAGTCAGTTACTATAAGGCTCTTACAAAGGGGTATCCAATATACAGTGCAATGTTAATATTAATACAAATGATAGTAGTTGACCAAGACAGCTAGGCCTTCTGGAGTGGCCCACACAGTGTCACCAAATAAATATAAGTATTCTCAAAAGTTAGATATTTTCTACAAGGACCAGCCACAATAACAGTTTTAAATATATTTAATAATAAATAATAAAAGACATGAAAATATTGAATATATGTTTACAGTAAACCACAGAGTTCAGATCACAGAAAATATTGAAATTAACTTTGATGGACCAACTCATACAAATAAAGTAAAACACTCTCTAAACTAAGCTTCACTATATTCCTGACTGAATCTAAGATAATTTACTGATCCCTAATAACTTACTTGGGCAAGGCAAGATGAAATACATGAACAGTCTTTCTGATCAGGCTTCCAAAGAGAATACTAAATAAGGTGAGATTTCTCTTTTTAATATCTAAAATATAATTTCCAAGAGGGCTGGCAGAATGACCACACCTGGTCACCTGACTCTCAGTTCTTCACAGTATTCCTCTTTGCAGCTCAGACAGGAATTTGGCATAGATGGCTAAAATACACATCTAAATGTTTATGGCAGTGCCTGGGGCTTCCCCTCTTTTTACTGAGCTAATGAACAAAGGCTTTTCCCAGATCTAGTGTCTCTGGTCCTATTCAGTAGTGTGGGGTACAGTTTTAATTGTTTAACAGCTCAGTTACATTTCCCTTATTTTTCTTAAAGTAGGCTAGCTGGTACATTTAATCCAGTTGCAATAATACATGTATGTTTCTTTCCATTCCTGCAGGGTGCCATGTTGATACATTTTACAACAATTAATACAAACAAAGCTCACAAATACATTTTCAGCACAAGCATCTATACAAATAAGTTTGATATACAAGTGATATACAGTTCTAATACATTTGTAATACAAGCATTTTGTATAAATTAGCTTGATATTCAAAGGACATATCATTCTTTATAAATCTCCAGCTGGCTATGCTGGCACTTTCCCATATCATCACATCCAGTATTGTAACACTTAATGTAAGTTGGCTGACTGAACAAACTGCCACATCTGAAACCTCATACATCTGTGAAGCAGAGAAACCAACCACAAATCTATGTTTGGGAGAAATGTAACCAGTCATGGCACAGACGTTTACAACTTTACTACTGACATAGGATCATAGGATCATAGGTTAGTACTAGGCTAACTGCCCTTGAAAGCCATTTTAAGCCTAGCCAATTATATCCTGAGATCAATTCAAACCCTGTACCTTGTTGTAAAAACAAAAAAACCATAAGGCCACCTCCCTCCCCCTTGTCCTTGTATTAAGATATGTAGTTTAGGATTGTGCAGGCAGGACAGACATGACAGCAACAGAGTGGGGTCAGCAATGCCAACTCAGATGGGCTCTCAAGACATACTTCAGAAATTTGCTTAAAAATGAGCAAAGAAATTCAGTAAACCCCACTGGGCACAAAGTATTACAAAGAGGTATGGTGATCCTGATGAAAAACAAGATCATCTACATATGGAACTAAATCAAGTGATGGTGCCATTTTTTAACTCAATAACAGTGACTGACGGACTTGTATCTCACACATCTTAAATTAAAGCTACTATCTAAAAGGAATAACATTCCAGAAATATCCAAATGCATAACATCTTATGGAAACAAAGGGGACTGTGAAGTCCAATGATGGGCTGTCATGGTCATCTATATACTGCCTCCATAATGACTCAGCCATCCAAAATTCCTAAATACTGTTTTGAGAAACATTATACAGTTTCAACACAGTCCCAGTTAAATGCCCTATTCTCCATGTCTAGACTGCATCATGTGATACCAGTATTTTTTTTCTTCAGTCACATCATCTATTCAGCATTTATACACGTCCATTTATGAAGGCAGCACAAATCATCAGGAACACAGTACTTGAACATGCAATGAAATTGGAAACAAAGACATTTTCTGGTTCTCATGCTGTTTGGCTAAACAACCAAATTGTTCGATTTTTAGTAAAACAATAATTTGTAATGTTAATAAGAAAAAAATAAATAAAATGTGATCTTTAAAACTTTTTTCCTCATTTTCCTGCTATAGCTTGCTTGTGGAAAGAAAGGATGGGGGATGCGGTATGATATACAAGCGATATGGATATTTGCAACCCAAATGCAAATCTACCGTAATAGAAACATTGCAATCAGCATTGTTAGAAATGTATCTAAACTTGCAATTATTTCTGAAGTCTGCAAAAAGCTGTGGAATGTATTCAAAGTGTACAGAACTGGAATGTTTTGTCTACAGTGCTGTAGCACATCTACAAAACTTCAAATCATAGTCAGCTTTAGGCATCATGGAACCCTAAAGTCGCTGGAGGGCCCCTGGTCCTGGGGGCCCCCAATCACAACAACTTATCTTATACTGATACTTTGTAAAATGTCTGTTAAACCAACAAAAGTTAGTGCTGCAATCTTGTGTACTTAATAAACCAGGTGGGTAATAACAACTCTTATTTATACATCCTTTAAAAGTCATAAATATCCCTAGTTATAGTCACAGTGTGTTGTCAAGTAACAGGCTTCACAATTCCATTAAGTATTTTACCACTGAAATAGTGCCCCTGACCTAGTTAAATCCTGCTGGTGGACATTCTCTCCACTAAAACTAACAACGTAGCCAGAACAAGAACAAGGTAAGCATTAGAGATCAACAACCCAGAGTGACTAAACTCAGTACATACTTTGGAATATAAGAGAGCTGATGCTTCAGAGTTATAGGGATGGTAATCTCTTTCAGGGAATTTTATAAATATTGGCAGAACACCAGATACTACAACTCTCAACTTCTTTGCTCAACATTAACTTAAAACTGCAAATAAAGTATGTAAGGAATAGTGGAAATCAGAAACCTCAATGGAAATGTATGCAAAGGTTGCAGAAAGTGCTCATCTCCCAAACAGATAAGCTGCACATACATATGAAAGTGCTCATCTCCCAAACAGATAAGCTGCACATACGTATAAACATGTAACAATCTGAAGGAAGCCATGCTGTCCTAGTTCAACTTGCAGCAAAAAGAAATACATATTAGTACAGATGGATTAGGTATAATGTATTTATGAAAATCTGTGCTTTGACACTTTCCTGCTTAATAAATGAAAGCATTTAAAAAGTTTCAGTAGAAATGTGCATACAAATAAGTACACATATTAAGCAAGTGCAAGAATAAGTTCAGCGCCTTGCTGACTAGCAAACGTAATAATGTAAGAAAGATTTTAAACACACATCTATGATGGGTAAGCAACAATCCTCTGTCTTTTCTATGCAACAGAAGAGGAGATCACATACAATAAAAATCAGGAAGAAAGATGACTCAAGAGGCTCACTGAGGGTGCTCATAAGTATGCAAAGAAAAAAGATTTCCATTCCAAAAAAAACTGTTAAGTAGCAAATGCAGTTTGTTTCTATGTTTGACTTATTTTGTAAGTATAAATGCAGAAAAAAATCATCCAGAAAGAAAATAAAAGAATGAAAGTGCTTTAAGTACATGATTGCAGCAGAATCCATATCACTCAAAAATGTTAAATGTATTATCATTTCTTAAATTACACCAGCTTATCTCATTACTATCAGTAGACTGCAAATGTAAAAATCATCACCATTTAATAGAAATATACTGACTGTTCACATATTTCCAGTATCATTTCAAAGTTTTTTTCTCAATAAAGATTTCATAAATATAAGATATCTCTGTTAATAAAGAGTGCACAGCTACATGACATTATGAGTCCATTTCTTGTTTGTCTCTCACCTTTCTTTTCCTTATTTTAATTATGCATTACTTTATCTTTCTTTTCTTTCTCTAGCATTTCTCTTCATTTTTCTACAGGTCGAGACTCCCTATGAGTAGCCCAACCACATTCCTTCCAGAAGCTTTCACCAGATGGCTCTCCAGAGGTGTCCTCATAGGTTCAGGGAGGAGACAACAGTCCTGTAGGTGGCCTGGCATGGGGCAGACTGACAAGCCTCACAGAAAGTGAGACTTTGGGACTTGGTTGAGGGTGTGGTGGGCAGGTAGTAGAAAGACATATATTTGTGGTCTATATACACACACTTTTTTTCTTTTTTTCCTGTATATGTGTTTATAAATTTTCTAATTACAAGCATTTGTATTTTGTTTCTCTTTTTACATAGTTTGTTGACTATGCATATTGTAGGAAAGATATTTATTTATATATTTTTAACATGCACTTGTTTTTGGATTTGATGTCACTGGGAGACATGGACACATGATTTGTATTAGTATTTAAATAAGGATGTTTCTTCATGTGAGCTAAATTGCAGTCTAGTGCTGATTTGTGGTTGTGTGTGTTATAATATTATTTCTACAGCTTTTCTGTTTGCTGTGTTCTGCTGTTGTGTCTGTATATGTGTATATATATATATATATATATATATATATATATATATATATAATATATGTGTGTGTGTGTGTGTGTATATATATATATATATATATATATATATATAATATATATATACACACACACACACACACACACACACACACACACACACACACCACACACATCACACACATACACATCACGTCTGATTGTGATCAAATAATTGAATAACTACACAAACAATTGCGACAGTAATATAGTTTAACTTGCTCATTTCAGACACATACAGTGCCTCTCCCCCGTATGCAGATGTGCCCACCAATTACAGCGAATTTAATGGCTGTATATATGTTAGCCGTATAACTGCTTTCATAGACATAATAATCACACTAATATTTCACTTTATTTCTTTCAGAAGCATAAGCTGCTACCCACTGCAACCCCCAAAACATATGTCCACAATGTACTGCCACTTTACTGATTGTATGTATCTCATATACCTCATTCTGACAAAATGAGTGAATATATATAAAAGTAATAGCTAATGCAATACATTTAAGGATTGGTTCTGTCAGACAAGTATAATGTGACCAATTACAACTGTCAAATATGTGTATGCACACACACACACACACACACACACATGTCAAGTGAGCACATTTTATTGATTATGTAGACCTCAAATGTCAGACACTGTGATTAAATTAGTATAACAGTCATAGTAATATAGTTTAACTCGTGGATGTTAGGTGCACATGGTGCAATACTTAAAACCCCACACACATACAGAAAGATATGCCCACCAAGTATTGCCCCTTTATTGATAGTCTACACCTCAGATGTCTAACTGCAACTAAATGAATAAAGTAAATACATAAATGATAGCAATAATAATAATAATATAATTTGGTTCAGTGCTAATATATTATTATATCAGAAACATACAGTGCAGCCCCTTACAACCCTTACAGATGTGGCCACCAATTACAGCCAGTTTATTGACTGTGTAAACCATAGACATCTGATTGGCATAATGAATGAACACAAATAATAGCCACAGTAATTTATTTTACTGTTTCACTGCCAGGCTCATACAGCACATCCCATTTCAAACCACCCACCATACCTCTCAAACTCCTAGCACAAGAAATCTGGAAAATGTCAAAAGTAATGGAAGAAAAGAGGCAAAACAGGGGCAGATTTTAAATACCACTCTTACAAACTTAGAAAAATTCCAGAATAACAGATTTTGTATGGGTGTGCATTTTCTGAAAGATATGAAGTCTGAAACTCAGCTGTCTGTCATTATTTTGGCATTCCAGTCCTCAGTGATTTGTTAGAAAAACATACATTTTATGAGGAATACATCAAACATATGAAGCAAAAATCTGGACATTTTGCAGAACTCTGGACAGGTGGGAGGTATGCCACCCACACACAGAGATATACCCACCAATTATAGTCATTTACTGAATTTATTGAGTAAAAACTGTGATGACATGCATATGCACAACCACCATCATGCCTTTTAGAACATTCCTGTCAGATGCATACATTGCAACCCATTACAATCTGACACACACAAGTGTGTGTACATACACACACACACGTACACACATATGTTCCCACCAAGTACAGCCACTTTAATTATGTACACCTCTTTTTATTTAAATTATGCAAACCCTTAATCCCCCTGCCCTTACTTTGTAGCTTGACCTAGAAAGGCCTTGGATTAACCAGTTCAGATTGCCTACACTTTTTCTCCCCAGGAAGCAGGTGCTTCCAGTGACTGCAGGCCATTGCCACACCAGCAAAGGTAAATTCAAAGAACTCCTGGTATTCCTCCCTCCCACCGTTTATTATGCAGTGTTCAGAAATGAGCAACCCTCCACCTATTTTCCTCTCCAATCTTGTCATTACTTACAAACTGCCCCTGAAAACTACCTTGTGGTTCTATTGCCTCCTACCATTACACTTCCTATGATACCAATAAAGCAAGTGCTAAAAAATATTTTATCACACCATAACCTTCAAAAGAGGATTACAACCGCATATGTATGGATGTTAGGAAACAAAACATCGGGGCACTCCTGCATGCACTAACTTACTCTTGACTCCTACATCTGGCAGATAGGGGGTCAGTTTTTGATATTATTCCCTCAACTTTTATTATTTTACCACTATAACCATATGCATGTCAAGACAGTAGTTTATTTTACAGTTTTGCTGTCAAACTCATACAGTGCATCCTATTTCAAACCACCCACCATACCTCTCAAACTCTTAGCACAAGAAATCTTGTTACCTGGCTGTAACTGGTGGCCACATCTTTAGGGGGTGGAATGAAGTGCACTGTATCTTTCTGAAATAATAATATATTAGCACTGAACAAAAATATGTTATTATTGCTATCATTTCTGTATTTACTTTAAAATTTAAGAAAAACATATAATGCAAAAAAAAAACATAATCAGACTTTACTAATCTGTTCATATGAAAAGCAAAGTGTCTGTATGTAATATGGTAAGTTTACAGACATAAGACATAACTAACTATTAACAGTTGTTAATAAAACAAAGCTGTTTGCTGATTGGTTCTCCTGTTTTCTTTGTTTTTATATTTATATCATGGTCTAGTCTGTCTTTGGGTCCTTTGTAGCTGGACTAACTCTGAAGCTACACCTCAGTGTACTGGTTTGGCAACATTTTAACCTAAAGTGGCAATTTTTCTGAGAATTCCTACATCAACAAAGTAAAAACTATTTTGCATATAATTTTGTTAGCTTTTTCTGAATGGCTTGTGTTGAAACTGTATTTTGTTGAAACTGTTTTTGAAGCATTTAACTATAACTGCATTATTTTGTTCTTTAACCATGGGTCTGAATTTTTTCACCGTCCCACTTTGTTCACAGTGTTCTTAAGGCTAGCATCTCCCTTGTTTGATGATTATGTTCATTTGTCCACAAAATTCCATCCTTCCATTCTTTCACTGCTAGGTACAAAAATATAATTTGTGCAGTCACTCCCTTTAAAATATTTAAATACTTCTATACTCCCATTATATTGCATATATCCAGAAAACTGAATGCCCACCCAGAAATCCATAGGTTCATAAGTTAGTACTAAGCTAACTGCCTTTGTGAGCCATTTTAAGCCTAGCCAGTTATCCCTTGTGAGACTCAAACCCTGCACCTTGTGTTTGTAAGGCAAACACCTTAACCATTAGGTCACCCTCCCAACAATGTCCCACTTTTTTATTTAGTGGCTCTTGAATTTCTTGCCCTTAGCATAATTTTTCTTTAGAAACTCCTCCAATTCTCACCTCATCTACTTATACTAGAAAGAAATACGAGATTACTCTAGGATGTTCTTCCCCTTTGACTTCTAAAGACTGCGTTGCACTATCTAGAAGTATTAACCCTTTTTCCATCTTACTTTTAAAATGTGCAACATTTGGGAAAAGACTACCATACACTGGAGAGGCTTCTGTGTATTTTGTTTTATTCTACCATGATTACATACACCCTCTGGTACATTTACTTTGCTCACAAAATACCTAAGCAGTGGACAAGATGGAAGGCCAGCCTGCTACGTTTCTCCTCTGTTGACAGCCTTTTAGCACTAGGTCTCCTTAGAGAGTATATTAACTGCCTTATGCTGCTAGATAATGAACTTATTCTCAACAGTAATAAGTGCATCTGTGAGCAAAGGTTCCCCTGCTAAAAACTTGCCCTGTCATCTTCATACACATCCACACAAATCTTCTCTAACCAGACCAAAATGACTTATGCTGAGGCTGAAAAACAAATTCCCAAAGTCTCCTAGAAAGGATATTATGGCTTAGAAAAATCAGGTCACTCATCCACTTGATGTATACCTACCATAAAGTGTCACCTTGAACAAAAATACTATAAATCTATGACACAGGACTACAGCTGATAAGTGACTATATTGTCATTCACATTAACTGATCACTCACAAGGTTGGACAAGGTGAAGGTTATAGTGAGCTATCTTGCAGGTGCTGTGATTTGTAACATTACAAGGGCCCTGAGGACCCTATCTAATGACAAATAAGACTACAACATGATAGTGGTCCATGTAGGAGTGAATGACTTGAGAGGTAAAACTTGAGTGACAGGCAGATAAACATGTTAGAACATTCCCTGCATGTTACAAAGGCAGGTAAGTCACTGGTCCTGAGTGGAATCCTTCCCTCACATTGAATGATACTTAAATACCAAGAAAAGATTACTGGTTTCAAAAACTGGTTAAACAGCTGGTGTCATTCCAGAGGGATTCAGTTTGTGTTATTATGTGACATGATGCTTGAGAGTCCAGCTAGCTACATTAAATATGGCCTGTACCTCTTGTTCCAAGGCTTCTGCATACTGACTAGACTTTTTCCTACCCCCAGTGCCTTTTTAGGCAGAGTCTACTTGATGCACATTCCAGTATAACTAATATATCAGTCCCCAAATCAGATCACATTATAGTAACTGTTCTCAATGCCAGAAGTTTAAATAATAAATTGCCAGCTCTTGAGGTACTCCTGCATTTGGAAAGCCAAGTCTGCTTAGTTACAGATGGTTGGTTTAAATGTAAAGAGTGCACTCCCTCAATACCCAGGTTTTGTGCTTTTCACAACTTCATACCCAATGATACCTGTGGTGGAGTCCTTATATTTGTCAAGGAACACAGTACCTCCAAGCAGGTTCATAGGGATCTGCAAACAAAGCTCAGATCACTATAGATAGCATTAATTATTAACTGAAGGTTTGCTACAGAACCATCTCTTTATCCCCTGATTACTATGAAAGATTCCTTACTGTCTAAATGATTTCTCTATTATCAGAAACTCCATTCTTTTTGGTGTCTTTAAATACTCCTTCAACAAACTGGGCAACCATATGTCCAATGTGCATTCCCCAAAATTCATAGACTTAACTCCCTTTAGCAGTTGGTAACAAACCAATGACAGGACATAGCATTCTTAACCTGATTCTTGCATTCTTAACCTGATTCTTACAAATATGGCTGCATCATGCACCACTCATCTGGTACTCTGGAGTAGCCTTCACCAGTGAAGTCTGACCACAAACTTGTGACTGCTTTCTTTAAACTCCCAAAGGCCCCTACAGCAAACCCAACTGAATTTAAGGACTACAAAAGTACCAACCTATGATGAAATATAAAACATCACTTTTGATTGTAATACCCCTGCCCACTTCATTAGTCATTTAGAAAAATACATAGAGCAAGCAGACCTTAAAAGAACCAAGTATCATGGGAAACTCAAACATAAACCATTCTGGTGGTCTGTTGCCATAAATTCTTCAACAAAAGAATGACACTCCTTAAATTATATAGCAGATATAACACCCCCCTCTTTTAAAGAAAAATATAAAATGCATTAAAAATCTGAAAGACACCATTAGTTCCACTAAACGAGCCCATAAACTTGGGCTGGTTTCTGAAGCCAAAGATAATTATAAATCTTTCTTTAGCTATGTCAGAAAACTGAGAAACAATATCTTATATTGTTCTGAACTTAGTGAAAACAATGCCACCTATTCCTCACCCAACAGATACTGTCAACATCCTTGCAAACAAACTCAGTGACAGTTTTACCTCAAGATTTCTATCCAAAGTCCTGAAATACTTTAATCCCAAAACCCCCAATTACCTCTAAAGATAATCTATTGAAAGTAGTAAACAAGACACAAATATTTCCTTCATGGGACCTGACAATATCTCTGGTTGCTTAATTAATACAGCTAAACATGCCCTTGCAGACCAACTCCTTAAAATAATTAACCTAAGTTTAGATACTGGTTTCATCCCTGATAAGTGGTGATACTCCATAAGAGTGACCTTACAACTGACCCAAGTAATTACAGACCTATCAATCTTACATCTGCGAAGTCATGGATTGCATTATAATTGACTCATAAACTACAATCTCAAGAATCTTACTCAGTATGAATCCTCAACAGTTTGGCTTTGTAAATGGTAGATCTTGTACACTGAATCTGTTAAACTTTAAAAGGGTTAAGGAGTTCGAAGACAGTGGCCATGCATCACACATGGTGTATTTTGACCTGGCCAAGGCCGTCAACACCACCTTCATGCTAACATCATACAGAAACTAAATGCATTAAATGAATCCATACGTGGTAAGATGGCTAGTACTGGAAGAAAGACATAACCCACTCAGTGGGAGTTGCAGGTGCCTCATCAGAATGTATGAAAACATCCAGTGTTGTCCCTTAGGTATCTGTGCTGGGACCTCCCTTTTTGGTCTTTACTTTTTAAATCTCCAAGCACACAAACAAAACCTCTGGCTAACAAAGTTTGCAGGTGAATGCAAGCTGTGAGGTTGTTCTTATGTAGTGTAGTCTTGTCACTTTTGATAAACAACCCTCTCCTCATCATACCATACAGATAACACACCACTACAGAAAGAAAATGTAATCAGGGACCTAGGAACTTGGTTAATGAGTCTCTCTTTTGACCATCATATGACAATGATTGTCAGAAAATCCTTTTATTTAGCACACATTATTGTAAAAGGAACATCTTCAAGGTCTAAAGAGGTAACCACTCCCTTATACTCAACATTGATCACACCAATTATTCAGTACAATACTCCCTTCAGGATTTATCTCACTTAACATATCTGATTGCACCCTTGTGACAGTAGTGTGCTGTAGCAAACCTATATGAGTTGGGGGCTGATGACTGAAAGCTTATTGTGTGCTTTCCTGATTGGTCTGTAGGCCCTGCTGTCATAAAACTTATTTTTCTGATTCTATGCTCAGTGTTTGTGTGGGTTTGTGCTCAAATACTCAGAGCTGCTCTTGATTTGTTTACTTTGCCTGAGATTTACACTGCATCAAAAGCCATCTTCTGCTAAAAGAACCAAAAAGAGTATAATTTTGCAACTCCGTAATAAAGTGAAAAAACAAATTGCTTTAGACCAAAAGTCCTACTACTCCAAGCTTCAAAACAATCATAGATCCAACCCCCCCAACATTTTGGAACAGTATATCTGCTCTCCTCTCTCCTGGCAAAAAAGACAATCCCTGCCCTGACCTTAACTCCCCAGATCATATCTTAGCTACCCAATTCAACTCTTTCTTTATTGATTCAATAGCCAAGCTCACCACATCATTTTCCAATAATACTTCTACTCCACTCTCATCCTATACCCTCAACTCTAGTCCCACTGACATCAACACTACTCATCTCTCCTTCATTACCATACAACCTGTCTCTCTACATACCATAAAAAACTTCTACTAAAACTAAAACCATACTCTCATGCCCCAGACAACCTTCCACCTAACTTTTTCAAGTTAGCTGCCAATGGCATAGCCCTTCCCATCACCATACTTATCAACCGTTCAATCCAAAAATCCTATTTACCCCTCCTCTGGAAGAAAGCATTCATCATTCCCCTCCACAAAGGAGGCAACAATACTGAAATTTCCACCTTCCATCCTATAGCCATCCTGCCCACTATCTCAAAAGTCCTTGAAAAATGCATACACTTGCAACTCCTTCCCTACCTACTAGACAATCAACTTTTTTCTCCAACTCAACATGGATTTAGACCTGGACATAGTACTACCACTGCCCTTCTCTCCTTCCTTGACATCATCAACCATGCCCGAGGCTCTGGCAACATTGTATCTAACCTTCTCCTAGACTTATCAAAGCCCTTTGATACTGATTCCCACAACCTTTTCTTGTCCAAACTCTCTATTCTCAATCTCTCCCCCCCTCTATTAACTGGTTTTCCGGTTACCTTTCTAATAGACAGCAAGCCATCAAGTGGAACGATAGTACCTCTTCCTTCCTTCACACTCCAATAGGAGTTCCACAAGGCACTATACTGGGTCCCTTACTTTTTAACATCTTCATTAATAATTTTCATCAGTGCATTCCTAATACCAAACTTGTCCAATACGCGGATGATTCCACCATAGTTTGCTATGCTCAATCTCTCCCCAAACTTATGCAACTAACGCAAGATGCCTTCTTGTGTACCAAGTCTTGAATGCTGAAAAAATCACCTTGCTCTCAATGCATCCAAAACCAAAATCATGATCTTTATCCCATCTAAAAACATCTCTATCAATAAAAAGTCTTTCTCCATAGTCAGTCAGAATAAGATTCCCATTGAAACTGTCTCCCATACAAAACTTCTAGGTGTTATCATTGATGAACATTTAAGTTTGACATTCATATATAAAGTAGTATTAAGAAAACACACCAAAAGCTCAGAATGCTGTATTGTCACAGTCGTTATCTCACTCCCTCTTCCAAACATTTACTCTCTACTTCCCACCTCATCCCCTCTCTTGTATGGAGCTCCTCTCCTCACCAACTTTCAATCCTCCCTAAAGTCAAAACTGTCATCCTGCTACACTAAAATCTCTAAGTTTGCTACTGGGACCAAATCCTCCTCCCACCACTGTGATGCACTCCACTCCTTGAACTGGCAGGAACTCTCCCACTATCTCTTACATTCAACTGTTAACTGCTCACAAACTCATTTTCAAACCCTTTGACTGCCCTTCCCTCTCCTCCATACTCACCTTGCATCATCCTGACAGCCTACTCAGGTCCAGTAACCAGAACCTCCTCGAAGTGTACAAACCCTTACATGCACCTGGGCAATTTCTCCTGTCTTTCTCCCTCACTCACCTATGGAATTCACCCCCCATTCGAATCACCCAAAACCACTCCACCTTCAAGACCATGCTCCATTCCCATCTCTCTTCTCACTGGGAATACTTATGCTTTCACCCCACCTGACTCCCTCTATATAATTTCTGCTCCCCCATCCTTTTTTCTCCTTTCTCAAAACTCAAACTAGTGACTCCCTTCATTTAATTTCCTCTCCCTCTCCCTTTTTCTGCTTTCTCATAACTCAGCGTATTCACCTTTCACTGTTCTACTTTCTTGCTCTAATTCTTCCTGCCTCTCACCTTGGGAAACTTTGAGTGCATAAGTGCCTGCACTCCAAATTATACTTATGTACTCCAAAATACTTATGTTTTAATTTCATTCAATGCTTTGTTACAACACCTTGCTCAAATGTTATTATTCTGTCTTCTATATTACTGTGTTTTTAGTAGTTTTGAAAATTGTATTGTACTTAACTTTGTTGATATTAGCTTTGTAATAATTGTATATGGAGCTTTTCTCCCCGGGCCTCCATTGAAAACTGGCTCATTTTGGCCCAATGCACTTTCCCAGTTAAAAAACTGCAAATAAAATAAATAAAACAAAAATTTGCACTTCTGATGATTATTTTTACTGTATTTCATAAGAATCCTGTATTAACTATTACATTTCTTATAAGCCCAGTGGTGTTTGTGTTTGGCTGTGCTTTGCACAGTGGTGCTTAGCAGTGCCCTGTATAGATGCAAATGCTATCAAGTTAAAATTTCCCTTAGAATAACTGTCTCTACAACCATCCCCAGTCCCTCTCTGGCTCTGACAGCATCGGAGTTGCATGCATAGTAGCATCACCTTGGATAGCTGCCATTCACATTGAGTATTGTACCCGTTCTTTGTCCGTGTGATATCATCCCAGTCCAGTTAAATCTCTCCACCCTTGTCCCTGGTTAAACCCTTAATAAAAAAAGAAACCATGGATAGGCACTTACCTTCTATCTCTGTGGCCAGCCTGATGGACATGAGCATCCTGAGACAATGTAGCAACTGTCTCAAGTATACTGACAACCACTTAATCCTGAAACAAACACAGTATGTGAGAGATGTAGTTACATTATGAAAATTGAGACATGACTCTCACATACTGACAAATCAAATGACAAACAGGTTTTCATCACAAGAACATCATTTTCCTCACTAAATAAGGTCTCAACAAATAAACCAATATGCTGAGGTACTCACAAATAACTTACCAAAACCTCAGAGGCCTTCCATACGCTGCCCTCAGAAACCACATGCAAACAAAACCAAGTCAACACCAACCACTACACATAAAAATACACATCAGTGTCTTCACAAGCAAGTCCGTAAGGTGAAACACCACATATTCAAACATCTTAGTCATAGAAGACACACAGACACCCCCTTACCATGTTGGGTAAAGAGTGGATTACAGTCAGGGGCCAGGATTCACCAGATTATGCAGGCAGTCAGATCAGTCAACCACAAGTACCAGTATGATTCAGTCATAGTCCATATGGGTGTGAATGATCTCAGATGCATCCCCCTGGACTATATGAAGAGAGACATGATGGACCTCTCTGAATACATGTCACAGGCAGGTATGAGCCTCACAATGAGCAGCATTCTACTCTCACCAAGAATGATACCACAATACAAATAGAAAATGATTGACTTCAATAATTGGCACAGCTACTGGTGTCATTCCAAGAGGATCCAGTATTTGTCAGCCTGGGACAACTTGATCGACAGACCATGCTGCTTTGCCAGAGATGGTGAATACTGGCCAAGGCATTAACTACCCCATTGTACCTTTTTTGGCAGTTCCATCAATAGTAACACCTTAAGCACACAGTCAGTGGTGAGAGATTTTAGCACACAAGTTAATATCAACCTTAACGTCAATCACCATATCTCCACAGTGGTAAGAAGGGTATTTTATATTGCGCATCTCATAAGTAAGGGCATTGCCTCCTGATAAAAAGAGGTAATAACTCCCCTTTACTCTTCCTTCAGTCTGCTAATAGAGTACAATGCTTCCTTTGTTATGTTCATTTCCACCTACAGCAGTTGGTGAGACCACAAAGGTTCCTTACGAAGAAAATTCAGGGTCTTCAAGATCTGTCTTATGTGGACAGACTGAAATCATTGTCACTTTACTCTGTGTCATACAGACTGCTTAGAGGCGACCTATGTCTTGCATATAGAGCAATCTCTGACCCAGCTTTGATGGCAATGTTGCACATTTATAAGTCAAATAGCAGATGGGTCACTCACTCAAAGGACCTTACCTTAATATGTGACATCAACAGAACTTGCAGATTTGTCTCACAGAGGTTGCCCCACCTTTGGAAGAAGCTTCCTATTCATGTTAAACAAAGCCCATGTTCTGACCTATTTAAGCATAATTTGGACAACTGGATGGGTAACCAGAAATTTACTCCAGGAGTTCCACCTGTGTCCGCTTCGGCAGTGGCAATAGGTGCTGAGTTTATTGTCTGCTAGAACCAGACACCCTTGGGAACATGGGTTGAACTTGGCTAAGGGCCCTGGGGGCATTAGCCTAGTAATCTACTATGATCCTATAAACAGACTTACCAACATAATAAATTCTTTTAATGCCAAGCTGAATGTACTACTGCTTAGTGCTAGGATTCTTAATGAGAAGCTGCACTCCCTGGAAGTTCTCCTTGCCCTGGAGAATGTTGATGCCTGTGCAGTTACACAGATGTGGTTCAAGACTGTGGAAAGCACCCCAGCAGCGGAAGGTTATGATGCCTATTATACATTCAGACCTCCCTCTGAAAAGGAAAATGACAAAAGGAGGAGGTGTTTCTATTTACATAAAAAGCAATCACACCTCTAGATTGGTTAAACAGAATGAGTTGCTATAGCTACTCCATGTCCAGCTAACCACAGGCAAATTCCCCCACCATATCATTGCCAACCATGAACCCTATAAACCACTTCAGATACCTGAAGTTACTACAATCACTTACCATTCAGCCCAATACACTACTCATGGGTGATTTTAACTACCCCTCTATAAACTGGGAAACATATACAACCACTAACAAGCAGGCTCAGAGATTCCTGGACTTTGTCGATGCAAATGCTCTAGAACAGCTGGTCTGTACTCCCACTAGAGACACAAATATCCTTGACATAGTATTCACATAGTATTCACAAACATGTAATCTCCTCATTGGTAAAATTGAATTGTAAATTGATATCCTTTGAAATAAAAAGTTAGTACCCCCAGCAACCCAAAAATAATTGGCTTTGTTGGCCTGAATGCATCCTCAAAGAATTAAAAAGAAAAAGTAAAAAGTCATGGACATTCAGAAGCCATATAGGTGAAACACCTGCTTTCCTTAACGGGTCATTTGCATATATCACATGGGCCTCTATTACATGAGGTTTAATGTATCACACAGTGAAAACTCTAGCATGACTAAGTTTTTCTTGTAGTTTTTACTAATAAGTCTGACTAGCCTCATATGCAAGGCTATGGAAAGGATAATCATGGACATGACTAACAATGTCATAGGAAATCTGCAGACGCTATACTCAACCAAGTTCAGCTTCATCAAGCACAGGTCCTGCCTACTCAATCTGATGGACTTCTTTGAGAAGGTAACCAAGGCCATGGATGAGTCTAAGACAGTGCATACTTCCTACCTTGAGCTGGCCAAGGCATTTGATAGAATACCCTACTTGGGTATTATAGATAAACCTACAAAATTGGGAATAAAGCTCTACATCGCCAGATGGATAGCAAAATGGTCTATGGATAGGACACATATTGTTAGAGTGGGGGAATCCACATCCAGCAGCAGTGGAGTACCTCAGGGCTCAGAGCTGGGCCCCCACCTGTTTGGAATATACTTCTCAGATGTCAAGGCAAATGCAGATGGCCTTTGACTGACAAGGTTTGCTGACAACTGCAAGTTGAGGGCAATTACTGACAACCCAAATGATGTTGTTATTGACACAGACTAATGACTGTGCTAGAGCCATGGCCTCATACTAAATGCAAAGAAGTGCATAATAATACCCTTTGGGAAATCAAATATCCCTGCAAATTACAACACTGATAGCACCCCCTTAACAGTGGATCCAGTGGTGAGAGATCTGGATACTTAGATAGATAGTAATCTGAATTTTGACCACCATGTGTCCACAATGGTGAGGAAATCCTTTTGTGTGGCTCGGGTTATAAGTAAGGGCATAGCATCCAGATCTAAGTATGTGATAGTACCACTGTACTCAGCCCTCAGACAAACAATCAAGTACAATGCACCCTCATTAGACCAATAATCGAGTACAATGCACCCTTTGGCATGTACCTTGCCAGGCAACTACAATAGTTGGAGTGTCCTCAGAGGTTTCTCATAAAAAAATACAGGGTATAACCCACTTGTCATATGTGTATTGATTAAAAGCCCTATCAGTGTATTCAGTTTCCTAATGATTACTGAGGGGACTCAGGGAAGATCTCTTTCTGACCTACAAGGCAGTCTCTGACCCAACCCTGATAGATATGTTGCATATTTGCAAAATTAACTGCACAAGGGCTACCCTCTCCAAGGATCTAAACCTGATCTGACATGAATCGATCATACTGGAGAGACAGATATATGTCCCAGAGATTGCCCCTCCTCTGGAATAACCTGCCTGTTCATGTGAAGCAGAGCTCTTCCCTGACTACCTTCAAGCACAGTCTAGACCAATGGATGGGAAATTGTAAATCCACTCCTGGGTTGACACCCATGTCCCTTATGGACAGAGGCAGTCTGTAAAAATAATCAAAACCCCGCTTGCTGACCATTGTTATCTTTCCTCTAGGGATAGAAAATTGGGTAAAATTTAGGTAAAACTGGTTAAGTTTGTAAAGGCTCTTCAGCCGTTAGCCTAGTAATCTGCTATGAACCTATGAACCATGTATTAGAAATGCAGGTATCCTGGACCTACTCAATCTCCTCAAGTTTAGTCACAATACTAATATTTTATTTATTTATCTAACATTTGTTGACCGGGAAAGTCCAACTAGGACAGAGCCTATTTTCAGCAGAGGCCCAGGGAGAAACACTTCAGATGCATGTCTTTAGAATGTGGGAGGAGACCCACACAAATGCAGGGAGGATATGCAGACTATGCACAGAAGGCACCTCAGCTGAGAATCAAACTGGAGATCCTCTTGCCATGAGGTGACAAGCTTAACCAATGGACCACTGCACCACCCAATTATTTATAAATAAATAAATGACTAGATGGGTATTCGCAAATTGAAAAAGGAGGTGCATCCAGATGAAACATATTGGCCAGGACTGCAGCCCCCTAGCTGTAAAACAAAATAAATAAATAAATAAAAAAAACCCGCCAGTCGCAGAACATCGCGCATGTGCACTCATGGCATTTCCCGATGTCCGGACTGCTGGTGAACCAGTCTGGAGCATGCGCACAGAATCCAGACTGTCTCACCAGCAGTCTGGATTAGGAAGACAGCATTGAGCAACAATATCCCAGAAGTCTATGCAGTTACAACTGCATAGACTGGAAGGGGATTGGACGGCAATGTCCACAGGCTGGGTAGCACCCAGCTTGCTCTGCTCTCGAAGGAAGGACTTGCTCTCTCGGCGCAGGCTTTTGGATGTTGCAGACATATGGGGAAGGACTTGCTCTCGTTTTACGGATGTTTGGCTCTGTCTCACAGACTTTTAAGGTATGGAACTTTATTTGGGCTCAGAGGGTGTGTGTGTGTGTGTGTGTGTGTGTGTGTGTGTGTGTGTGTGTGTGTGTGTGTGTGTGTGTGTGTGTGTGTGTGTGTGTGTCAGGGCTGTCATTTAGTGTGGTTTCTTGGTAGAGTGCAAAATTTGTTAGGGGTTTATGGAGCTTGACTAACATCATCAGACCTAACATAGTAAGGTTGGGGGATGCTGATATTCCACTGATTTACGTCAACCAAAAGAAAAAGTTAAGAGCAGCCACTCTGATGTAATTAATTAGTGAATATATGAAGCTGGACCACTGCATTCCATAAATGTTGTCTGAGTGGATTGCTTGTTCTGTGACTTTAGCTTTTCTCATGTTAACTTGAAATGAGCTTGAGGGGGGAACAATGCCCATTTTGCTAATATATCTATTTTCCTACCATACCTTCCCTACTGTAGTTGTAGTAGTTGTAAGGAGAAATAAGTATAGTAAGAAAATGGGTACGACCAGGTGATCCTAAAAAATATTTCAAGAAATATTTTTCTAATTTCAGTTTCATCAGTGTGTATGATTGTTTAAACTACAGATAAGCCTGAACTTTAAACAAAAAAGCTGTGTTTTTTGTGTGTGTTTGTTCACTTTTATGCTCATGTAACATAGCTAGCGGGACATCTGTATCTCCTGCAGTCTGGGTCTCATGCATAAGATTGAGTAATATATAACTGATTAGAAAAGTACAACTGAGAGACATTTGTAAATATGATGATCAATGTTAGTGCATATCTGCTTAAGTGTCAGAAAGCAGTTTTATTTTATTCATTTATTTTCTGGTTAAGTAGTTTAGACATAAGTGCTCCTTCTCAAGAGAATCCAGGGAGCACTGTCTAGTCAAGTGAGTTTCTCATAGTAGGTAGTCGATGAAATGAAAAAAAACATTAAATAAATAAATGAATTACCCAGGCAGTTGTGATTGGGGCAGATGACCTAGCTGTGATCACTATACTTCCACTACTTATATTTTGACTCTGAGATTGTCGCATTGTAGAGGAAAAGGCATACTTCATTTTCCTAACAAACATGATTCACTGTTTTAGATGGTAGAACTTCAAAGTTGGAATATCAATAGTAGAGTTGATGTGGGGTGTATCTCATGTCTTCCCCATATGGGAAGTGTACAGTGACTTATCACTGAGTAGGCACAGAAAGTAAAGCATGTGTTGTAGATATAGGTGCAGGTCAAAACAGAGAAGGCTTATGAGTGATTTGTTTTCATGCTGTGAATAAAAGCGAATGCACATATGAGCAAATGTTTTCAACAGAGTTTTTGCTGGCAACCATTTTTACGAGATGGCTGTAAGGAATTTGCCCTTACCCCCACTGTTGTGCAGTCTTGGAATTATGTACAATTACCAGGAAGTGTGAAGTGGGGGGGGGGGCTTGCCCCTTGCAAAGTAAGTTTTAATGCTTTTGTTTCGATCATTTCCAATTCAATCTAAAACCATCATTGTTTCTTAGTTTGCTGTTGCGAATGTCCGATGTTTGAGACATTCATACATGCATTCATATGTAACAAAGTAATAGTGCACATTAAATGCATGCTTATGCAGAATAAAATGACACCCTCAATGCTATATGTTGCTGATTCTATTGATAAATTGAATCTGTCATCTTAATGTGCTTCGAGATTAAACAGTGTGGGTGCTTTAAGATGTGGGTAGTATGTAAGTGTATTGAGCAGCCTACCTGTCCCTGTAGGAAGTGACCTCAGCACAAGAAGCTGTAGTAATTGGTTGTTTTGGACCATTTCTAGCTCTTTTGTAGTACACTGTTTAAAATCCGCGTTTGCACGGCTTTGCGCGTTTGTGCGTATAGCGCAGCGCCGGTTAAACAAGGTTAAACTTCTTCTGGCTCCGCCAGGTCTGCTCTTCAAATTTTCCCTTAAGGAAGCTCTACTCTTAGTATAATCAGACTACTCACTATATTATAAGCCTAGCACTTGTTCTCAATACTTCTCTACTAAGTAAGCACTCTTGTACTAAGTAAAGCACTACATCTACTTACCACCCCTGTGAATATCCACTTCCCTTAAAGGTACAGCACTCCCTTATACTGTTCTAGCATGTCAAGTGGTAGATTACTGGCATCCTCTCCAGTTCAGCTGGTCAATCTGGGTATCTTGAGACAATGCTACAATTGTCTCATGTACACAGACAACCCTCTCCTCCTCCCAACAAACACAAATACATGTGAGAGATGCAACTATATAGCCAAACTGGAGGCTGAACTCTCTCAACTCAGGGCTGGCATGACCAGACAGGAGGAGATGGTAATCACACACACAACAATCCCAGTCCCACATAGACCTACCACAACTGCAAACCAAACACATAAAAACACAAAGACATACTCGGAGGCTCTAATAAAAAACTTACCAAAACAACAGAGGCTCCCAAAGCAGACATCCAAAAATCCACCACCTCAAAACAAAACACATGCAACACATACTTCAATAAATCAGTGTGTCAACCAATCACAGCCCTTAAGGCCAAACACCATGCCTGATACACTAGTAATAGGTGACTCTATAGTCAGACACACTGATGTCCCGCTGACCAGGCTGAACAAGGAGAGGGTGACTGTGAGCTGTCTATCGGGAGCTAGGATCCGCCACATAACACACGCACTCAAGTCACTCCAAAGCAAGTACAAATATGACTCCGTCATTGTCCATGCTGGTGTGAATGACCTGAGACGTACCTCCCTGGACTACATGAAAAGAGACATAGAGGAGCTCTCCGATTATGTAGCCCAGGCTGGTATGACCCTGACCCTGAGCAGCATCTTGCCCTCACCAAGAATGATACCAGAATACAAAGACAAGATGATCAGCTTTAATAATTGGCTCAAGTACTGGTGTCATTCTAAGGGGCTCCAATGTCTGTTTGCCTGGGATGACATGTTGGACAAGCCACTCTGCTTCGCAAGGGATGGCTTACACCTGTCACCACTGGGCTTCCGGATATTGGCTAAGGCTCTTGCCACCCCATAGTGCCTTTTTAGGCAAGGCTCAAAAGACAAACCCACCTCCTTAGAAAACAAAATGGAAAAACTAAGGGTAATGCTGCTCAACGCCAGAAGTCTAAATCTCAAGATGCAGGCACTTGATGCACTCCTCAGCATGGAGAACATCGACATCTGTGCAGTAACTGAAACCTGGTTCAAGGCTCCTGAGAGCACCCCAGCGCTACCAGGCTATACCGCGTATCATGCTTTTCGGCCCCAAAACCCAGGCCGAACCACAAAGGGAGGGGGAGTGTCCATTTTCATCAAGGACACCCACACCTCCAGGTTAGTAGCAACACATGAAGCATCAGAGACCATACAGGTGCAACTAACCATAGGCAAAACTGCTATACAACTGGTAGCATGTTACAGACCACCCTCCCAATCTTAAGAATCACACTCAGCCGTCCTGAAGACATTGGAGGATATGAATGTATCACAAAATACCATCATACTGGGAGACTTCAACTACCCAAACATAGATTGGGTACATTATTCTAGCCCTAATACCCAAGCCCAAAGGTTCCTGGAATTCATAAATTCAAATGCACTGGAACAACTAGTCACCTCTCCCACTAGGGGAGATAATATACTAGACCTGATCATCACAAACATGGGGACAAAATGCTCCACACCGGAAGTATACCCCTCACTAGTGAGATCTGACCACAAACTAATCACCCTGGATATACATATCCCACCTCCACCCCCAGCACAAAAGACCACAGTGAAAAACTTCTCAAAAGCAGACTTCACTCTTCTTAAGACTGAAATGGTATCCTTTAAGCCCACTGTGCCAGTGGATACCACATCCCACAATGCCGAATCCTTCACAAATGCTTTCTATGGACATCTCCAAGAATGCATGGATCATGCAATCTCAAATAAATCCAAGTCCCTCGCCACCAAAGGCAAGCGTCCTGTCTGGTGGATCTCAGCCATTAACAAATTGTATAACAAAAGAAGGAGGCTACTGCACGTCAGAGCAAAATCCCATGAAGGGAAGACATCTCTGATCAACATTAGCAGAAAACTACGTTCTCTCATAAAAACATCCAAGGCCAACTTTGAGAGAAAAATCACTAAGGACACTAAAGATAACCACAAAGCCTTCTTCAGCTATGTTAGAAACCTGGGCGGAAACCCTCAGATATGCTCAGAGTTGGTTCACAACAACAAAAAATACACTGAACCCACAGATATTGCCAACATTCTGGCTGACAGGTTCAGTGCAAATTTCTCCCCTCCCTCACCCCCAAAAGAAGAAATACTTATCCCAGCTGGATGTAATCTCCCTGTCATCTCAGATGTCCAAGTGAGAACCGCCCTAAACAAAGCTAAAAACACAGCATCAATGAGACCTGACGGTATCCCGGGTTGCGTGTTACGTGAACTCCAAGAGGAGCTAAACCCACACATAAAAATGCTATTTAACCTTAGCCTTACTACAGGATATGTACCTGAACACTGGCGTACAGCAACAGTGGTCCCACTCCACAAAGAGGGTGCCTCTACAGACCCTGGAAACTACCGTCCCATAAGCTTAACCAGCCTGGTCTGCAAAGCTATGGAAAGAATCATTATGGAACTCATAAACAGAGACATAGGGGACCTACAGACACTTGACCCCACCCAGTTTGGCTTTGTAAAGGGCAGATCCTGCCTTTTGAACCTGGTTGACTTTTCGAAACAGTCACTAGAGCCATTGATGAGGGCAAAGCAGTCCATACAGCCTACCTGGACTTGGCTAAGGCCTTCGACACAATACTCCACTCAGGTATCATAGATAAGCTCAACAGCTTAAACGTAAACCCTTATGTCACTAGATGGGTTGCAAACTGGCTAAAGGACAGAACCCATAAAGTTAAAATTGCTGGAGCAATGTCAGACTCAAAGCCAGTCACAAGTGGTGTCCCACAGGGATCTGTCCTGGGATCCCTCTTGTTCGGCATTTATTTCTCAGATGTTAAAGCAAACATGGGAGGGCTGTGGCTGACAAAGTTCGCAGATGACTGCAAGCTAGGCACCATAGTCGATACACCAGTGGACACATACATCCTACAAAAAGGCCTCACAGAAACGGACAACTGGTGCCGGAGTCACGGCCTTAAACTAAATGCCAAAAAATGTATAGTCATCCCCTTTGGGAAAAACAAAGTACCCACAAATTATCACATAGACAGCAACCCACTGAGTAATGAAAAAGTAATCAGAGACCTAGGGACCCAAATCGACAGCGACCTCTCATTTGACACCCACATTGCCAAAGTGGTCAGAAAAACATTCTACCTTGCACACCTCATCATGAAGGGATTCACATCCAGATCCAAGGATGTCATTGTACCCCTATACTCCTCCCTCATCAGACCCATGATTGAGTACAATGCCCCATTTGGTATGTACCTCACCCGGCATTTGCAACAGCTGGAGAGACCACAAAAGTGCCTCACCAAGAGGATCAAGGGTCTCCAACATATGTCTTATTCTGCCAGACTAAAGAAACTTCAGCTCTATTCAGTAGCATACCGCCTGCTCAGAGGTGATCTCTGCCTGACATACAAGGCCATGTCCAATCAGTATCTGATGGACATGCTCCACCTCAAAAAATCCAAATCCATCAGGACCACGAGAGCTAAAGACTTAAACCTTGGCACAAGTATGAATAGGACATGCTGGAGGGATAGATTCATAACCCAGAGGCTTCCCATGCTTTGGAACAAGATCCCTGTTCGTATTAGGCAGAGCCCCTCACTGACTCTCTTCAAGAGAAATCTTGATGAGTGGATGGGAGATCATAAGTTTACCCCAGGGGTCACATCTGTGTCACTGCTAGACAGGGACACAGTAAACTAATTCTATTATATAAGGGGACCTTCATTGTGTCACTATTAGACAGAGGCACAGTATTCTAAATTTATTCTATACATTTTTTGTACCATTTCATGGGGTGGCAAAAGCCACATCACTATGGCTAGGCTTACAAATGCCCCAGGGCAGATAGCTTAGTACTATACTATGAAACTATGAAACTATGAAACCATGAAAGCATTGTATCTACTTTTCCATCTTGGCTACAGGCATTACTTAAAAGTATATGGTACTACTAGTACTCCAGTCCCCCATGTAGTGACTCTGGATGTGTCCAAGCAAGGCAAGGAGCAGTTATGCACTGTAAGTGTGCAGAGTATTCCCCCATCCATGGTAGACACAAGTACTACAGTGGCTTTTCATCTGTCCTTGATTTCAGAGGTTTGTACTAAGCTAACTGCCCTTGTAAGCCATTTTAAGCCTAGCCAATTATCCCTTGTGAGACTCGAACCCTACACTTTGTGTTTGTAAGGCAACACCTTAACCATTAGGCCACCCTTCCAACCCACTTTTGCAGAATGTTCTGGTTTTCTGTCATATTTTTATACTGTTGATTTATGCTTCTTATTATTCAAAAAGTGCCTGTTGCTCTGTTTAAATAGCAATGCTTTAATGACCATCAGGAAAGCTTGTCTGAGATTGTAAGATGCAAGTAAGCTTTAATAAGCATACTGTTAAAGAATTACCAACATTGAAAGCCTTTTTGTTGTTGCCATGCAGAGAATACTTACAAAACTAGATAATGTATAAGCCTTAGGTATTAAAATGCATGTGACAGTATTTGTAATAAAGGACAGGATTACAGTATTTTAAGAAGCTCATTGCATTTGTTGGAGAATTGCAGTCTTTACCCGTAAACTAAACAGAATGCCAATCTGCCACGTGTGGTCCATAACCTGTGCAGTAATCCTTTAAGCAATTTATCTTGAGCTTGTTTGTTTGCTGTTCACTTTTTACTTTGCTCATGTTTTCCCCATGAAACAAGTAGATAGTTGTCAGGCAGCAGGTATCTTTTGGATAAGAAACATTTCTACAAGTGGGAGTATCACAGAGATTGCTACTCAGCATGATACTTGATACTTTTATAACGCTGAATATAAATTATAATTAGAACTGCAGGGCAAAGAGAAGTGGTTTGAGTTGAGTGCTGCTTGTTTTTTTTATACTTTATTTTGACTGGCATTCCAGTAATGTATTTAAAAAGTAATTTATTTTTTCATGCCTCACAACCTTTTTGTTTCCATCTAGATATTAAGTAAGCTGTCATGTAGCCAACGCACTGAAATATTTTTTTTTTCTACACTTCATTTTGTCTTGATTGGACTCTCGTGATGATGGTTTGGTGCCCAGGGCAGCGTGTTTAAAGTTCCAGTTGTTGTGGTTTTGAGCATAGCTCCACCCCTTTCTAGTTGACCACACCCCTTCCTATTGGCCTCACCTATTCAGGTGTCTCCTGCAGCCCCCCTTTGATTTGAAGTCACCAGCCACCACTGATATTGGCAAGACATAAATGGTCATAAGACAGCCTTAGAATATCTATGTATGTATGAATCCAGGCTCTAGTTTTCAAACCTACTCTCTGGTCACTGTCTATGTGGAGTTCATACATTCTCTCTATGTGTCTGTGTTGTGTTCCTGCCAAAATAAAAAGATGGGTATTTGTTGTGAGGGATTAGTGCACAAAAAAGACAGCCTCAAATAGAGAAGGTGCCTGGCCCTCCTAGCTGAATCTAAGAGGTCTACCAAAAGGCCGTACTCAATAATAAAAGGAGTTGTGGGCAGCAGCAGCAAAGACTCTAGGTGGTGCTTATCAGGGAAAAGGTCATGTAGGGTCAAATGCTTTGGACATCAACTGAGATGAGGAGTAATCTTTAGACAGAAGAACATGGACTACAAACTGTATACTGCATCAGGGATAGTCTCTTAGGTTCATAGATTAGTACTAGGCTAACTGCCCTTGTGGGTCATTTTAAGCCTAGCCAATTATTCCTTGTGAGACTCAAACCCTGCACCTTGTGTTTTTAAGGCAAACACCTTAACCATTAGGCCACCCTCCCAACGTGGTAAAAAAAAAAAATCTGTCTCCATGAGATATGGTCATGTTGATTAATGTTGCCAACAAGTAGTTGGGGTATTTGACAGTACTAAATGGATTCAGGACCAGGGTAAATCTGACCTATGCCTGGGACACATGGCTAATGGTAGGAGGGGGTCCATGCACTTCTCTACTTGGCCGGTGTGTGTGTGCTTGCCATAAAACTCAACAGCACTAGGTTATAAAGCTACTGGACCATCAGTGTCCATCGGTGCAGCCTAAGTTTAACTGGGATAGCTGTGCTGAGCAAAAGGTGGGCATAATACCAATCATCCTGTCAAAAATGAGCTAAGGATTGCTACAATGAATATAGGTCCATTGTCAGGATGCCATGATGGCATGGAAGAGACTGGATATTCTGTGCATGTAGTAGATGAGGAAGTAGAGCAGCACAGAGAAATCTTTTGGTCTGGGTTCAGTCTACTACTTAGGGGGTGGACATCCTAGAAGATGTGTGTCATTTGTGGTGAGAGGCAGTCATCTGAAGACAGTAAGATATGACATCAGAATGAATGACAGCTTTATGACAATCAAACTCCAAAAAAGATGTAGCAGTGTTTTTGATACCAGACTAGGCTTTGTTGAAGGGATACAGTGGTGAGGCAAGGGAATTTATGTAGCAATTACATGGCTGCCTTGATAAACAGGGACAAAATGCATGCTGGTCTTGATAATTGTTGATCTGAATGCTTATATTTGTACAAGCAAAACAGGATATTCAAACTGCCATGATCCACGTGACTAAAGCAACAGGAGTGAGGAAGGTAGGGCAGTTTGGACATCTGTCTGGCAAATGGATTAATGGTGGCCAACACATGATTAATCAAGAAAAGCAAACAAACGATCACACAAGTGTGGAGGTCAGCATGCAACTCAAATAGATTTCCTGTTAGTACGGAAATGGCATTGGAATTGACTCGCAGATTGGAAAGTCTTATCCTAGTGAAACAATCGTCTCCCAGAATAAATCACCAGTAGCCACAATCAGCTGAAAGCAATGACCAGAAAAGGCTCAAAGATCAACACATAGTAGGATGAAAAATTGGGAGTTAACCAGAGCAAAACAACAGGAGTTCAAAGAAATAATCTAAATTCAGTACATTAACAAGACAAGGAATAGATGGTCCAGAAGAACAAGACTGGCATAACCTAAAAAAAGCATGTGTGAAGATAATAGAACAGATCTGTGATCAATCTGTGTGTGAAAACAAGGTACCTAAGGAAAGCTAGCATAAGTCCGGGAAGTTATCAAAATAAAGAAGGCATGCAGGAAGATATGTTCTATGGTCATCATGGAGTAGAGTCGAGTGGGCACAAATGTGTTCCCTTTCAAACACAGCCGTATTTTATCATATGTCTGGATTATTAATCCAAATGTCCTTAAACAGACAGACATAAAAAGTACAGTGTAACTACTGTGCTGAAGTCTACCTCCCTGAGAAAAGGAATACCCGATGCTGTCACATGTGATGATGGTCCGTAATACTAAAGCAGGGAATTCAGAAATTTGTATGAGGGAAATTGGTCACATGACATCCATCTCACACAATCCTCAGTCCAATGCAGAGGTGGAGAGAACTGTTTATACAGTAAAGAATTTTATGACAAAGAACAAAAGCAACAATTATGATTATTGTCATCTTCAGATTGTGGAATACGGCATTACTCCTTCACATGGATTCAGTGTCTCACCACTCAGTTGTTTATTAGCAGAGGCTGAAAAGCAAATTACCTCCTTCAGCTACATTGCTAATGCTGCTAATCGGCATAATGTAAAGGAAATTTTGGTAGGAAAACAGCAACTGTTTAAATACTATTATGATAGAAAAAAGAATACCAGATTTGTACTCTGCAGAAAACATAAGAATGCAAAGCCTAGAAAATTTCACAACACGAAGCTTAAGATTTTGGTAAAGCGGCAAACCATTATCTTTTTTGCTTCATGGGTAAAGATATAAAGACACATAGAAACTTTCATAGACACAGTAAAATTTCAAGGGTAAATGGCAATTAGAAGTGAACAAACCAGTCCTTTCATAAGAAAACAGAAACTATGACTGTGATAACAAAAGCAGCACAGGCGGTCTCAACAAGCCGTACGGAAAGTAGTGCAGGAAGGACTGTCCCAACAGGAAGACAAGGCATTCAGTGTAAACAGTCCAGTTAAATTATTTTTTTAAATGCATTGTTATTAAACATGACATTAAATGTGATATAGGTACATATCCAGTAATAGAAAACAAACCATTGACATGCAATATACATTTTAGCAATTTTAATTCACTCTAACTATACATAATTGTTCAATTCCTGTCTTCCCTTAAATGTCACTTCCCTTCCTAAACAGTATTCCCCATGCATTTTCCCAGAAATTCCATTTATTTCTATGTAAGTTGCCCTTTCCTTTTCTAAACATCCTACTTCCATTTCTTTTATCTCCTTTACAATATTCAGCACTTCAGTTGCAGTTGGTTTAGACTTTGATTACCATTTTCTAGAAATTGATTTTTTGGCAGTCAATAGTATTAAATTAGGAAGGTTAATTATAGTGTGATTACTTTTAAAGGAATGTAAATTTGCTTATGTCACAAGTGATAATTCAATAAAGGTGTTTGGGGAAAAAAAGGAATACCACTAAGCGTGTACGCAAATAAGCTAAGTGCAGGTTATTAGCACTGATTAAGGAAAAGTGAAGGCATTTTGAAAAACACGCCTACTTACGTCAAACATGTAAAGTACCTAAAATAAGCATTCTGTACATACTAAGTGCTACAGGAAAGCTGTAGACTTCATATTACTTTGTATGTATTCTGATATTGTGGACAAATATGGCTATGAACAGTCACAGTTGAAAGACCTAAGACAAGTACTGAACTGTGTGGCTCAATGTATTCGGCAGTTTATAGAAGAAGGTAGTGTGGGTAGAAAATCAGTAAGATGGAGTAGGAGAAAGGATAAGGTAAGAAGGGCTGAGGAAGTGTCAAAAGGAGTCCCAATCCACAGACTCGCAAATGTTTCCACTGCCAGATGGTGGTGCAGTGGAGGACCTCAATGTTGAGGTGGTAGGGGCCTGTGTTGGTTTACTGATTGACACCACTTGGGACAGTATGTCTTGAACAAGATGAAAAGAGTCTTCACTGGCTGAATCCATCTGTCTGTGACCAACTACAGCATATCCTCAATCAAATCCCAAATCCCCATTCAGTGAGGCTTGCTAGGCTGCCAGAAACCCTGCACAAGCATGTTAATAGCTGTAGAGAGGCAGCTGTTCCCACCAGAAAATAGTACAGCACTAACTCAAAACACAAACCACCCTGGTGGAATCACAAAATCAATAGGCTGCATAACAGAAGGAAGAAAATCATGGCTAAAATTAGGAGGTGCAGCACCCAGCAGGATAAAAGCTCTCTCATCAAATTAAGGAAACAACTCAGAGGAAAAATAAAGTCTACCAAAGCCAAGTTTGAGATAAACAAGGACAACCACAAGGCATTTTTTAGCTATGTCTGCAACCTTAAAGGCAATACACAATTAGGTGTAGAGCTCATTGTAAATGGAGCCACCTACACTGAGCCAGAAGATATAGCAAACCTACTGTCCAATACATTTAGCTCCAAATTTACCCCTCTCTCTCCCCTCAACCTTCCCTCAGGAAATACCATCAAATATAACTCCCCCTGATATCAATATGGAACAGATCCTTAATGCTCTCTCTAAGGCCAAGAACACTGCATTAATGGGCCCAGACAATATCCCAGGATCCCGCCTAAATCTCATGAAACATGACCTAGCAGGGCCTTTGGAAATGCTATTTAACTGTAGCCTCCAAATAGGCTTTGTGCCTCATGAATAGAGAACAGCAACCATCATCCCTCTGTGCAAAGGTGGACCATCTACAGACCCTGGAAACTACAGGCCCATATGTCTCACTAGTCTTATTTATAAAGCCATAGAAAGAATTATCATGGAAACGATCACTAGTGATATAGTAAACCTCAAGACATTGGACTCAACCCAGGTTGGTTTCGTCAAGAACAGGTCATGCCTACTCAACCTGATGGACTTCTTTGAGAAGGTCACCAAAGCAATGGATAAGGACAAAATGGTTCACATTGCCTATCTTGATCTGGCCAAGGCATATGACACAACAACTCACTTGGGCATTGTTGGCAAACTCAAGAGGTTAGGTACAAACCCACATGTCACCTGGTGGATAGCCAACTGGCTCAGAGACAGGACCCAGGAAGTTATAATTTTGGAGTGTACAAAGAGGCCAGTCACAAGTGGAGTCCGTCAGAGATCAGTCATTGGACTGCTCCTTTTTGGTATTTACTTCTCTGAACTCAAAGCCAATGTCAGTGGTCTCTGGCTGACTAAATTTGCAGATGATTGCAAATTAGAAGCTGTCTTTGAATCCCACACTGACACAAATGTTCTGCAGGAAGGGCTGACATAGACAAACAACTGGTATCAGAGCCATGGACTAAAACTAAATACCAAGAAATGCATAATAGTATTCTTTGTGAAGTCTTCCACCCCTGGTAACTATCATATTGACAACACGCCCCTTAGTGTTGATGCAGTAGTCAGGAATATAGGGACACACATAGAAGTAATCAAGCCTTTGACCACCACTTGCCTACAGTAGTTAGGAAATCATTCTATGTTGTGCAACATATAAACAAAGAGATGGCATCTAAGTCCAAGGATTCATTGTTCCACTGTATTCGGTATTCATCAGACCTAACATTGAATACAACACCTCTTTTGGTATGTATCTAACCAGGCATATCCAACAATTGGAATGTCCACAGAGGTTCCTCACTAAAAGAATACAGGGAGTAAGTAAAATGTCCTATGCAGACTGCCTGAAGGCCCTATCCCTGTATTCTGTCTCCTAAAGGCTTTAGAGAGGAGATCTATGCCTGGCATAAAGGGCATTGTCAGACCCCACTCTAATGGACCTCCTGCATATGTACAAAACAAATAGCACAAGAATTACCGATTATAAAGACTTAAACCTTGTCTGTGATTTAAATAGGACCTGCTGGAGAGATAGGTATATATCCCAGAGACGACCTCATTTATGGAACAGTCTCCCCAGCCATGCGAAGCAGAGTTCCTCCCTAACCTAATTCAAGTGCAACTTGGACAACTGGATGGGGAACAGGAAATTCATCCCCAGTTTGGCACCTGTGTCTCTAATGGACACAAGTAATCTATAAATGGTTCATCTGCCAGGTCCCTACTTGTAAATGTTTCACCTCCCATCAGAACTTATCAGAGATTTGGGATGCATGGTTAGGCTTAAAAAGGCCCCTGTGGTCATTAGCCTAGTAAACAGCTATGGACCTATGAACCTATGTGCTGGGGTACCTTCACCCTGAACTTGTGGGGACTTCTCCAGATGGGAAATGAGTTAGCACTCCCTAATCTGGGATGTACATGCCTGGGCTGCTCTAGAGGATTTTGGATCTGTAAAAAAAAATAGAATGCAAATGAGAGAGAAAAAAAATAATACAGGATGAAGGAATGTATAATTAAAATAAGAAAAACAAAGAAAAAAGGGTGGAGAGACAAAAGAGAAAATAAACACAATAAATTCATACATCATGTTACATAATATTCAACGTCTTACTTTAAAATATTTTTATTTTTATAAATTATTATTGAAGTAAAACAGAATTATGGGAAGTGCTTATGTAGGCTTTGGATGAAATTTTATGGATTTGCTTATGTGTACTTGACAGCAATGTGTATTGCTATCAGATTCTTGTAGGGTTTACATGTTGCAGTCTACTACAGTAACATAATGATCACTTTTGTGCTTGATGAACATTTGTTTGCAATATTGCACAGAAAACACCCTTTATAAATACTTGCATCTTATAAAATCAGTTAAAAGTAGAATATTGCAGTTTACATGCTGACACATCTTTTAAATTTGGTTACAGTGATGTAATGAATACACGCTAATGCTTCAGTTACCATGCTTTATAAATTATTTCTTTATATACAGTAATAAAATCAGTTAAAGACACAATACTGTTCTTACCACCAGCTTCAGCCAGCCTTATGTTTCTTTGTTTCTGCTGTTGTCTGTTGTAGGCAATTTACTCCTCAGATATAAAGAGAAGACATAAGACAATTGTTGTTTACCCGTATTTCACCTTTTTCCCTTAATATTATTTATATGACTAGTACTTATTTGCAAGGTATTCTATTCACTGCAGTTCTTGTTTAGTATATATTTGTTTAAATATGTACTACTGTCTGAATTTTCATACTGTGCCAGTCATCCATTTACTGCAAGGCTCTTACCATGGGATTATCTCCTGTATATATTCTACATTTATAATATATTTATTCTTTCTGTTTTGCAAACTTGTCAATATTTTCTGTATTCTGTTTATTATTGCATGTAACTTTGTACTCTATTATGTTCAATTTGTTGACCATTTCTAGCCTGTTGTTCCAACTTACTCTTAGACATATTGTAATTTTATAATTTTTAGTTTAGTAATAAACTCTGGCATTTGATTACTTTTGTTACTTGTACTATTTGGAGCTTTTCTCCTCAGGCCTCCACTGAAAAATGTCTGCTGCCCAGTCGGACTAACCTGGCTAACAAATGTCAAATAAATAAAATAAATAAATAAATTTTACTTTTGGTGGAATGGTTTTAAAATATGCTTTGCATATAATAGTCTATGGATTGTGTTCAGCCAGAAGGTATACACACACAGAAAAACAAAGCAATGCAAGGAAGGAAGTTTTTCATTGCTTAGTGGTACTAAAGTGTGAACTCTGATAGTTTTCTGCCTAAGAATGCCAAGTATAAAAGGGGATGATTTAGCACTTATACAGAAGTAATAAAACAGGTCATTTCTCACTAAACTATGTCTTGATCATTGAATTGACACTGCAACACTCAGCCCCTGCCCCCTTTATCCCCTCTGATTAGGATGTAGTTCCTGACAGCAAGTTCAACCAACCTGCACATTATGTTAATATTGTGGAGCAAATCACTATCTTTTACAATTATTATACTAAGAAATAATTTTCTGGCCTAGAAAAACAAAACTATTTTCATAAAAAATGTCTAAATTTAAATTAACTACTATCTAAGGTATTGTAATTGTACATGAAATTATTATATGGATATGCAATTTTTTTTGGCTTACTTTATAAATATGTGAACAAGTAGCTGTAAGCAAAGCTGGATCATGGTCAAATAGGGCCATAGCAGGAGAATTGACTTAGTTGTTTCTCTCCATTTACCATAAAACACAGTTCAAACCTGCTGGTGTGCATACCATCTTCTTCATCTTTACTATGGGTACAGATATTTATATGCAAGTTAATTGTTTTCAAATTTTAAAGCAAAAAAGAGCAATTTGTTATATTAAAAAAATCTTACATTGAACTTCTCTTCCCCTGAAACTCACATTTATTCAAATACATCTGTCAACCCATTAAGTTATAGCAGTTATGCTGGGATTCATTGTCAAATAGCATATATCTAGTCACTAGATAGTGGCTATGTGAAGGGTACAGGAATTCAAAAAATAAATGTGTAATGCATTTGTTAACAGAATGGGACCACCCACTGGGAAAAGGTGTCCATTCTATGTGCAGCCCAGGAACATTGTCAAGCAGACAAATGAAGGCAGATGCAATCAAACCCTGCACTGGAGAGAACCATCTCATTCACAGATCATAGCCTTACTCCTCTCCACTAAGTAACAAACTGTTGAAACCTAACATAGTACATTTCACACCCATATGACTGCAATAAAGAAGCTAAATTAAAATGCATTCGTCGTCAAAATAATAACAACAAATTTGTGAACATCATGCTGTCCAGTTTATTCACCACAAATAAATGGATTTCACCCAATAATAAATGCACTATCAATAGTTAACAAAACAAGGAAACTAAGGATCATACCCAAAGAACACGGATCATATGCTGATGTTTCCATTTACGGCAATTAATCCCTTCCTCTATACCATAACTACTCTGGGATGCGGTAAACAAGCTGTTATAATCAAACACATAAGCAACCAGCAGTTACACCAAATTGTATATCTGTACAGCTTAGAGAGCCGGTAGAGATTAAGTAAATCAATGAATTCATAAATACTGGCAGAGAAATGCTTTTAGAACCATACACTGCTCACTACTGCAACTTCTATCTGTGCTCTTAACGTCTTAGCTCAAGAATAAAAAAAAAAAATCAGGAACAGATTTTAAATACTTCTCTTATGAATTTAGAGAATTGCTAGGGCAACAAGCTTTGAATTTCAAGCATTTTCTGAAGAATACAAAGTCTGAAATGCACAACCATGCCTGTGATTAATTAATGAACTGCAATCCACAGCAAACTTGCCAGAAACCCACACATTTTACAGTGAGCTGACCAAAATACCTATTAACTTCTTTGCTCAAGAATTCTAGACAAAAAAAAAAAATAATAACTCAGTATGGACACACATGCAAACTCTCTTTCTAACTTGCATTACTATCTCAGCTCATTTCCCATTGCAAGCTTAGAAAGATAGACATGAAGCCATTTCCTACTTACCATTTTCAAAGACCGCTGATAGTTACTCATGCCATTACCTAAGACTACTGCTAATAGTTCCCCATGCAGTTACCAGCTTAATGCTGTCAGTTCCTTATGTGCCATATTTTCATCATGATAGTGCTTCTATCAGTTCCTTGCATGTCGTTAGTTCTTCACAAGCTGTAATGGAAAAAAAAAAGAATACCATTCCTGCTGGTTTACATGATTGCAAGTTCATCTTGTATATTGAAAAAATGCTGTGTGTGTGTGTGTGTGTGTGTGTGTGTGTGTGTGTGTGTGTGTGTGTGTGTGTGTGTGTGTGTGTGTGTGTGTGTGTGTGTGTGTGTGTGTGTGTGTGTGTGTGCCATTATACAATCTTGAAAACATGCCTATGGTTTCATTTTCTTTAATCATACCCGACTGGTTTAAAAATATCTCAATGTTTTACTAAAGGAAGTTTCTCTGTCTTTGACTCAAATGCTCTGCATTCAAGCTAATGAAAGGGAATAAACTGGGACAACACACTGGATACAAGTATCCAATCCTAAGTGCAGCTCAGAGTAGCTGAGCAGATGCAGGTAAACGGCATTGGGGTTTGGAACTTTTTTTTTTGTTTGTTCTTTCCATGTATGAGGCCCCCGCAAGCACCAAGCCCTAGGCAGGTTGCTAAGAGATGAATGTGCCACTGTCTGCGAGTGGTCTCCTGCACATGTATATCTGCATATATATATATATATATATATATATATATATATATATATATATATACAGATTATTTTACATATACACACAATTGTTATATTTGTATTTATACAGACAATTATGTTATCACATAAACATTCTATATATTTGTTATACAGCTGCAGTTCTGTATACAGATATGTTAATATTTTCTTTTCCATTATTTTAATAATATTACTGATAAATATTTGTAATTACACATATTATTTCTAGTAAATACCTTCAGTTATACAACATTCTTATAGTTTATTTTTGAAACCTATGTTTAATATAACCAAAATAATAATAATGATAATATCATGAGTAAAATATATATACCAACCAAACACAAACTATAAAATAAAAAACGTTTATTGAGTGTGCCGCTTTCATGCTAACAAACAGCACTTCTTCAGACAAAGACAAAAAATACAGTACTGATTTCTAAACCCTGAAATCCAACTAAAACCACAATAAAAGCAATGAAACAATCAAATAATTAATAAATTAATGTGGTAATTTACATGCTCTCAACAGAGGTTTTAAAAGTACATTCACATTCAAGCCAGGAGCCCTATGTGCCTTCAGAGTGGTAATCCATCTTAATTTAGCCGCCTCTACCTTATTCATGATATCACCACCTCTAAGGTCAACAGTAAATGTTTGCAAAGCTAAAAAGCTAAAAGTGTGTTTACCCAAAGCTACTACATGTCTGTTAAGTGCACTACTGACATCTCTATTTGTAATATATCTAATGTGCTCTAAGACACAGTCTCTAACTGTACGGTTGGTTTTCCCAACATAAAAATATGTACACTGATTACAGTGTGCTAAATAGACCATATTGCTACAGGTACAAGCCACATAAAAATCTAGGTAAAAACCTACATCCATTAAAAGGATGTGCAAAAGTTCTTTGTTCAGATATATGGCCACATGAGGTCACCTGGACTACAGCTTAGACTAAGCACCTCATTGGTTCTTTTGAGATTTCTTTCTTAAAAACTGTCTCAGGTTTCAACTTTCTGTTACCTAAGAAGTTCATTTGTGAGTGTTCTGCCATTTCACACTGAGCTTGTTCGAAGGAAGGACACTGAGGAAACTCGGAGCTATAATATATAACATTAAGTATCCTGTTTTTTGTTTATTTTGTTCTTTATTTCTTTGTTATTTATAGCACTTTGTGTACTGTGTATTTTTCTAGCTAGTTTCACTGTGTGTGAGGTATTAACTGGAAATTGTCCACTTTTATTAAGCATCTGTTGGGTTGTTTGTTTGTAATAACTTGTTGCAGTTAAACTCTTTTTCTAGAGGCTCCTTTAGCTGTTTAAAACTTTCATTTAAAGGCTCACTGCTGCTTTTCAGGTGTGAGAAACATTTCTGCAGTTTGTTCTAAGTAGTGGGGATATTTGTAGCATTTCCATATTCAGGCTTGTATTTGGGCCTAGTGTTTGTGGAGGCTGTGTGTCTGAGCACATATTTAGGGACATCTTGGTTTAGCCAAAGCCATCAGGCATTTCAGTGAGAGAGAATTGTTTGAGGTCATTGGCTGACTGAGGTCACCTGGACTACAGCTTAGACTAAGCATCTCATTGGTTCTTTTGAGATTTCTTTCTTAAAAACTGTCTCAGGTTTCAACTTTCTGTTACCTAAGAAGTTCATTTGTGAGTGTTTTGCCATTTCACACTGAGCTTGTTCGAAGGAAGGACACTGAGGAAACTCGCAGCTATAATATATAACATTAAGTATCCTGTTTTTTGTTTATTTTGTTCTTTATTTCTTTGTTATGTATAGCACTTTGTGTACTGTGTATTTTTCTAGCTAGTTTCACTGTGTGTGAGGTATTAACTGGAAATTGTCCACTTTTATTAAGCATCTGTTGGGTTGTTTGTTTGTAGTAACTTGTTGCAGTTAAACTCTTTTTTCTAGAGGCTCCTTTAGCTGTTTAAAACTTTCATTTAAAGGCTCACTGCTGCTTTTCAGGTGTGAGAAACATTTCTGCAGTTTGTTCTAAGTAGTGGGGATATTTGTAGCATTTCCATATTCAGGCTTGTATTTGGGCCTAGTGTTTGTGGAGGCTGTGTGTCTGAGCACATATTTAGGGACATCTTGGTTTAGCCAAAGCCATCAGGCATTTCAGTGAGAGAGAATTGTTTGAGGTCATTGGCTGACTGAGGTCACCTGGACTGCAGCTTAGACTAAGCACCTCATTGGTTCTTTTGAGATTTCTTTCTTAAAAACTGTCTCAGGTTTCAACTTTCTGTTACCTAAGAAGTTCATTTGTGAGTGTTCTGCCATTTCACACTGAGCTTGTTCGAAGGAAGGACACTGAGGAAACTCGGAGCTATAATATATAACATTAAGTATCCTGTTTTTTGTTTATTTTGTTCTTTATTTCTTTGTTATTTATAGCACTTTGTGTACTGTGTATTTTTCTAGCTAGTTTCATTGTGTGTGAGGTATTAACTGGAAATTGTCCACTTTTATTAAGCATCTGTTGGGTTGTTTGTTTGTAATAACTTGTTGCAGTTAAACTCTTTTTTCTAGAGGCTCCTTTAGCTGTTTAAAACTTTCATTTAAAGGCTCACTGCTGCTTTTCAGGTGTGAGAAACATTTCTGCAGTTTGTTTCCCACCCTCCCTGCTGGTATAGTGTTTTTATAGTTGGTGGCTTTGCAGTTGCCCGCCCCTAGTGTAAATTTGATCTGGGACCCTCCTCCCAGTCTAGTGTCATTACCTCATTCTAAATCATAAACAAAACACAAACTGTATGAAAAATAGTCCAGTAGCACAAAAGCAAGAGCGGACAACTGACCGTAAATTCCACTATTTATTTTAACAAGAAAAATGGTAAGCGCTTTCGGCTGTATTACTCCAGCCTTCATCAGACAAATTCAAAATGCTGCTTGTACCAATTTTATAATGCAACCAATGCAACCAATTATCCAATAAACCAATTCATTATTCAAATACTGATTGAATCAAATACTGGTATAATATATATAAACACATAAATGTTTCCTTTTTACATAAAAAATATATATAATATAACTATAATATCAATATACAACATGAACTAATATAATGAATGAATTTATTTGGTATTCCTACCCTTACATAATGTAAATATAAATATAATGATATCCAAAATAAATAATATATGTATATTTAAAAATACATATTTTAAATATTTATTTTAAAATACATATGATGTATGCATACATTTCGAAACCTATAATGAATAAAAGTACCTTCATAAATATGTAATGAATAATGGATAATTTTACTGTAAAAACATGTTAAAAATATATGTTAAAAATGTTGTTTAATAACATATGGGAAATATACCTGTATTTACCTATTAAGAGCTCTTAATTTTAAAATGCTAGTGATAGAAAGAGAATCATTTAATCCTGGGAATACTGTAGCATTTAAAAATACTTGCCACCAGTATTCCTTTGACTCTAATATGATCTTCCAAGGACCTATTCTAGGTGAAAGAATAACTTGTTCCAATACTAGAAACTTGAATTTATGTGTTGAATATTGCTCTATGTGCCTATATAATGCATTATTTTCTGAATGCCTACTAATGTCATAGAGATGCTCATAAATACGCTGCTTTAATTTTCGTTCAGTCTTACCTATGTAATAGGCTGAACATTGTGTGCATAAAGCTGCGTACACTACCCCAGAGGTATTACAGTTGTATCTTCCTTTTACTTGTATACTAACACTATTTATGCATACCTGCTCGGTTTCCATAATGTATGAGCAATACCTGCACATATTACATTTTCTCATAGAGCCTGTGTGATTTCTCTGTGAATTTGAAACAGCATTACACCAATCCTTTAAATTCCTATCTCTTTTATATATGATAGAAGGGTGTGTCCCTAATAGATTTACCAATGGTGCATCCCCTTTTATAAAAAAACAATTTTTTGTTATTAGCTCCTTTATAAACTCTGAATCCTGCGTGTAAGTAGTGATGAAAGATGTATTAGCCTTATTAAAATTTACCTTATTAAAATTACCCATGTTACAATGTGGGTCACCACCAGAACTGTTATTATTCTCCATTGTTTCTGATAACTGTTCAATAGTGTGCTGCTCTATAGAGTGTGAAATAATAAATTCAGCTCCTTCCAATAATGGTCTATAAAAACCACTTTTCCTCTTAATAACCACTTCATGCAATATAGTTTGAACAAATTGCTCTGGATATTCCCTATTTTTAAACATGCTAACTATATACTGACATTCATTGATGAACTCATCATAATCAGAGACCATACGTGCTGCTCGCACTAACTGTCCCTTCAATACAGCCTTTTTTACATGCTGAGGGTGATGACTTTGAAAATGCAAGAATTTGTTAGAATATGTTTTTTTACGATGTATATTAGCTTTTAATTTATTTTGCACCCAATCTTTTTGCAAGAGTACATCCAGATATGCTATACTGTTACTATCCAACTCATGTGTAAAAACCAAAAAATCAGTAGTAGAATTTATGTATTTAATAAATTGTTCAACTAACTCTATGGGTCCATTCCAAAGAAGAAATAGATCATCCAGAAACCGACTATATAATCGTATATATTGCATGAACTCAGATGGGAACAAAAATCTATGCTCCCACACCGCCATAATGACATTTGCATATAAGGTACCTACGGGAGAGCCCATCGCCACCCCCTTAATTTGCTTAAAATAGTGTCCATCATGGTAAATATAATTGTTAGATAAAACTAGTTCCAAAAGATCAACAAGTGCATTGAGTTCATCCTGAGATGTGCATAAAATTTCAAAAAAGAAATTAGTGAACCAATCGATACCCAATTGTTGCGGTATACAAGTGAATAGATCCTTAACATCCACTGTGATAAATACCACTTCATCTATTTTATCAATAGGTAAACTATTAACCTTAGTAAGAAAATCCCAGGAGTCACAGCAAATATATTGTAAGCTTTTTATCTTTTCTTTTAACTTCATATCAATATATTTTGCTATATAATAAGTTTTGGAGCCATTACCATCCACTATAGGACACATAGGTGGATGCTGCACATTCTTATGTAGCTTGGGTACTCCAAACATTACAGGAATCTTGGGATTTTTTACTTGCATATAATAATATGCTTCATTTGTAATCTGCCCCTGCCATAACATATCCTCAAGTATGTAATCAATTCTAGAATATGAAATGTTTATCTCATTAATAGATGCTTCAGAATATGCTTCATCATACAAAATATTCAATAATTTTTGATTGTAATCATATACATTCATAATCACGAGTCCACCCCCTTTATCAGGTTGCATAATACGCACATCACTAGTGGCTTTAAGTTCACTTAAAATGTCTTGTTGCGCCCTTGAAAAGTTATTAAAATGATTACATTGTCGATAGTTTTGCTGCAACAAATGCCTGAAGTCAAGCTCACATATTTCTTCGAACAATTTTATTCTGGGATGTAATGGTGGATTTTTTACACTAGGAATGTACATGGAACTAATTTCCATTCCAGGTGCTTCTTGGTGCAAAACTGCTAAATTCAATTTCCTCGTGAACAACTTGAGTTCAGTTAATAAGTCAGTAATTTTAGCCCTTTTTGCTGGTACATAAGTTAGGCCTTTGCTGAAAATATCAGCGTGTTCAATAGTTAATGTAACTTGACTGTAATTGTAAATATGGTAATCACCAGTAGTACTCGTAATGAGCTGATAAGTGTTGTCATCATACAAAAAATTATTATTGAAACTTACAACATTTAACTGTAATTGTTCCGAGAGTCCATCCTCTGCCTCCTCCATACTTTCCCATTGTTGTTTCTCGAATTGTAACCCTCCTTGTTTCGGAGCCGCTCCGAACGACGGAGATCGTTGTTTTCTAAAGGGAATTGCTGCACATTGTTGTCCTGTTGGTTTTGCACTTGCATGCCATTGTTTACAGGCGGAAAAAACGCCTCTGCTTTATCATCACGTTCCTGTCCTCGCGATGGTTTTGGATAGGCTCGACCTTTGGAATAGTCCATCTTCTCTCTTTCCAATTTTCGGGTCTTCCTTTCCACCACCACTGTACTATATTTATCAATTTGCGTGAAAATCTCATAATATTGATTTTCACATGCAGTGAATGCTGTTTGCTGTTTAATTTTGCCATCCAATTCTTCTATTTTGATGTTCAACTCATCCATCATTATTGAATTATGCTTGATAAGTACCTGGAGAAACTCACACCCCTGTTGATCGAATAATTGCACTAAATCCTTGTGCAAGGCACTGTTCTCCTTCAAGCTGTTTCAAATTCACAGAGAAATCACACAGGCTCTATGAGAAAATGTAATATGTGCAGGTATTGCTCATACATTATGGAAACCGAGCAGGTATGCATAAATAGTGTTAGTATACAAGTAAAAGGAAGATACAACTGTAATACCTCTGGGGTAGTGTACGCAGCTTTATGCACACAATGTTCAGCCTATTACATAGGTAAGACTGAATGGAAATTAAAGCAGCGTATTTATGAGCATCTCTATGACATTAGTAGGCATTCAGAAAATAATGCATTATATAGGCACATAGAGCAATATTCAACACATAAATTCAAGTTTCTAGTATTGGAACAAGTTATTCTTTCACCTAGAATAGGTCCTTGGAAGATCATATTAGAGTCAAAGGAATACTGGTGGCAAGTATTTTTAAATGCCACAGTATTCCCAGGATTAAATGATTCTATTTCTATCACTAGCATTTTAAAATTAAGAGCTCTTAATAGGTAAATACAGGTATATTTCCCATATGTTATTAAACAACATTTTTAACATATATTTTTAACATGTTTTTACAGTAAAATTATACATTATTCATTACATATTTATGAAGGTACTTTTATTCATTATAGGTTTCGAAATGTATGCATACATCATATGTATTTTTAAAATAAATATTTAAAATATGTATTTTTAAATATACATATATTATTTATTTTGGATATCATTATATTTATATTTACATTATGTAAGGGTAGGAATACCAAATAAATTCATTCATTATATTAGTTCATGTTGTATATTGATATTATAGTTATATTATATATATTTTTTATGTAAAAAGGAAACATTTATGTGTTTATATATATTATACCAGTATTTGATTCAATCAGTATTTGAATAATGAATTGGTTTATTGGATAATTGGTTGCATTGGTTGCATTATAAAATTGGTACAAGCAGCATTTTGAATTTGTCTGATGAAGGCTGGAGTAATACAGCCGGAAGCGCTTACCATTTTTCTTGTTAAAATAAATAGTGGAATTTACGGTCAGTTGTCCGCTCTTGCTCTTGTGCTACTGGACTATTTTTCATTACCTCATTCTACCCAGTACAGGGAGAACATTTGAGAAGGCCAATCAGCTTAGTTTCTGCTACTCCTTTCTCTCTTTCCTTTCTCTCTTTCCTCTTAAAAAAAAAAAAAAAAAAAAAATGTTATCTGCTTTTACTGTATTTGTGTTTCTTCCTACTTTATTTTGTTTTTGCGTCATCTTAAAAGTACTCAATTGTATTTATTACTGCTTGGTGTAACTCATTCTAAGCCTTTTATTTTAAGCACTTGGGCTTCAGACCAGTTGTTTTACATTAAGAAGGTTTGTGGCCTGCACTGTGGTGGCAGGACAGGTAGCTTACATCCTTCTAAGTTGGGAACTGCTGATTGAGGGCTCAGTGTCTGTTATTCTAAAAGTGTATTAGTTCTGGTTTAAGCACTTGGGCTTCAGGCCAGTTATTTTACATTAAGATGGTTCGTGGTCTGCACTCTTGTGGGAGGAGAGGCTGGACTCTACCCTTCTGAGCTGGGAATTTCTAGTTAAAGGCTTATAGTGCCTGCATATTTGAACTGTTTCTTACTGAAATTGGCACACCTTGTTTGCTGTAGCATAGACTAGATCCAGGCCTGCTGAATCTAACTTTGTTTGTATTCTTGTTGTTTGTTTGCTTATTTCCCTGAAACGCTAATTTCACCTAAAATGCAGCTTTTCAGTGCTTCTGTGGATCCCTAGTGATATCTGCATTGCTTACTGTACTTATTTCCTTGTTTCACTTGAAAGAAAGTTACTGTTTGTCATTTTTGCATTTAAGTTACCTGTAACACATTGCACTTAAGTTACCTGGCACTTGCTTACTAAGTCAGCACTAAAAAATTAAAAGCACTACACCCTCACAAACTCCCCTTGAGTACCTTGTTCCCCATTGGCCCTTTTTTTCAATTATAAAGGAATTCCTAATACTATTCTAGCATGTCCAAAGGTCAGTTGTCAATCTCCTCTCCGGTCCAGCTGGTGAATCTGGGAATCTTGAGGCAATGTTACAACTGCCTCATGTACACAGACAACCCACTCCTCCTCCCAACAAATTCCAACACATGTGAGAGATGCAACGATATAGCCAAACTGGAGGCTAAGCTCTCTCAACTCAGTACTGGTGTAACCAGTCAGGAGGAGAAGGAATCCACACTCACTACAATTCCAGTCTCACATAGACCTACCACGACAGCAAACCAAACACATAAACACACAAAAACATACTCGGAGGCTCTAAATAAAAATCTGCCTAAGCAGCAGAGACCTCCAAAGCAGACACCCAAGCAACCGCTACCCCAAAACAAAACACATGCAACACATAGCTCACAAAGCCAGTGTGCCAAACAGTCACAGCCCTTAAGGCTAAACAACACACCTGATACACTTGTAATAGGTGTTTCTATCATCAGGCACACTGACGTCCTGCTCACCAGGCTGAACAAGGAGAAGGTCACGGTGAGCTGCCTGTCGGGCGCTAGGATCCGCCACATAACACAAGCACTCAGGTCACTCCAAGGCAAGTACAAATATGACTCAGTCATTGTCCATGCTGGTGTGAATGACCTGAGATGTACCTCCCTGGACTACATGAAAAGAGACATAGAGGAGCTCTCTGAGCATGTAGCCCAGGCCGGTATGACCCTGACCTTGAGTAGCATCTTACCCTCACCAAGAATGATGCCACAATATGAAGACAAGATGATCAATTTCAACAATTGGCTTAAGTATTGGTGTCATTCAAAGGGGATCCAATGCCTGTCACCTGGGATGACATGCTCGACAAGCCACGATGCTTCGCTAGGGACGGCTTGCACCTGTCACCCCTGGGCTTTCGGATATTGGCAAAGGCTCTTGCTACCCCCATAGTGCCTTTTTAGGCAAGGCTCAAAAGACAAACCCACCTCCATAGGTATCACAAGGGATAAGAAACTAAGAGTAATGCTACTCAATGCCAGAAGTCTAAACCTCAAGATGCACGCACTCGAAACCCTCCTTAGCATGGAGAACATCGATATCTGTGCAGTAACAGAAACCTCGTTCAAGGCTCCCGAGAGCACCCCAGCACTACCAGGTTATACCTCATACCATGCTTTTTGGCCCAAAAACTTGGACCGAACCACAAAAGGAGGGGGAGTATCAATATTCGTCAAAGATACCCACACCTCCAGGTTGGTGGCACAGCACGAAGCATCAGAGACTATCCATGTGCAACTAACAGTGGGTAAAACTGCCTTCCAGTTTATAGCCTGCTACAGACCACCCTCCCAAACCCAGGAACCCCACTCGGCCTTCCTTAGAACACTGGAAAATATGAAGGTCTCTCCAAACACCATTATATTGGGTGACTTCAACTACCCAAACATAGACTGGGAGCATTACTCTAGCTCCAACACCCTAGCCCAAAGGTTCCTAGAATTTATAAACTCAAATGCTATGGAACAACTTGTTACCACTCCCACAAGAGGGGAAAACATACTGGACCTGATCATCACCAACATGGGGACTCTATGCTCCAGACCAGAAGTGTATCCCTCACTGGTAAGATCAGACCATAAACTAATCTCACTGGATATTCACATCCCGACCCCACCCCCTGCCCAGAAAACCACAGTGAAAAACTTCTCTAAAGCAAATTTCACACTCCTCAAAACCAAGGTGGAATCCTTCAAAGCCCCCGGGCCTGTGGAAAATATGGCCCAGACTGCAGAATCCTTTATAAATGCATTCTATGGACACCTTCAGGAATGCATGGATCTTGCAATCCCAAATAAAACCAAGACCCAATCCTCCAAAGGCAGACGTCCTGTCTGGTGGACCCCAGCCATAAACAAACTATACAATAGAAGGAAGAAGCTACTACATGATAGAGAAAAATCCCAAAAAGGGAAGGCATCTCTGATCGGTATTAGCAAAAAACTACGGGCACTCATAAAATCGTCTAAGGCCAGCTTCGAGAGAAATATTGCACAGGACACTAAGGATAATCACAAGGCTTTCTTTAGTTATGTTAGGAACACCTCTCTCTCTCTCTCTCTCTCTCTCTCTCTCTCTCTCTCTCTCTCTCTCTCTCTCTCTCTCTCTCTCTCTCTCTCTCTCTCTCTCTCTCTCTCTCTCTCTCTCTCTCTCTCTCTCTCCAGGCCTCAAATAAGACTCCCCACTGACACAGCTATAGAGTTATCTCCTTAGCCAGGTGCTCCAAGCCGAGTCCTCCACCACCCTCTCTGTGAAATCAGTGCTCTGTGTCCCTGTTCCAAGTAGCTGACACACACACTCTTTGAGATTTGATTTTCATACACACACACACACACACACACACACACACACACACACACACACACACCTGGGAAAGGCTGGCACTGATTTACCAGCTCTGCCCAGACAATAAGGTAGTTCCACTGCCACCAGAACACCCACAAAGCCAGCTACTCTAAGGCTCTTGCCAAGGTACTCAATTATACTGGTGAAATTAATACTACTAGCAATGGTAATGCTGACCAAACAGCAAGGCTTTCAGGAGTGGCCACAGTGTCACCAAATAAGTATAAGTACTCTCAAAGGTTAAAACATTCTCTAAAAGACCAGCCACAATGAAACGTTTAAATTTATTTAATAATAAGCAATAAAAAGAACATGAAAATACTGAATATATATTTACAATAAACACCAGAGTTCAATCACAGGAAATATTAAAAAAAACACAGATAGCTAGGTTCACACAGATACAAAAAAAACAGTACTTAACTAATCTCACTATATTTTCCAGACTGATCTAAAGAATTACTTTCCCCTGGTTACTTACTAAAGCAAGGCAAGATGAAGTGGGTGAGTGATCATTCTTTGTCAGGTTTCAAAAACAGACAGCACTGACACTTCTGTCTCATCTAGTATTAAAGCATCATTTCAATGTTGGCTTACAAAATGACATCACATACATCTGGCCATCTGACTTTTGGTTCCCCCATTACCCCATTTACTAGAAACTGAACCAGAATCTAGAACATATGTGTAATAATACACAACATATAGCTTTGCTAAGATGTGTTACAGCATCTGAAAGCTATAAAACCATTCCAAAAACTTCCACCCTTCCAGGGTAGTAATTAGTTCACCCCTAAGGACAATACAGTAGGATTCCTAGTTCTGGTTTTCACAGACATTTTTCTCTGGCTGCAATCAGAACTATAAGATACAATCTTTATGGCCTAAACCAGGTAATTTAATTTCAGACTATTTTTCAAAGTTAGCTGGACTGTGATTAACATCGTCTCTTCTGGTATTCTCTGTTACAATGTATTCATTTCAACAGTTACAATACAGTCTGACATACAGGTGTTATTCTTTTCTGTCCAGCAGGACCCACTGTTGGAACATTTTTAACACAAGCAGCTTTACAAATACATTTTAAACACAAGCATATGTACAAATCAGTTTGATATACAAATGACATATCATTCTTTACAAAACTCCAGCTAGCTATGCTGGCATATGTTACATATCCAATGCCCTACTTCTCCTGATATAGCTGACAATACCTTACATCATCACAACAACATATCATATTGTACCTTATTTATTTTTGAACATAGATTGAGGTCATTAACATCAAGATTCTTGTAAAATTTGTCATTTGCTAATAATTCTTCATTTTGGTAACACTATGTATTCTAACTATCACCAAAACTCAAGCTTTATCTGTATTCATACCAAATAAGTCAGTATGAGCAAGAAATTTAACTGCAATTCTTTCATCAGCTGTCAAAATATCTGGAAACTAAGCCACTCTTGGGTAAAGAGTGATAAAGGCCTAACTATGTCACAGGAGACCCAAGTTCAAATAGCAACTCAAGTGCCTAGAGGAGCTGGAAGGGAAGGATGAAAGTGAGTGGCCACTAATGCCTCATCCATTCTGGGGAAAGATGTGGCTCTGGCTTGTCATATGTGTGTTATCTAGCATGAGCACTACATGTTTATCATGTGGAACTTGGGTCTGTCGAGCCTCCACAGCTATGTGCAAGTCACACTTTGAACTGAGAGGAATTCAGCAGGGAACGTCTGCTTCTTCTTGGAGGGCAGCTATAGCAAAGCTCAGAATAGCCATCACAGGGGTGGGATGTTTCACCAGAGAAGAGGGTAGACCACTCCACAGGACAGGCAAAGCTGGCCCACTGCCTATGCCCTGATCCTCATTGTGAGTGGATGAGCTCATTTGGGGTTGGGAGGGTGGCCTAATGGTTAAGGTGTTTACCTTACAAACACAAGGTGCAGGGTTTGAGTCTCACAAGGGATAATTGGCTAAGCTTAAAATGGCTCACAAGGGCAGTTAGCTTAGTACTAATCTATGAATCTATGAATCTATGAGGGATTCCGAGGCAGGAATGAATGGACTGGAGCACTCTTACCTAGGAATCCCTGCCTCCCATGACTGTAGAGTCAATGGACCAACTGGGTGCAGATAGAGAAGCCACTAGGCACAGTCCTGCAGTGATACATAAAATATCTGGAAAACATTTTAGACCATTTTCTAAATTTCCTTTTTTTTTTCTGTTTAGATAGTTTCCCAAACAAGTTGATGTTAGTTAGTATGTCTCATTGAATAAAAGCAGACTTTCTTTCTACTGTTACCCCACTAAAATCATTACTATAACAAGTATAAGTTGATTCTATGAGTAAACATTTACAGGTCAATTACAGCTTTTACAGCTTCAGTAACAGACATTCCCTGTGCAGGACAAAATGTTAGATCTTTATTTAACAACGATGTTTCATCTTTACTCAAAAAAAAAAAAAAAAAAACAGAAGAAATATTATGTACGTATAATACTGCTAGTGACCGAAAAAGAAACATCATTTGCATTATGTTTGATGGTTACCCCACTCGTATCACTCAAATGTCCAGAATTTCACAGAATGTCCAGATTTTTGCCTCATATTTTTGGTTTGTTACTAATAAAAATTTGTGTTTTTTAGCAAATCATTGAAGACTGAAGTAATTAAATAATGACAAACATATTTGCTTTAGACATTATACCTATTAGAAAATGCATGTTAATGCAAAACCTGTTATTCTAGCAACTTTATAAGATCAATACTTGCAATCTGTTTTGGGGCTAGACAGGTATGACCGTGATGAATGTCAACAGTGGCTAATGGAGGAACAGTGACAGACAATGTTGTCTCCCATTCCACCCGCCCAACTCTAATGCATTTGTTTCTCTTACTTTTCCAAAGTAGAGTTCTTCTTCTTCTTCTTGAGCTTCTGTAATTATTTGCCATTATTCTGCAAACATTCTGTTTGTTAAGGTATTTGATTTCTCAACTCCAAATATCACATACTGCCACATGAGACATCCCTTACATCAGCTAAGTCGTAAAATGGAAAGCAGATGGGAACTGGGAACTAGGAACTAGGAAACAAATATTCAAGAGTACTTTAAAAGAAGAAAAATTAACACATCAGGCAAAGTAAACATGCATTTCAAATATTATTTCCTTCCATTTATTCTTCTAAATACATGCAACAGTGATACAATCTGGGATTGTGGACTGGGAATCCGTTTCTGGGATCTTTTCTGCCATCCATAATTTAACTGTCTGCTTTGGCAAATTTTACTTTCCTGTTATATTTCGAAGCAACACCACGTGTCTTGCACACCCAAAATTTAAGAGAATCTGCTGTAATAGATTTGCACACCCATTGCAGATCAGCAAGCAGTCTTTTGCAAGCACATGTAGAGTGCACAAGCGTGTGTGTGTGTGTGTGTGTGTGTGTGTGTGTGTGTGTGTGTGTGTGTGTGTGTGTGTGTGTGTGTGTGTGTGCATATGCTCACATGCACACATTTTCAAGAAATCCAGTGAAAGAGCAGATAAGAGTAGATAGCATCTGCCATAAAAGGCAAATGTATATACATATATAAGTTTAACCAGAAGCCAGTAGAAGAGCTGGTGACATCTGGCATGAAACATCAGACACATCACCTGCATCTGTCTTAAAGTAAGCAGCTTAAAGAGACGCAAAAACAAAGCTCCTTCAGTGGTGATCTACAGATGTATACTACCCTTCAGGTTTCATAGTTTGTTGAACAAAAAATATAAAGTCTTGTAAGCAGAGAATGTGATATAACTTGTTGATTCGTCCTGAAAATTTAAAATTGTCTTTAGTTTGGAATGATTTAGATGTCTTGCACTGCACAATAAATCTCTTGTAGAACTACAGTGCCAGCTTGTGGGTGATTGGGAAGCTAAAGGAACAGAGCATAAATTTTCTCTACTGCAAAACAATGTATTTCAGATTAATTCTTAAAGATTACGTTTAAATGTGGAAAACAGACTTTGCTTTTCACTCAAAAAACTGTTTTCATAGATATGTTTCTATGTGAAAATAAAAGTTTATTTTGCAGTGGGAGTGACGGATACGTTTAAGGTGGAGGTGGGATTACATCAAGGATCAGCTCTGAGCCCTTTCTTATTTGCAATGGTGATGGACAGGTTGACAGACGAGATCAGACAGGAGTCCCTGTGGACTATGATGTTTGCAGATGACATTGTGATCTGTAGTGAGAGTAGGGAACAGGTGGAGGAGACCCTGGAGAGGTGGAGATATGCTCTAGAGAGAAGAGGAATGAAGGTCAGCAGGACTAAGACAGAATATATGTGTGTGAATGAGAGGAAGGATAGAGGAATGGTGAGGATACAGGGAGTAGAGGTGGCGAAGGTGAATGAGTTTATGTACTTGGGATCAACAGTTCAGAGTAATGGTGAGTGTGGAAGAGAGGTGAAGAAGAGAGTACAGGCAGGATGGAGTGGGTGGAGAAGAGTGTCAGGAGTAATTTGTGACAGACAAGTACCAGTAAGAGTGAAAGGGAAGGTCTACAAGAGGGTAGTGAGAGCAGCTATGTTATACGGGTTGGAGACAATGGCATTGAGAAAAAGGCAGGAGTCAGAGCTTGACGTGGCAGAGTTGAAGATGTTAAGATTTGCACTGGGTGTGACGAGGATGGACAGGATTAGGAATAAGTATATTAGAGGGTCAGCCCAGGTTGGAAGGTTTGGAGACAAAGCCAGAGAGGCAAGATTACATTGGTTTGGACATGTGCTGAGAAGGGATGCAGAGTATATTGGGAAAAAGATGCTAAGGATGAAACTGCCAGGTAACAGGAAAAGAGGAAGGCCTAAGATAAGGTTTATGGATGTGGTGAGAGAGGATATGCAGGTGGTTGGTGTGACAGAGCAAGATGCAGAGGACAAGAGGACATGGAAACAGTTGATCTGCTGTGGCGACCCCTAATGGGAGCAGCCAAAAGAAGAAGAAGAAGAAGAAGAAGAAAAAAAAAATATATATATATATATATATATATATATATATATATATATACGCTTAAAACTGACTTCCAAATTCGGAAATCTTACTTACAAAGCCTCATTTATGGGATTAATATTACTAGACAGGCAGGAAGAATTAATGTTACTCTGGGTGTTCATTTCTAATCCCCCACCCTGATCAGGTTTCATAAAGCTTAAGTTTTTGTTGTTAGAAAAACCCTTCATGACTTGACATTCCTCTTCCACTGTATTATAAAACCTAACTCTCTACAAATATCCATTTCACAAAATTTCTCATGAATATTAATAAATGGGTGTGGAGGGGGATTAAAAGTACTTTTCCTTGTATTATCGTCCACCTGATCAGCTAACATTAGTTGTAAATTCAAGTTTCTGGAAAACAGTTTCCAGTCCACTAGGTTCTTAAGTCAAGTCAGCACAACAGGAAGGTATAAAGGTGAACCCCTTAACAAATAAAGTATGATGTACTTGTTCTATTTTAATTAAAGCATAATGTTAAAGTTCAAAAAGGTGGACACATTCACAGTACCTCCTATCTCCAAATGACCATTAATTAATTCACATCGCAGAGGTTGTTGCTGTTCTTCAAATAAGGTGTAACACCACACATTCAGATTCACCTTCCAGTCTTTCTACCCTTTTCATGAATAGTGCATTTGGTGATTCAGTTCTTGTCATTGGAGATACCACTTGGCCAATCCCTTCGATCTTCACAGTGACACCAGCTCCAAAGGGACCTCAAATTCATTAGTGTTTTCAGTAATTGTATCACTATCCTCTGCCAAAGAACCACCATGCCCATACTAGTGAGTACACATGGCCCTTCCTTTCAATGAGTATGCATTCTTGTTTTTGTACTCCCTGCTGTCGCTTTCTAATTTTTTGTCATTATCTTTTATAAGGTACAATTTATGCTCAATGTCCTTGAAAATCTTAGGGTACTGTTGTTGATAATTCAGAAATAGTAGGTCCTCCGGAATAGTAACAACCAACTTGGAAATTTTGTGTAGCTTAGATATAATATGGTCATTGTTTTTGATGATAAGTTTAGTTGGTTTAAGTCCCATTTTCTTGACTTCCAAGATGGCTGCACACTGAGTAACAGCTTAACCTCAACTCTTCCAGGGTAAAAACAGAAACTCAGAAATAAAGCAAATGAATTTGTCTTTTTGTGTACATTTCAGTTACTGGCTAGCAAGTGCACTGTTTGGATACCAGCAAAGAAGAAATTTAGCAAATCTGAAAGAAAATAAACCACAAAAGGTGAGAAAAAACACTCAGCAAAACCCAGTTCAAGCTCCACCTTTGGTGCAAAACACAACTTCCAGTAATATAGAGGAAAAATAAGTCAGATTTGCTCAGAGGTGATTAAAATAAATGAAACAGTGAGTAGAATATATCAACTTAAATAACAAATGGCAGGAAAGATAGAAAAAGCTTTGAAAAGATAATCAGATGAGCTGATAAAACTGCAAAAATCAGAGGTTGAAATGAAGAAAAGGCTGGCAAAGTATGAGACTGCTCAAGAAGAGATGTTTAAAAAATGATAGAATTAGAGGACAGAGGACATAGGGGAAAACCTGAAATTTTCTGCTGTACCAGAGAAACTGGAAGGAACAGACTGCATTAATTTTTTTGAAAGCCCAAAGAAGTAATTGGACTGGTATTCCACAGCACAAGATGTTAATTGAAAGGGCATAATTGTTTGTATGCTCCAAACCTGGTCACAAAACTGTGGCAGAAGGACAAAGTACTAAAAGTTGAAGACATAGAATGTAAAAAAATTATTCTCAATGTACACCAGGCAGAAAAGGAGTAAATTTTTCAGCAATCAGAGAATCTGAGAAGCAGGTGTGAGATTCATGCTGCTGTATCCAGCTATCTTCAGAATATTTTTTCCTAGAGGGTCAAAGTAATTTTTTGACACAGAACATGCTAAGAAGGAAATATAAATGTTTGCACAACAAAAAGTGAACTATTAAACAGAATGGGATACTGTTTCCTATTCTTCTAATAATAAAGCTCATAGAGAGACTATGCCAGTGAAAACCTTGTCCAATGTTCCAAAGGAAAATGCTTGAGAGGCACAAATAAATTACAGGAGTTGACTAGAAGAACCAGGAGTATGTTAGAAATGAACCAGAGACCAGAGTCGGGAGATGGAGATCGACAGGAAGAAAAAACGGTAACTTGGAAATTAATAAATACATGGAATTACAAAGCATCAGTCATATTTGCGAAATATGGCGTAACAAAAAAACATTGAAATATTGGACCTTTTTGACATTTTAAAGCTTGTAGGACACCAAAGCATATGCCCTACTTCATGGCATTAATGTCTGGAAGAACATTAGGGAAATGGGGAAGAGGAAGGAAAGAGGTAACTGTACGTAAAACAATTTTTGTTTTTAACAGTATTTTTATAAAACATAACATGTACTGCATGTTATATAGTAAAGCTTTTTTCCATTATTTGTGTGTGTAACTGGGTTACTAAAGTAAGCAGGTGCTTGTTTTTGCCTTCTTCTTTCTTTCATGTTCAGTTTTAAAAAAGACACTGCAATGTAAAAATAGAAGAAAGCATAGACAAAAGAGTATGATATAAATAAAATTGATATGCTTTTGTTACTTTTGCATACAGGAATAACTGGATTAAGGCCATTGGCTTACACTAACAACAAGTTTAAATGGAAGCAAATAAATAAGAGAATACTGAATGCAAGGAAAAGTTTTCCTTTTCAAATAAATATTCACATTGCAACATGAGAAACTTGTAGTTGAAGACAACTGTGTATCTGGTTCTCATGTTTCTATGCAGACAATCTTATAAGGACAAAACAATAACAGAATACTTTTTTCTCTCAGTGGCTAAAGGATAATGTTCTCTGAATGCATTCAAGTTGTTTTCTACATCTGGGAGAGGAATAAAGATAAGACAAAAAAAAACAGACAGCACTCAGTGTAAGTGAAAGTACAGGCCATGCCATCCATCTTACCATGGATAACCTTTGTTAGGTCAATTAAAGGCTGTATTGTAGCTGTGAGTCTTGGACAATTGCTCCTATAAAATGATTAAACTTCATTATTTGAAGATGTACATAGTTTTGTGTGTTCGTATTAAGTTAATAGGTTATGGGGGTGTTCTAGGGGTTGTATTGTTTGAGAGTTTTCATTAAAATAAAAAGTATTGTAAGATGTGACATAGGTTCAAATGGATATGAAAAGAAACAAATGTATAAAATATCAACCTGCCAAGCATGCAACATAAAATCTGAAACTAGACATTTAAGAAAAGCTGTTATACATAACAGGTAGAAATAATAAATTGTTATAATGGTTGCATGTCCCATATTATCTTTGAATGTAAATGGTGTTACAGATATATACATATGCTAGAATCCGCCACATAACACAAGCATTCAGGTCACTCCAAAGCAAGTACAAATATGACTCAGTCATTGTCCATGCTGGTGTGAACGACCTGAGACGTACCTCCCTGGACTACATGAAAAGAGACATAGAGGAGCTCTCTGATTATGTAGCCCAGGCCGGTATGACCCTGACCCTGAGCAGCATCTTACCTTCACCAAAAATGATGCCACAGTACAAAGACAAAATGATCAGTTTTAACAATTGGCTTAATTACTGGTGTCATTCTAAGGGGATCCAATGTCTGTCTGCTTGGGATGACATGCTTGACAAGCCACGCTGCTTCACAAGGGATGGTTTGCACCTGTCACCCCTGGGCTTCCGGATATTGGCCATGGCTCTTGCCACCCCCATAGTGCCTTTTTAGGCAAGGCTCAAAAGACAAACCTACCTCCCTAGAAAACACAAGTGGAAAAAAACTAAGGGTAATGCTGCTCAATGCCAGAAGTCTAAACCTCAAGATGCATGCTCTCGAAGCCCTCCTCAGTATGGAGAACATCAATGTCTGTGCAGTGACTGAAACCTGGTTCAAGGCTCCTGAGAGCACCCCAGCACTACCAGGTTTTACCTCATATCATGCTTTCCGGCCCCAAAACTTGGACCGAACCACAAAAGGAGGGGGAGTATCCATATTCATCAAAGATACCCACACCTCCAGGTTAGTGGCAACACGAAGCATCGGAGACCATCCAGGTGCAACTAACCATAGGCAAAACTGCCCTACAATTTGTAGCATGCTACAGACCACCCTCTCAAACTCAGGAACCCCACTCAGCCTTCCTGAAGACACTGGAGAGTATGAATGTCTCTCCAAATACCATCATATTGGGAGACTTCAACTACCCAAACATAGACTGGGAACATTACTCAAGCCCCAACACTCTAGCCCAAAGGTTCCTAGAATTCATAAACTCAAATGCGATGGAACAACTAGTCACCATTCCCACAAGAGGAGATAATATACTAGACCTGATCATCACAAACATGGGGACAAAATACTCCACACCGGAAGTATACCCCTCATTGGTGAGATCAGACCATAAATTAATCTCACTGGAAATCCACATCCCGCCCCCACCCCCTGCACAAAAGACCACAGTGAAGAACTTCTCAAAAGCCAACTTCACACTTGTTAAAACTGAAGTGGTATCCTTCAAGGCCCCTGGGCCAGTGGAAACCACAACCCACACCGCTGAATCCTTTATAAATGCCTTCTATGGGCACCTTCAAGAATGCATGGATCATGCAATCCCAAATAAAACCAAGACCCATTCCCCCAAAGGCAGGCGCCCTGTCTGGTGGATCCCAGCCATTAACAAACTTTACAACAGGAGGAGGAAGCTACTACATGACAGAGCAAAATCCCTAAAAGGGAAGGCATCTCTGATCAGTACTAGCAAAAAACTACAATCACTCATAAAATCATCCAAGGCCAACTTTGAGAGTAAAATCACAAAAGACACAAAAGACAATCACAAGGCCTTCTTTAGCTATGTTAGAAACCTGGGTGGAATCTCCCAGATATGCTCAGAGTTAGTCCAAAATTACACAAAATACACTGAACCCACAGACATTGCCAACATTCTGGCAGACAGGTACAGTGCAAATTTCTCCTCCCCCCCCCCCCCAAAAAGAGAAATATCTATCCCAGCAGAGTGTAGCCTCCCTAACATCTCAGATGCCCAGGTGAGAGCCGCCTTCTCCAAAGCTAAAAACACAGCATCAATGGGACCGGACGGTGTCCCAGGCTGTGTGTTACATGAACTCCAAGAAGAACTAAACCCGCACATAAGGCTGCTGTTTAATCTTAGCCTTACTACAGGATATGTACCCAAAGAGTGGCGTACAGCAACAGTGGTCCCACTCCACAAAGGCGGTGCTTCTACGGACCCTGGAAATTACTGCCCCATAAGCTTGATGAGCCTGGTCTGCAAAGCTATGGAAAGGATCATTATGGAACTCATAAACAAAGACATTGGGGACCTACAGACATTGGATCCTACCCAATTTGGTTTTGTCAAGGGCAGATCCTGCCTTTTGAACTTGGTCGACTTTTTTGAAACAGTCACTAAGGCCATTGATGAGGGTAAGGCAGTTCACACAGCCTACCTTGACCTTGCAAAAGCCTTCGACACAATACCCCACTCAGGCATCATAGACAAACTCACCAGCTTAAATGTAAACCCATGTGTCACAAGATGGGTTGCAAACTGGCTCAAGGACAGAACCCACAGGGTCAGAGTTGCTGGAGCCATGTCAGACTCTAAGCCGGTCACAAGTGGTGTCCCACAAGGCTCAGTCCTGGGACCCCTCTTGTTCGGCATTTATTTTTCCGAGGTGCAGGCAAACATAGGAGGATTGTGGCTGACAAAGTTTGCAGATGACTGCAAACTGGGCGCCATAATTGATACTCCAGCGGACACAAGCATCCTTCAGACAGGCCTCATAGAAATGGATAATTGGTGCCAGAGCCATGGCCTTAAGCTGAACGCCAAAAAATGTATAGTCATACCCTTTGGGAAAAACAAGGTACCCACAAATTACCACATAGGTGGTAATCCATTAAATCTGGAAGAGGTAATCAGGGACCTAGGGACCCAAGTTGACAGTAACCTCTCATTTGACACTCACATTGCCAAAGTGGTTAGGAAGACCTTCTATATTGCCCACCTTATCATGAAGGGATTCACATCTAGATCAAGAGAGGTCATTGTGCCCCTGTACTCTTCTCTTATCAGGCCCATGATTGAGTACAATGCCCCATTTGGGATGTATCTTACCCGACACCTGCAGCAGTTGGAAAGACCCCAAAAGTTCCTCACCAAGAGGATAAAGGGTCTCAAACATATGTCATATGCTGCCCGGCTGAAGAAACTCCAGCTCTATTCAGTCGCATACCACCTACTCAGAGGTGATCTATGCCTGATGTACAAGGCCATGTCCAATCCAGAATTAATGGACATGCTCCACCTCAGAAAATCCAAATCCATCAGAGCCACGAGAGCAAGAGATTTGAACCTCAACACAGAAATAAATAGGATGTGCTGGAGGGACAGATTCATAACCCAGAGGCTCCCTACACTCTGGAACAGAATCCCAGTCCATGTTAGGCAGAGCCCCTCACTAACTCTCTTCAAGAGAAATCTTGACGAGTGGATGGGAGATCGTAGGTTTACCCCAGGGGTCATCTCTGTGTCACTACTAGACAGAGGCACAGTAAACTAAACCCTAAATTGGCATAGTATTCTCATCCTAAGGGGTGGTGAAAGCCACACACACTCTGGCTAGGCTTATAAATGCCCTAGGGCAGATAGCCTAGTACGAACCTATGAACCTATGAACCTATGAAATGCACAGTGCAAATAATTATGCTACAGGAGATACATTTGGAAAGAACTGAGCATCTGAATTTGATAAAAAAGGGATTGCAGGGTGTCTATTCAACAGAATATCTGGGACAAAGAAAAAGGGGAGTACTTATATTAATTGTTAAATGAGCCACAGTAGTGATAGAAGAGGGGAAAAGATAATAATGACAGATCTGTAGTAGTAAGGGGCTACCGGCAAGGGAGGAGGATTATGCTGGCATGTATTTATATTCCGATTAAAATTGTTATAATGGAGCTTAAGAAAATTCTGGGAGAAAAAAATCAGCTATCAACAGGGAATATTACCTATAGGTGGGGACTAGAATTTGATTTTCAACACTGAGGATGCATTGGGGGCCTACAATGGGAAATAAAACAAAAGAGGGTAAATTTTTGAAGAAATGTATGACAATATTTGGTATGTAAAATGTGAATTCAATAGTAGAAGCTCAGAGAGAATATAAATATTAGTTCCCAATGTACAAAAACTGGGCTAGGCTTGACAGAAATTATATTTCACAGGAACCTGCGCATTGAACTGAAAGTTTTGCTATGCATCCAATAAATATTTCAGATCACATGCAATAATAACTGAAATAAAAATGCTGGGTAATGAGGTAAAAATGAGACAATGGCACTTCCTTGGTTATCTGTTAAACAGAGAGGAATTTAAGGAATGGTAGTAGAAATTATTCAGGAGTTAGAGAAGATAGAGATTTCTTCAGAAAATATAGCTAGGGAGTAGGATAAAATGAAAGTCGAGTTTATAAATAGGATAAAAATAAAAAAAAAGATATGGTTAAGAAGTAACAGGAATTATTCAGAGGAATTGAAAAAGTTGAAAGTTACCATAGAATAGGGGGTAATCTTACAGAACAGGAAATCTTGACAAGTGGATGGGAGATCGTAGGTTTACCCCTGGGATCTCTTCTGTGTCCCTACTAGACAGAGGCACAGTAAACTAACCTCAAAAGGGCTATCTTCTGTGACCTACTATACAGAAGCACAGTCAACTAATCTAAAAGGGTGGTGAAAGCCAAACACACTCTGGCTAGGCTTATAAATGCCCTACGGCAGATAGCCTAGTATCAACCTATGAACCTATGAACCTATAAGAACAGGCACAACTGCAGAGTGCTAAAGAGAATATAAGGGACTACCTCAATAATATGCATGAGTTTAAAAAGATTGCTATTAAACAACTTGTTGTTGATAATAACTCTAGACCACAAGAGATTTTAGCACAATGGCTCAGGCAACAGAAATTAGAAAGGGTTGTTGCCAAGCTTAGACAGCCTATGACAATGAAAATAACCAGAGATCCTGCACAGATATTAGAAATATTTTGAAAATTTTATGAAAATCTGTAAAAAGCAGAGATGTGGAAATTAATAAAAGTACAAATGGAAATGCTTATGGAATAATTAAATATGCCAAGGTTAGAGGTAGATGAGGCTCAATTACTAACAATTAAGATAGGAAGATATGAGATAAAAAACAGGTTCATAGATTCATAGGTGTTTACTAGGCTAATGACCACAAGAGCCTTTTTAAGCCTAGTCATGCATCTCAAATCTCTGACAAGTTCTGGTACCCTTGATAAGTGAAAGCAGGGGCTTGGGAGTTGAATCATTTACAAGAGGGGGCCTGAGAGATGAACCATTGCTGTTTATGTCCATTAGATACATAGGTGCCAAACCAGGGATGAATTACCTGTTCCCCATCCAATTGTCCAAGTTACACTTGAATTGGGTTAGGGAGGAACTCTTCTTCACATGGATGGGGAACCTGTTCCAGAGATGGGGTAGTCTCTGGGATATATACCTGTGTCTCCAGCAAGTCCTGTTTATATGACAGACAAGGTTTAAGTCTTTAAACTGGGTAATTCTGGAGAAGTTTGTTTTGCAGCTGTGCAGGAGTTCCATCAGAGTGGAATCTGACAATGCCTTGTATGCCAGGTATGGATCTGCCCTCAACAGCCTGTAGGAGACAGAATACAGGATAGGACCTTGAGGCAGTCTGCACAGGACATGTTACTTATGCCCTGTATTCTTTTGATGAAGAAACTCTGTGGACATTGCAGTTATTTGATATGCCTGATTAGGTACATACCAAAGGGGGCATTATACTCAGTGATAGGTCTGATCAGTGCTGAATGCAGTGGAACAATGGCTTCCTTGGACCTAGATGCCACGCCTTTGTTTATAAGTTGTGCAACACAGAATGATTTACTCACTATTGTAGACATGTGATGGTCAAAGGCTAGATTATTGATTACGTCTGCCTCCAAGTCCCTGACTACCGGGTCATCTCTTAGGGGTGTGTTGTCAATATGATAGTTACCAGGGGTGGATGACTTCCCAAAGGATACTATTATGCATTTATTGGCATTTAGTTTTAGTCCGTGGCTCTGACACCAGTTGTTTGTGTCAGCCCTTTGTGGAGAACATTTGTGTCCATGTGGGATTCAATGACAGCTCCTGATTTGCAATCATCTGCAACTTTAGACAGCCAAAGTCCACTGACATTGGCCTTGACTTCAGAGAAGTAAATGCCAAAAAGGAGGGGGTCCCAGAGCTGATCCCAAATAGGATACACTGAGATTTGAACCCACACATAGGCAAACAACATTTATATTGGCTTATTGCTTAACAATTTGATCTAATGGATATCATAGTGATGTATAAGTAATATACAGTAAAGTCTCCAGGAATAGATGGTATTCCTGTGGAAGGTAGGAAGATAAGAGGGAAAAAGTGATAAAGATCTGGATGGTTATGTGTAACAGCATTTTAAAAAGAGGAGAAGCACTAACATCCTGGAAGAAAGCAGTGGTGACTTTAATACCTAAAGATGGTAAAAATGCATCAGATTCAGCTTCATATCAACCCATTTAAATTCTAAACCATGATTATAACACAACCTAGATCAATGGACAGGTGAGTGCAAATTCACTCCTGGGTTTGTGCCCATGTCCCTTCTGGACAGAGGAAGTTGGTATTATCTACCATAGACCCTTACCTCTGCAAACTTCACTCACCTAACCACTGACAATTGGGGCAACTTGGGATGAATATGGCCAGGCTTGTAAGGGCTGTAGGGCAGTTAGCCTAGTAACTTTCTATAAACTTATAAACCAATAAAGTGTTAGTTTATAATGGTTGAACCAATTGCAAAGGTGATGCCACAATTGATACATATGGATCATTTTGGTTTTGTGGAGCGGAGGTAAACATTTGACAACATTAATAGAACAATGATGATCCAGAGGGAAACAGAATGGAAGAAAGTACCACTGTTGTTGGTAGGTTCTGATGTAGAGAAAGAATTCAACAGAGTATGCTGGGATTTATTGAGTAGGGCAATGGAAGCATTTGCATTCTCTGACACAATAATAAAGTTAATTAGGAGGATGTATGAGGGATCAGAGGTGAAAATTAAAGTGGAGAGGTTCCTCTCTGATAAGCTCTGTTTGAAGAGAGGAACCAGGCAGAGGTGTCCTCTCTCCCTTTGTTATTTGCATTATATTTAGAACCACTGGCAAAGAAAATAAGGAACTCAGAAATTCAAGGATATAATTGGTATGGTAGTCAAGAAAAGCTGGCTATATTTGCAGATGATATTATTTTATACATGACAAAACCAGAAAGGGATATTACAGAGTTGTGGAACACTTTAAGACAGTTTCAAATCTTTTAGGGATACAAAATTAATAAAAATAAAACAAAGGCAATATCTGTAAACTATGTACCCACACACATATTGGTTCACCAATACACATATTTATAGGAACATGATAAAATGAAGTACTTGGGAGGTTAAAAATGATTCTATTATGACAGCTATGGATATGTGGGAAGACACTAAACAAAAGGTAATATAAAAACGGAGAAAACATAAGCTCTGTTTTATGGATATGGATAGCAAGATACACGCAGTGAAAATGTTTTTAGTCCCTTTAGTTTTATACACAGGTCAGGCATATGTTTATCAACTGGAGGAGAAGTTGTGGATAGCAACCAATAAAGAGCTGAAATATTTTATCTGGGAGGGGAAGAGGCCAAGATTCAATTGGGATAAGTTGATCCTTCCAATAGAACAATATAATTTGTGATTACCTGATTTGAAGGGATATTTTAGACATACACAGTTAAGACCCTTATACATAGCACAAGCAGAAAGCTATAATTCAAAGTAGAAAAGGATGATGATGAAATAGAGGGAAGATCAAGAAATAAGGAGTGACTGGTATTGGGATTTTGGATGTAGATCCTTAAGGAGCATACCAATAACCATACAGAATATTATATTCATGAACTAGCAGAAAGTATTCTAAGAACTAAGCCAACACAAGAATGCAGAAAAAAGATTCTGTCAATAGGGATAACTCCAGTTAGGGATACAGAGAACAGGTAACAGGGGCTGGAATTTACTGGAGAAAACTAGTAAAGGAACCAAGAATTTGGGAGCAAATAATTAGAGTGGGAAATGTAATAGAATGGAAGAAGCTAGGAATATATTTGAAGTGCAGGCTAGACATTGCCTTCCCCAACAAGGACTGATATCAGAGTATATGCAAAGAGAAAGTAATAGGAAAATCCTAAGTGAAAGAAAAGCACCGGTAGAGTTTTTAGGAGAATCTAGAGCATAAACTGCTGTTAAAAATTGGATAATTAGTACAGCATATTGAATATTACATGATAATTATAGCAATCAATCAGAGGAGATCAGAAAGGACTGCAAAGAGAGACTGGATAAGCAATACACAAAGAAATAATGAGAGGATATATGCATGGCTCCTAAATATGCAACAATGTCTAGAAGATTAAGGATCTTTTCTTGGAAGTGTTTGCATAGGTATTTTTATACCCTCAGCCGACTCCAGAGTTTTTCCTCTGTTAGATTACAAATGTTGGAGGTGAGATGGGGAAGAAACTGGTAATTCAGAACATAGTTTGGGGGAGTTTAATAAGTTGTCACAATTTAAAAGTTCCCTGCAAACAATTCTGTCAGAAATACTAGGTGAGCAAATTGTTGTAAATCATGAAATTAATTTTTTTTGAGCTATGATACAGAATCGGAATTGCCTAGACATAGTAAGGCCTTGCTGAGTTTATTGCTAGTGGCTTCCAAAAAAGCAGTTACTAGAAAATGGAAATCCAAGTCTAAACCAACTGCACTAGAAGTAGTGAATATAGTAAAAGATATAAAAGAACTCAAAGTGGGATCTTTAGAACAGAGTAGGAGCAAATTATATAGAAAAAAATGGAAATTGTAGGAACAATATATGGAGAACAATGTTTTGGAGGATAAATGAGGTTAAAGGGAAGGCAGGAAATGAAGGAGTTATGTAATCTTCGACTGATATGCCGATATAGTTTGTGTTCATTTATATAAATGTATGATTACCTATGTCGTAGGTGATAACTCTTTAAAGATGTTTTTGTTTAAAAAAGTCCCATTTTTGTCAAGAAGTTCTACTAGTTCAACATGCAGCACTGAATTTTCTTCCACCCCAGTTGTGTATTTCTAGATATGCAAGACCTTTGGGACATATTGCCTTAAAGCAATCTCATGTAAAAAAATAATTGTCCATCTGAAGACTTAAATTTATATACTTTCTTCTCAACAGTCTTAAGTTGTTCAGACAAGGTCAGTGTACTCACATTGGTTTTGTTCAATGTAGGTCCAGGTTGATTGGGTTTATCTAACCGAAGACTGATTGACTGAACATCCTTAAAGACCTTAGTTTTCTTGTAATCAGTTTTGTTCATAGGTGTAGAAACAGAAATTGGAGAGGTATTTACTCTTTTAACTGCAAGGATGCTAGATTGTCCAGTTCCTCACTCACCAACTGAATAAGTGATTTGCATAGCTGTCCTTTTTTGCCAACTGCTGCATTGGCGTAACTTGGTGTCTACAATTCTTATATGGAGCACTTCTCAGAAACTCCCAAATATGGGCCTTAATCTAGTTTGATACCATAGTAATAAAAAATATATAAATAAAAATAAAAATATTTATTGGTATGATTATAGAAAAAGTAATTTAGATTCACCTTAATTCTATAGTAATGAAGATGTGCATCTTGGATTCATTTTATTCTGCTTTATGGACACAATACAGATTATTCTACCAAAAACTGTTGTTATGGAACTTAAGAAAATACTGGAAGAAACAATTAGTTTTCAGCAGGGAGTATTGCTTATAGATGGGGACTGGAACTTGATTTGCAGTAGTAAGGATGCATCAGAGGGACCTAGGAGGGAAAATAAAGCAAAAGGGGAGATTTCTGAAGGAATGTATGCAAATATTTGGTATGTAAAATATAAAATCAGTAGTAGGAACTTGGACAGAATTTACACACTATTTCTCAAGGTATAATACCTGAGCTAGACTAGCTAGGAGTTATAGTTCACAGAAAAATGCATTTAATTGCAGGTTTTGATACACATCCAATAATTATTTCAGATCCTGCGCCAATAAAAGGTAAGATAAAAATGTTGGGTAATGAAGTAAAAATGAGACACTGGTGCTTTCCCACCTAATTGTTAAAAAGAGGAATTTAATGAATGGGTAGTGGAAATTATCTGAACATTATTAGGAAAGGCAGAAATATCTTCAGACATTATAGCTAGTGAGTGGGATACAATGAAAACAGAGTTTAAAAACAAGGTAGAAATAAAAGAGAAAGAAATATAGTTAAAAAGTAATAGTAATTACTTAGATTGGGCTGACAAAGGTTAAAGTATTGCAAACCAAAACAGTTGCAAATGCAGAGTGCTAAAGAGAAACAAAGGAGTATCTGAATAATATGCATGAGTTTAGAAAGATTGCTATTAAGCATCTATTTTTTTGATAATAACTCCAGAGTACAAAAACTTTTTAACACAATCCCCCGGATTTACGAAGCCCTTTATATCATGCAGGATTTGTTTAAGAGCTATTTTTGGCAATATGGCCTACGTGCGATCCAGGAACGAGCTCCCGGGATGTGCACATGAGTTCTTAGGCTAATCCTGCATGGACTGAGCTCCTGTATGCAAATTACCCTCATTTGCAGGTGAAAACCATGCAAATGAGGGTAATATGCAATCCAGGAAGCTGGCAGCCATCTGTGCAGGACGAATGCAGTGTGCAGAAATGTACTCGGTTAGTAACCGAGTACAGTTCAGCGATCTATAAAATGGAGCTACGACAGCTCCAAATAAAGGCTGCAAATCATTGAGGAAGCATGCCAATGTCCTGGTAGGAGGCCACTGGCATGGCAAAATGTAAAAGAAAAAAATTAAACAACATTTAATTTTATCTTCACCGATCTCGCCCGGTTAAGCATAGGGCAGTGACGCGCAAACGGGATCGGGGGGAATTAATAAAATAAACCTAAAATAAGCATTCTAACAAAAATCAGTATTCTGCCATGCAAGTCAATGGCAGTCAGAAGACAACCTGACCAGTACGTAATGGTTGCTAAGGGGGGAGGCTCGGTGTTGGACATGTAACTATGCATTAGCAAGCAATCCTATGCAAATGAGGGAAGGGTTAGTGAATCCCAGATTTTCCCAGGGTGTGAGGCAGGTCCCAAGAGTGTAAGAGGATAAATGGCAAGGTGCAAGACTAGAATATAGGTGACATCATGGGGGTGTGTCAGGCATACTGTAAGAGGACTGGAGACCTGTGGCTCGGGATTGCTCCTAGCGTAGCACAGCTAAGCTAGGGGTGTGTTTAAACCTGTCTAACACTCTTTATAAAGTGTAAGCAGTTGTGCGCGCCACACACCAGGTTGTACAGGAAGAAAAAGGAAGTTAAACCAGGCAAAAGCAGCTCCATGCACATTTGAGCACTCTGTTTGCGCGGCTCGCACATGAGCCTAAACAGGGAGGCAATTGGAAGGGAAAACAGCAGTAGGAAGGTAATCAAGGAGACCTAGTTGAGCTGCCAGGTGAAATGTATCAGAATCAGCTAATCACACAGGAAGCAGACAAGCCCAGCTCAGAACACCACTATAAACTAAGCAAACACCAACTCCCTGGTTTTTCCACACTCTACACCACCGGTGTAAACAAGAGGGGAAATTTTAAAACCAAATCTACAAAATGAGAAGGGCTGCAGCAGGCAACATAGAACAACATGTGCAAGAGGCTGAGGGTGGTGAGGATGTCAGTGCTGTCGAACAACCCACAGTGAGGAGACAGAGAAGAGTGTACAGACCCAGGATAACCTACCAGGGGCTATGTGAGCCGGAGATAGTGGAGCACTATAGGGTGGACAGAGACCTCCTACAGCAAATCGTTGAGTTGTGCAGGCCACACCTAACACACCACACTGGCTGAGGGGAACCCATCCCAGTGGATACCAAGGCATGTGTAGGCCTAGGTATACTAGCCACAGGTACCTCCCAAACAACAACTGGGGATAACATGGGCATCTCACAGGCATCAGCATTCCACCAATTCCTGGATACCATTTCAGCACATGCCAGTGAGCAAGTATATTTCCTCAACACATGTGAGGTGTTGACCCACAATATGTGTCTCTTCCACCAAATAGCTAACTACCCTGGGGTAGTGGGTGCTATAGACTGCACGCACTTATGCATCAAAGCACCACCAGGTGAGCAGGGTAGGACCTACATCAACCACAGGGGCATCCCCTCCATCAACTGCCAGGTCGTATGTGATGCACAGGGCATTATACTGAATGCGTGTGCTGGCTGCCCTGGAAGCTATGATGATTCACACATATGGCAACTGATGCAGCTGTACCACAGATTTGCCGATGTGGACATCCCCTACGGTCACCTAGTGGGGGATGCTGGGTGCCCACTGGAGACGTGGCTGATGACACCCATCAGAAATTAACACAAACCTGAACAACAATGCCATAATGATGCACATGCACAGGCCAAACATATAATAGAGCATGTGTTTGGGATGCTCAGGTCAAGGTTCCGGTGTCTGGGCACATCCGGTGGAGCCCTGCAGTGTTCACCAGCTACACGTACCCAAATAGTAATGGTATGTGCTATGCTACACAATATGATCCTGCGGAAACAGCTGCAGCAGGAACAGCATGGGGCAGGGCCACACAGCCTCCCACCAATGCCAAGGCCTGTGCAGGTACAGAGTGACTCGCAGGAGGAACAACCTGAGCCTGCTCCAGTAGGCAGAAGGGGGCGTGCCCAGTATGCTCTGGCCTTGGCAAAGAGGCAACGCATAGCATATGCACTGACACAGTAGATGACACCTCTCTCTGACTCGCACAGACAGTAAAAGGGATGCCAAACATGACACTACCTGTGCCTAACCATGTATAGGGAGTGTACTATGTGCATCCAACAGAGGCAGCCCTCCAGCACCATCCTCAAGTCTGGCACACCCACAAGGTAAGTCAATCAACCTACCAATTGCCAAATGGAGTAGAATGTGTTTTTACCTGTAGCTATGGTATGGCTGTGAACATGTAAGGGAATTGGATGGCCGGATGTCAAGGCAGCAGAGAGTAGACACCCATAGTGTCAGCATGAGGTCTGTAACACATACTGGAGTCACCATAGTAGCCAGTACTACACAGGGTGACAAAACCCACTGCAGGAAATGGTCTGAGTGACAGGAGTGTCCATAAGAGCCACATATACCAGTCATAAAGGATCACATACCCAACAACAGTCTCAGCCAGCAGGACAGGTGAAGATAAACACAAACAAATGCTGTACTATGGCCTCTGAATGTGCCCTATGGTTAACCCTTCCCCCAGGCCTACACAGACAGACCACAGCAGGCCAGGCAGTTGGATGTAAGTTGTGAAGGCTAGGAAGTCAGACACTATGTAAGTAAACAAAGCTAGGATCTGTACTACACTGGTAAGCCCTAGCCAGCAGGATAGGTAAGACTACAGACTGAAATGGAGTACCTGACTTACCAGTACAGTCCTAGCAAATGTGTACAAGTGTCAGGTGCGCCCCCCCCCATCCAACGTACACACAGAGTAACAGTCAGGTGTGCCCCCCACTCCTGTGTAGAACAGCAGAAAAAGTCAGGTGTCTCCCCCCGCTATGCAGAAATGTAGCAACAGTCAATGGCAAATGATGGATGGATACCCTGCAGACACAGCATGTTACCCGTTGGTGTACAACAAAAGGTCAGCACTGCAGTACAAACAACCTGGACTTGGTCCACACATGCAACACAGATGGCCACACTGGGCATGCTCACACTCTTAGAGGACTGAAGGCAATGTCAGTCAACAACATACTGAGAGGTCATACTGGGCATGCTCACACACTTAAACACATGAAGGCCATGTCTGCATACACTAGTGGACCAGACATATTTGGAAGTTGCAGTTGTCAGTGTGAACACATGTCAGTATGCACCATACCTGCCTTGCACACACAGTGGATAGGAATGCAGACAAATATGTAAGGACAACACACTATAATAAGCCACAGGCACATGGGCATAGATGTGTGGAAGAGGGTGACTGTGACAAGGAGCCATGCTGGCCTGTCCCAACTGGCACACAGCCTAAGGGTCCCCAACACATGAGGTGCGGATGTAACCCACTGTGGATACTAGCCACCAGTACCTGTCAGCATGACAGACTATGTGGTGTACGTGTCAGCTGTGCAACAAGACTGTACAAGGAAGCAGCCATCTAGTAGCTAAAAACGCCTTCTACAGACCTCGCGCTCTCAGCGCTACAGATAAGTCCTGGCATTTACTTCTCCTTTGCCCTCCCCGGACTATTTCTTGGTTCTGTCGATATATCCCATCTACACTCACAATCGACCTCTAAAAGCTTCCCTATTTACGAAGCTTCCACATCCATCATCTCCTGCATCTGGTCTCCCTTACGGTCACCTTATGACTCACCTCTCGCTCTCTGACTACTCCTTTCACTAGCCTATCCAGTTCCCTTATCTTCTCTCTAAGACTTCTGTCCTTAATCTTAGTTGTGCATATTTTTGCTCTATTCAGACACACCTGTGCTCCATGTCAAAGAACTCTACGGTAACAAACGTTGATTTGGGTTGTATTCAGTACTCAGTATATTTTAGTAAGCTATGTATGCATTCAGCCTTTATTCCGTGACAACATGGACACCTAACTGATTCGCTTTACATTAGATTGAACTGATTGTGTAGTCTCTCCTATTTTATTTCTACTGTCTCATGGAATTAATTTGTACACACTGCTGATTCCTGAATGTGCTGCACTTTAGCCTGATGAAGATCTAAGATGCGACCAAGTTTTTCAATGTAAATATTGTGTAGCTAGCTTAGTTGTTACTGTGTAGTCTCCTATTTTATTTCTTCTGCCTCATGAAACGATTTGTACACACTGCTGACTCCTGAATTTGCTGCACTTTAGCTTGTTGAATATCTAGATGTGACCAAGTTTTTTCATGTGAAAATTGTTGTAGCTAGCATAGATGTTATTATTACTATACATTCACTGTTGAATAATGTGATTTATTTTATGCACATACATGTGCTAACCTTGTTCTTATTTCTTTCTCTCCTCCTGCCTACCTTCTCCCATACAGTTACTTGCTCTTCAGACTATTGTCCTGCCTTACTCCCAACTGGTGACCATCGACCTTGGTCTGCCCTCACTAAATGTGACTTTGCTTGCCTCATACCTCAAAGAACCTGACTCTGATCCTCTGAATACAAAGTAGGTTTGGGCTCTGTATTGCTCTTTTAACTGGGCTCCAACCAGGTATTCCTTCAGAGTTGTTTTAAATTGCCTGTGCCTTAGTCTCCAGCAGCCAGTACCTCCATTTTTTAGCCCTCCCTCTCCTAGCATAATCTGTTCTCTCCTAGAATTATTTTTAACTCCCTCTACATCTCTACTGTCCTACTTACTTTGCCCTCTCCTCCTGCTTACCTACTCTAAACTGCAGGTGTTCCACTCCCACATTGGCTCCCTTCCTCCTGTACTCTTTAGCTCTAACCAGCCCTTGTCAGGCGATATAGCTAGGATCTGGATATTTTCTATTCCTCCTCTAACCTCCACCTCAACCTTTCCATTCCTTCTGTTAAGCTCTACCTTTACCATACTATCCACCAAACTCTCTCTTAGCTTTACTTTTGTACCGCAGTAACCTCCCTTTCTGCTACATTTTACCTCTTCTATTCTGCTCCCACTGTATGTCTCTTCGCTAACCTCCTCTTACCACTCATTTTTTTTATCTCTGGTGCTCTCTGGCCTCTTTCCCACCCTTCTACTTGTCTTCATTTTTATCTCACTTTCCTTACCTATTTTAGCTGATTGTCTCCTTCCTCATCTCTCCTTAGTGGCTGTGATTCCCGCTCCGTTAAGCCCTCTTGTGGCTCACTCCGCCCTCCCTACCCCAATTCCACCCACCCCAGGGTCCTACTCTTATACCTCTAAAGCCACACCCCTATTGCCTCCCATCCTATCCCTCTCCTTCCCGCCTAATTGCTACCAAACCTTAACACACACTTTCCACTCCCTCTCTTTCTTTACCCTATTACCTTAAGTCTCATATTACCTATCTCCTTTTCTCTTACTTCTCTCCCTATCCCTCCTCAGTCCTCACTTCTTAAATCATTCCTTACTCCTTTCAGAACCCAATACTTACCCTCCTTTACTCTTAAACAGTCATACTCTTCCCTCTTGTTCAACACACTCAGTCTCTCTCCTGAACAAGTCCTCTTTCCTCCTCTCCTCTCAGACTACATAATAATGACTCCCTTCACACCAACTATGTCTACACTCTCATTCTTACTCTTAATCACCTTTCTCTCAACTTACCATCTCACTTTCATTGAAATCTCACTTAACAACTTTCAGAACTCCTCACATAAACACACTTCTACTATACTCACTTTCACATCATACTCCAATGTTACGTCCACCCCAAGCTATCATCTATCTAAATTCCATAGATTACATCACCTTACCTACCTACTACAATCTGACAAAAAAATAAAACCTCTAACACTTCTAAATAGCAAATATTCCACTAAACCAGCTAATCCAACACTACAAGATGGTGACATCCACCCCAACCCTGGCCCTTTCTCCTCCACCTCAAAACTGTTCACCAAACCTCAATAATAACTTCCTCATAGGACACCTTAACATTCAAAGCATAAATAAGAAAATACCCTTCATCCATGCCCTCTTAGATATCCACTCCTTTGATATTCTCTGCCTGTCTGAAACCTGGCTAAACCCAGGCACAAAGGACTCAGAGATTATACCCCAAGGTTATAACATAGTAAGACAAGACCGCTTAAAACGTAAGGGTGGGGGAGTAGCAATACTGTACAAAAATCAACTTAACATCTCTACTCAACCAACATATCCAAACCAAGATAGCAAAATAGAAGTCATCATTACTAAACTACAACTTAATGCCAAAAAAGCAATATACATTATTTGCTTGTATCTTCCCCCAGGTAATAACATTCCAATATTAGAAGACTTTCTTAGCTGGGTTTCTTCTACCTATCCCCAAGAAACCATAATTCTAGGCGATGTTAACATTGATTGGAACACAATCAATGCTGATAATCCCTCATCTCATATTAACCTACATGGTTTTCCCAAACTATTACCTCAACCACAAGAGTCAATAAGCCCAATAAGAAAGAGAGCACCTTAGACTGGATACTCACAAATAAAGACAACAAAAGTATAAAATAGGTACTATGCCAGATGATATCAGCCCACTCCTAACCTACATTACCAGACAAAAGTCAGAATGTACAAACCTTCCAAATACAAGGCTAATTCGCTCTACCAAACATTTTAACTTAGAACATTTTCAAGCTGAACTGAAAGCATGTAATTGGCATTGCTTAAAATCACTCCCTACAGGAGGCAGTCTCAGTCTTTAACTCTACCTTCTTATCCATACTGAATAGACATGCTCCAGAACGTTCTATTAGAGTAAAGACCAAAACAGCCCCATGGCTTACCAACAACACTAAGAAACTTATTCTTATTAGAAACAAAGCATGGACAAAATGGAGATGCTTTAAACAAAACCCTGATTTAGTTCATTACCGCCAGCTCAGAAATCAGGCTAAGAAATCAATAATCTCTGACAAGAAACATTTCTACTGTAAACTTCAAGAAACCCATCATAACAATGCCAAACAATTCTGGTCATCAGTAAACAGACTACTTTCCCCAGGAACTGTAAAAACTCCTTCCCCCCTTAACGCTGACCCTGAAACCCTCTCCAGACTGCTAATGATTTTAACTCTTTTTCTCTGAAACTATCCAATCCCTAGCAAAACAAATGAACACCAACGACCCTAATATTCCATCTAACATAGCTAACTCCTCCTACAACTTCTCTCTAAAACCTATACCTACTTCTTTCATCTACAAACTCATTCTCAAACTGAAACCTTGCACCCTTCTGCTGACAAGCTCCCTTCTCTCTTCCTTCAGAAAGCTGCCAAAGAAATTGCTTATCCTATTTCCTTACTTATAAACAGAACTATCCAAGAGGGAACTATCCCTGACATCTGGAAAGTCTCCTACATAATCCCACTTCATAAAGGAGGTAACTCCCTCGACCTCTCCAACTTCAGACCAATTGCCCTTCTCTCACCCCTTGCAAAATCATGGAAAATGTATTCATCAGCAACTCGTTCACTACCTCTCTCTTCACAATATAATTGCAACTTGTCAGCATGGCTTTAGACCTCACCACAGTACCACAACTGCCCTTCTTTCCTTTGTAGACACTATCAACAAAAATCGAAACAACAATACACTCTCTTCCGCTCTTTTCATTGATCTCTAAAGCTTTCGACATGGTCAACCACTCTCTCCTACTAAACATTCTTGAATCTCTCTCTTGTGACAAAGTCGCCATTAATTGGTTTAGTTCTTATCTTAACAACAGACAGCAAGCCGTAATATGGGACAACCATATCTCATCACTACTACCCATTTCCATCGGAGTTCCTCAGGGCTCCATTCTTGGTCCACTCCTGTTCTCCCTTTTTATCAATGATCTTCAGACTTCTATCCCACAAGCAACCTGCATACAATACGCAGATGATTCTACCCTCATCTGCTCAGCACCTTCCTCTACTGAGCTGATCTCACTAACCCAAACTACCTTTAATGCTGTAGAAACTTGGTTCTCTAGACGCTTTCTCCTATTAAATGCCAAAAAAAAAAACTTCTCCTCTTCACCCCCACCACTCGGTCTCCCCCCTTAAATTTCTCCATTCTCTCTAATAATGGTACTATCATCTCTCCTGATCCAACTACAAAACTATTAGGAATAACCATTGACAATAATCTCTCTTTTGACCAGCACATTAACAACAACATCAGGTTAGTTAACAGAAAAATTGGTTCCCTATATCGTATCAAACCTTTCCTAACCCCAACAACCAGAACCAAGATTGCACAATCTCACCTTCTATCTACCCTCCTATATGCTTCCCCAATTTATACTAACCTAAAAAAAAACAATCTAAAAAAACTTGCTACTTGCTATAACAATATAGCTCGCTTCGCCACTAGTAACCCCTTTAGGACCCATCATTGTATAAATCTAAAACAACTAGGCTGGCTTGAAGTTCAAAACCACATTATAATTCCTCAACTCACTATTGCCCACAATATACTACACCAACCTGACTATACCCTATACTCTCACAACTACTAATCCCTTACAACAATCTTAACTCACTTCTCATCTAGTAAACTCATGACAAAACTATAAAGGCAAACAATACAGCAGGTGATTCCCTTTTCAGTAACACAATAGGTAGAACTTGGAATCTCTTACCTTGTGACATAACTTTGACTACATCCTTGCCACTTTTCAAACAGAAAATTAAACAATACTTTCAAAATCATTGGCTTTGTTCCTGTAGTACACCTGACTAACCTGTGTCTTCTCCACTCTTTTCATCTCTGCACTTCATTAGTTCTATTCCTTTTACTGTTAGTTTTTAAATATGTACTTTCTGCACAATTATGTGATATTTAATTATATGCATATTTTTAACTTGATTTTCTTGAGTTTATCCTCACTCCAATGTTTTCTATTTTCTCTGATTGTAGTTTTATCTTAGAATAATTAGATTTATATCTTATTGTAATTTTTCTTAGCTTATAGTGGAGCTTTTCTCCTCGGGCCTCTGCTGAAAATGGACATGTATCCAGCCAGACTAGCCCGGTCAACAAATGTAAAATAAAATAAAATAAATAAAAAATAAATAGTAGCTGTATACACGCACCTGTGACATATGACCCCATGTGTGCTTGCATGTGGCATGTCAACCCCTATTTGAATGGGGTATGGCTCATGCATACACTGCCCTCCCCATAGCAGTTGTATGACAAGCCTGCTGAGGTCATCCAATGTGAATTACACCTTTGGGAGAGCTATAGCTCAGTAAAATGCATGGCGCATCCAATAACTGCATACTGCTTTAGTGACAGAGTAGTTAGGTAGTAGTACAAACCCCAGACATGTCAATTGTGTGAGTGTGTGTTTGTGTGTGTGCCTGTCTGCCTCTGACTGTGTAGAGTGAAATGCTTGTTAGGCTGCTCACACTCCGTGCAATACATATATTCAACTTTGGCAAGGCTGCTGATGTCACTCACCTAGATGTACACCTCTGGGAACATGATAGCCCTAGTAATTGCAGTGGCGCATCCTGTAACTGAATACTGCTGTAGTATGATAAACTAGTTAGGTAGGTGTTCAAACCCCAGTCCTAGCAACTGTGTGTGTGTGTGTGTGTGTGTGTGTGTGTGTGTGTGTGTGTGTGTGTGTGTGTGTGTGTGTGTGTGTGTGTGTGTGTTTGACTGGGTAGAGAACAATGCTTTTTAGGCTACCCACACTCCATACAATACAAATACACTACTTTGCCAAGGCTGCTGATGTCACTCATCTAGAAATACACCTCTGGGAACATAACACAGTAATTGCTGTGGTGCGTCCTGTAGCTGCGTACTGCTGTAATGTGATAAACTAGTTAAGTAGGTGTTTAAACCCCAGCCCTGGCAAGTGTGTGTGTGTGTGTGTGTGTGTGTGTGTGTGTGTGTGTGTGTGTGTGTGTGTGTGTGTGTGTGTGTGTGTGTGTGTGTCTGACTGGGTAGAGAGCAATGTTTTTTAGGCCACTACTTTGCCAAGGCTGCCAATGTCACTCATCTAGGGTTTTGCTAATTTTATTTATGATGGCCCTACTATATATCACAATGTCAATCATACAGGGATAACAGATGTAAATGGCTGAGAGGTTGGGGTGCAAAGCCATACCCATACATGTGACATCAAGGCCTGCCAATCACAGGTAGCAACCCCACTGTGCCTTCACATGTGACTCACAATGGACATACCATGCCTGACAACATGGCCTGTATGGACAGATGACACTGACATCAGGAAATGCTGTCAGCATGCTATCAATGTGGGTGCAGGGTAGATCTGCTGACCAGTATCACTCCTTGCCACATGTGGGCAAGACTGGCACATCTGATGATAAGTTGTGTTCACAGTATGGGCCAAACACCTCAGGTACAGCTCCACATGTCACTGTACATGCATGTGGGATGTGTGCACATCCTAGACACCATCCAAGTCATGGACTAGGGAACACATACGTGTTAAGTGATGCACAGCATTGGCCACACACAATGGTCGCCCAGGTGCCTGGAAGATGGATGCAATACCCACCTGTGCAGGCAAATGCGGACGCTAAAGGCCTGCGCCACAATGCAGACCATTGTCATGTGGGCTGATGCCAAGGTATACCCATCGCCTACCCTTGTATAGCCTGTTGGCACTGTTGGCCACCACACACCTGTGCAGACATGCACCCATGCATGTCCAAACTGGACCCTGTGTGTTTGTGTGTGTGTTATATGGTGCGTATGTCCACATCCACATGCACTACTCCCCCAGGGCACAGTGAAGCATGCCACCTTATGTCTGACACCCCCTCATACTCACTGCCCATATGACCTCCATATCACCCATGTGGTGCATGTGTTCCCTGCACATTGATGTGTTGTGGCAATCCCACTAGTGACGGGTCACACTCCTGGCCCTGCCAAGTGTGTTAATGTGTGTGCGTCCCTGTGTGAGTGTGCCTGTGCTGACGCTGGCACCTGCTCATGCAGACAGGCATGTGTACATCACCTACTGTATATCTACCGTATCCCTTAGCAGATGGCACTCACCATCACATATGTGTTCTGAGTGCTGCCCACCAGATAACACATGTGGCGCATCCAATAACAGCATCGGACTGTGATAGCACTACATAGCTGTCAGGTGTATGATACCCTGTGCTGGTAGGTGTGTGACACAAACATGCATCAGTTTTACCCTCCCACCCCTCCCTGACATGTATTCACCTCTGTCTGCCTCCCCCACACCCTCTCTGACAGATGTGGAGGTCCACACCTGCATTGTTAGGCAGCAGCATGTGTATTTAACATGATGCTCATGCTCAGCTGTTGGCCTCTGCATGTATTGCAGGCCTTCCCTAGCCAATTGCATGTGGAACAGGTGTGGTAACATTCCCATAGCCAATTGCATGGAAACGCACTCCACTACCTGGGAACATCCTGGTGGTGTTGGCCCTTGTCTGTCACTGTGAGCAGGAGCTAGAACTGCCATTTGGCAAACAGCTTTTTAGATGGGTTTCAGATTTACCTCTAACAACATACACTGTGGGAAGAGGGCAACAAACAGGAGGGGGATGTGCATGACCTGCCTATGAACTGTAAGTGCTGCTATACTGCATGTGGAGTAAGGTTGATTTAACAGTGTTCATCTGGATATGCCTGTCGTACATGTCGCAATATGTGCCATGTCAGTTCCATGTATATCAGGAATCCCCATCAGCAGGCTCATCTGCAGACTGGGCAGTGTTGTGCCTTTGGTGTCATGTGTTAGTCACTATGCATCTATCCGTGGAATGAAGAAGGTACTATGAGGATTGCAGTCTGTTGATGGTAAAGGCCATGACAGTTACTGACTACATATCCCTCATTGGACATATGTTGCAACAAACCCCATTACAATGGTAGATTAATGAGGGTATCACAACAACATGTCTATACTGGCCCTGTGTATATGTTGTCAGGCACACCTCTGTCAACCTTTGTACATATGTCGTGCATGAAGTGGTGCATATGTGCTGTACACCATAAACAGTGTCAACATATGTGATAACACGCCAGTGATATATCAGAGTGCTACACATGTCATGCACAGTAGGGGTTACACTTAATGCCATACCCTGGAAATCCTGTGGATGTTTGTACAGTACTGAGGGCTGTGTAGTGATGGTGAATATCGGCAGTGTGTGTATTGTTAAAATGTACTGTGGCCTGTGTACAGACTGTGGTATATGTCATTGTCCTAGCTCCCCTTCTATCTGTTGTTACATGCTGCCCCACTGTATGGTACCGTATTACCTTACATGTGTGTAGGTCCATACACACACATGTCCCATACCACAGACTGCCATCAGACCGTACTGTGTAGCAGCCCAGTATATGTAGGGCCATGCTGTGAGTGGCACATATGAGGATGGTGTAGGACAGATAGTCCATATACTGTACTAGTATGCTAGCGTACCATATGTGGCTGTGGCTGTATTCATATTGGGTGTGGTTATGCACTGTCACACAGGTGTAGCCTACCCTGTGCTGTGACATGGCTGTCAAGCCTGCTATATATGCAGGTACTGTACCATGACAACTTTAGGACATCTGTCAGTAGCCAATGGCACACATGTTATGAGCATATGTCACCTACCACACACGCCATGTCTGTGACAACAATCCCAATGACAGTAGCAAATGTCTACTAATATACCAGCTATACATACCAGACATCCCCCTGCACTACTACATTGGGACTATAGAGGCTAGGGTACGGCTACACTCCATGTCCAGGACATATGGTGGGATGATATGGACATGTACATATCCAGACTATGAATCTCTACATCATGTGGGCATATTCCCTTTACATTCCCTGTGTGATGGACATCCTTCCTGTGTGTGGGCATCAATGTTACAGACAGCAAGTAGCAATACCTCTTACAGGTGTACCTGCACACTCAGGGCAGCCACATATATGTAAGAGGATCATGACATATAGACAGACTGTGAGTAAAGTGGTGTAATGCTATGCATAGTACTGGTGTTACAGGATGTGTGTGTGTGTGTGTGTGTGTGTGTGTGTGTGTGTGTGTGTGTGCGTGCGTGCGTGCGTGTGTGTGTGTGTGTGTGTGTGTGTGTGTGTGTGTGTGTATACATACTAGTTTACCTTGGACTGCAGTCTGTCTGCATAGCTCACTACTGTGGGCCATCCTCTAGCTGGACAGAGGTGTGCCTATCATGTGTTGTCTGTCCACCACACAGGTCCTGTGTCAGATATTACACTGGCAGTGTGTGTGTTGCGTGCTAGCAGTACATGGCTATATCCATTTGTGTACCTGATGTCATATTCCTGCATAAGGGTATGTTGCAACACATCCTGTAACACAGCATGTTCCAGGGTGTGTTACTGCAATATTGCAGGTATGGCCCTGCGTTCCTGCCTTTGTTCCTCCACATATATGGAAGCTTTTGTCCTGCTGTGATACGGGTATGGGTTGTTAGGTAATGGCCAATCATTCACCATTGCTAGCATTCCTACTATCATCCCAGTCATAGCATGGACACCCACAACATTTGTTGGCCAGGGACCATACCTGTGACAGATACATTGACATTATCACAAGTAATGAATGTCCCCCTAGGCCTTGACTATAGGGTGTACTTGCAGGCTGCTGAACTACATCTGATATTGTTGACTGTTACGTATTGTGCAGGCAAATCCATTGTCAAATGTTGTACGAAGTGAAGGGCTTAGCCTGGACACCATAGTATGATATATAACCGCACTGTCTGCATCGACTGTTATGTGTGGGCCTTGCATACATCACTGGTTATATACATCAACATCCATGTGCTGTCAGTAATGGCATACATTATTGTATGGTACACAAATAAAGATTGTCTGTGTATACATACCTGTGTGTCGTGTCATGTCCTTTGAACTGTGAGTGGGTATATGGGCAATATAAGTATCCCCTTTGTGGGGCTAGTTGCCACACCACACATGTCACAGGTACCAGTTACAGGGCTTGTGGCTGGGAATATACATTTCACCCAGTACGTCCACACTACTGCTACACATGTATGGCTACTATTACCCTTTGTCTGTGTATATGTGTACGTACCCATATTTCCCATAAAGCGTATATATATATATATATATATATATATATATATATATATATATATATACCGGCACATGATCGTCAATGTATGGATGTGTGTGCATATCTGTACCGTTGTAATGTGTAGCCCTTCAACATAGTACATTCCCTATGGTACAATGGCGTATCTGCATGATATGTTACAGATATTGGCCTGACATGTACAGGTGACATGGATAACTGTTGGAGCATTGTAGTTGTGTTGTGGTGAGTCCTACTGTCAAGTACTGCATGTGCTGGATATTGGTTTGCACAGCATATCCGTTACGGCTGGGGGGGTTACATTTCAGTAATTACCAGGTGTCCCTCATGTGTGCCCCCGCCCTCATTAACTGTGCTCATGGTCAGTTATGTCGTACGAAGTGGGCCAGGAGTCTCTTCCCATCTGGAAATCATATACACATGTCTATGTGTATATACATTTATATATATATATATATATATATATATATATATATATATATTTTTTTTTATGTATATCTGCATAAGTACATATGTTACACCCCCATATATAGAGGGAGAGAACCGGACATTGATATAGCTCTAGCTATGTATATGTATCCATATATATATATATATATATATATATATATATATATATATATGTGTGTGTATGTATGTAGATATTTGTATATGGATATATACACTGAACATATTGATCTATCTCTGTACGATTGCTGTTATATGGTTATTTCTGAGTCATACGTACACACACACACACACACATATATATATATATATATATATATATATATATATATATATATATATATATATATATACCTGTTGCTGTCTATCTCTCTACATTAACAGATGTATAGCTGTCCATATGTGTATGCATGTTCAGCCTATATGTGTGGCTTGTATCTCATTCTCTTGGCAATTGACATGGTTGACCTTAGGACTGAGGTCAGTCATCCATGCAGACATGTACATGTTTCAGACGTATTATCTCCAGCAATATATGTGTTCTACCACATATAACTGTGTAACTTGCAATGTTTAAAGTGTATTAGAGCAGGATATGACAGATATCCCTATATGTACCCACATTATGGTGCACTATGTCCGTGATTCATGTATTAAGAGGTTGTGTGGTGTGTTATTACTACATTCCTTGTACTGTTGACTGATTGTGCTGGTTGATATGTATGTGGAATGAATGGTTATGTACATCTGTCATGGTTTAATAGTAAATCACGTAGTGTATGATGTGCAGCGTCCCGGGTGTGGCCCTTCCACATGCTGTATATTGTGTTTCAGGGCAAAACACCAGCTGTCAGATACGGAGTGAGTTAGGGACATTTGAGCAGTCGTACATGGGTGTGCACGTGTATGCGCAGAACTAAGCAATGCTAAGCTCGGGTTGCATTACCTTACACACAGCTGGCATCTACTTAGCTCAATCTATGTAGGCAATGCTTACCCCCACGCAAATACACGTACACACACTTACAACTGCGTATCCATGCGTACAACTGCTGATATGCGCTTAAACATGCTTACTAGTGCCTTAGTCAATATGACACTTCACATGTGCATTTAAGGCAGTACTCCTGTGCAAATATAGATGTTACATAGTAGGTTATACAGCACAATGAAGGTAACATACGGATATCACATGGAAAATAGGATGTGCTACAGTGGGACTCGACCCGGGAATGCGTGCGCGTTAGGCGGATGCTCTGGCCACTACACTATTGCTGTTTTGCTTCGTTTGCATATGTCTACCATAATGACATACACATGTTCCTTTCCCCCGACCCCCAAGCTCCACGTACACAGCATCCATCCATTCCCCGGATGCTGGCCCTGCCATACTACACCTCCACAGATTTTCCTCTCTGCACGTCTCAGTATACTGGAGGTGTACTGAGACGTGCAGAGAGGGAAATGTGTGGAGGTGTAGTATGGCCCTGCCATACTACACCTCCACACATTTTCCTCTCTGCAAGTCTCAGTACACCTCCAGTACACTGTCCCCACCCAAGCGTCTGCAGGCTCCTCATCCATTTTGTCCATGTACGTACCAACCTTCCCCTGATCCTCCTCCGATACTGGTGGTGACATCAATGTAACCCACAACTGTGGGTTCATCCCGCCAGGGACGAACCTGTTGTTGTGTCAAGGGTAGACCTAGCTGGTCTACAGTGTTACTCCCACTGGTAGCATCCTGCCAGGGTATTGTTTAGCAGCGGTTTGCTCACACACCTGGCCAGCCTCATCTCCCGGTTCCACGGTACCAATGCCCCAGGTGTGACATACTGTGCATGAAGCACGGTCAAACGTCCCCACGGTGTGCACTGTATATCATTATTCCCTTCGGTATTATGCAGGACTACTGTTCTCACAGTATGATTGGACAGGCACTGTTCTGTGCTGCATATAGACTGCTCATAATACTGAGGTTGTGCAATGGACACGTGTTCTGGTATTAATCTACACACTTATATACATTCCCTATACTGTTGGATGCCTGTGCTGGATGATGTGTTTGTGATCACAGCAGCTGAATGTGTATCCGCCATGGCTTAGTGGAACTCATGTCTACTATAGTGTGCAGAAAACTCCAACTCCTCAAACATGAAACTAGTAAAGGGTGAACGGAAACAATAAAAGCTGGCAACTATAAAAATAAAGTTGCTTAAAAGTTCTTCACGTAAAACTGTTTAATGTGAGCGCTTTCGGCTAGAAAATAACCAGCCTTCTTCAGACAAAACAGTTAACAAGCAACAGACAAATACATTTTATACTTAATTGCACATTTTTCATTGAACATCCCAATTAGAGATTTAAAGCCATATTACATCAACGAAAAATGGGTGAACAAACACCATAAAAACAATTAAAATAATTATAAAAATAAAAATAATAAAGATAGTACAGAATAAGCAACCAAGCACCATACTACATTAATAAATTGTCTTAATATAAATTCCTTGTTCTAATAAGAACAAACCTTTTAAGATGAACTAATTTATATTTTTCATATATGTATATGTAAAAATAAATATAAAATGTATCCTATTCAAATCGATATGTTAATATTAATTATAATGCAGCATTTAATACAAATAAGTCCCCAACTTTATATTATGTTAAACATTATGACAAGCACAATGTTTAATTGTATCTATATCATACCACAATAATTTAACTATACTGTAAATTTTTATATAAGTAACCCAATCAGAAAATATATTGTTAAATATATAAATATATGAAATATAAAAAATATATAAAATATCAAGTATCTAATATCTCAAGTTCCACCAACTCAATGTCCCAAAAGTATAAATTGCAAATAAACCCTTAAAGTCAAATCAAAACAAGTACATACATATCATCTTTTCAATGACAGCAGTTTAAGAATGCATTTAATGGATACATTCTCATTAAGACCTGGGAAAGTGTGAGCTCCCAACCTAATCTGCCATTTTAACTCATCTACTTCCAATTGCACTTGCCATGGTCCCCCTCTAATACCTAAAGTTCTTTGTTGCAAAATAGCAAATTTAAAGTTGTGACCAGCATGGTCAATCACATGCTTGGCAAGTGCATTATTAACATCTCTTTTAATGATGGCATAGTTGTGCTCATATATCCGTTGTTTTAGTTTCCTTTCCATCTTGCCTATATAGAATGCATTGCATTCATTACATACTGCTACATATGTTACTGCTGTGCTTTCACAATTATATTTATAATTCAACTTAAAGATTTTATTATTAATAAAAACTTGGTTACCAACAATTATATATTTACATTGGGGGCACCTCCCACACTTAAACATTCCTATTTTATTCTGACGTACAGTTATCTTCTTTTCTAAAAGGGACTTCAGGTTTTGCCCTCTCCTATAGATAATCTTAGGTTCACAGCCCAGTCGTTTTAGCAAATTTTCATTACCTTTTACAATAATCCAATTTTTATATAGTGCAGTTCTAACAAGAGCATGATCCGAAGAAAAAGTGGAAAGGAAACTAGTATGATGAATTATATTCTGCTGTACCATTCCCAATTGATGTGAATTTACCATATTTAGTTCAGGGCTTGTGTTATCCAACAAAATCTCAGCGCAGAGTTCTTCCTGGCTTGCTAACAACGGGCTGAAATGTCCAATGCTTCTTTTATAAATAACTTCATTCTTAATGGCCACTATTACATGAAGTGGATACCCTCTATTAAGGAACATAGTTTCTAATAATTGACATTCTAAATCAAAATCTACATCATTGGTAATCATACGGGCAGCCCTAACCATTTGCCCTTTAACTACTGCCCTCTTTTGGTAATAAGGGTGATTACTTGAGTAGTGAAGAAATTAATTTGAATATGTGGGTTTTCTGTAAATTTTACTTATATAACAAGATTTTGAACTATCCTTAATTAGAAAAATATCGAGAAAGTTAATGGACTTCTCACCTATAACATGGGTGAATTCCAAAAAAGTGGTGGTCTTAGAAATATTGTCAATAAATGTTGGTATCTGACCTATATCTCCTTTCCAAATACAGAACATGTCATCCTGGTACCTTGTGTACCAGGAGACATGATTCCTGAATAATAGATCTTTAAATAGTAAATTACGTTCCCAATATGCCATTACGGCATTTGCGAAACTACCACCACATGGGGAGCCCATCGCTACCCCCGATTTTTGTAAATAAAATTTACCCTCAAACGTCATAAAATTATTATTCAAAACCAGTTCTAAGAGTGTCTCTATTAAGTTGATGGTGTTACTCTCCACTTCCTTAATAAGTAAGAATTCTCTAACCCACTCAATACCAGTTTTTTGGGGAATTACTGTGTATAAATCCTTGATGTCAATCGTGAGAAAACATCCATTAGGCTGAAACTTGAGCTGGCTGATGTTCTTCAAAAAACCCCACGAATCTTTGCAGATTTGTGGCTCACTTTCCAAGTATGGTTTTAGAAGGGTATCTATATATTTGGCACACCCATATGTAATTGACCCACGCCCATCGATTATTGGTCTGAAGGGTGGGTCAATCAAAGATTTATGGATTTTCGGGGTGCCAAATAAAGCCGGAGTAACAGGTGCTAACATAGATAAATAATGATATAAATCTATGTCAATAGACCCTTCTAAAAACAGATCTTACAAATCCGCTCTAATCTTAGTGTATACTCTATTAACTTCGTTCAAGGAAACTTCAGTGTATGCCACAGTATCAAGATGCTTACACATTTTGGCTATATAGACATTATAGTCCATGAAAACCAGACCTCCCCCCTTGTCTGGCTTCATGACTCTGATGTCACATTCATTTAACAAGTTAATACAATCATTTTCTAGTGAGTTTGTGTTATATGACATGTGTCCTTGTTGAAACCCATCTTTAATAGCTCTAAAGTCAGCTTCACACATTTTCTCAAATATATTCAACTCCGGATGAACTGGTGGGTTAAACAAACTAGAAACTCTGGTAGAACGAACCATACTTGAATTGTTGCCCATAAGCAAGTTTAAATTAAGCTTACGGACATACAATTTAAGGTCAATAAGAATACTAGCAATGTCCATTCTTTTACTCGGAACAAAAGTTAGCCCCTTCGAAAGGAAATCAATCATCTCTTGATGAACATCCAAAACGGTGTAATTAAATATTTTAAAATCACTGTTTGAGCTAGTATGCATTCTTGGGCCATGATTACCATTATCTACACATGCTATCTCCTCCTCTGTTTCCTTTTGTTTTTCCCTTGTGGTCGATTCTGGTTGTACTGCCGGTTGCTGTTTCAGGCATTGTTGCTGGACTGAAAAACCTGTTGGTTAGGTTCACCTCCCCTACCATTAGGGTTTACAGATTGATTGTTTGAATAGTTAATATTGTTATTATTGCTGTTATAACTGTGCCCTGAACTATTATTACTAGGATTACTGTTACTGTTAAGCCTTTCGCTCCGCCTAAGTGGCTGATTAACCCGTTATCAACCACAGGACTTGAATTAGGTGGTGCTACTGTTCCATTCCCATTGTTCATATTATTGCCAACCCCCAAGTCATTAACTTGCAAAAAAGATGTATTAAAAGATGTATTTGGGGGTGGTTTAGGGTAATTTTTTTTTTAGAATAATCGTTCATGTCTCTAGCAATCTTTTTCCTTTTAGTTGTTAAAAATTTATTGATTGCTGTTTCAATACTGGCATAAATTCTACAATATTCAAATTTATATCTAGGAAAGTCATTGTGGTTTTTAATAAGGTGGTCCAACATTTCCAACTCAGTCTTTAAAGCACAAATGTCTGTATTATAAAAGTTGATAAGGGCTTGCAGGAATTCTAACCCTTGACGGTCAAACAGTTCGATAAGTTCATGATGAAAAACCGAACTGTTAATGAGTCCTGCTGGATACCGCCATTGCCTGAGCCCTTTAGGAATTATTTTCATGGTAATGCACTCCTGCAAGTAGGAAACTTCAAGCTGAAGTTTCCTACATTTGTATAATTTAATATCAAAGTCATTAATTTTTTCAAGAGATTGTTAGTCTCCTGTTCGTCAATAGCGTCAGGAGAGTTACCATGTTCACATGCGCTATTAAAAAAGTTATTGTTGCTCATAAATGCTGCAATAGAATGAATGTTAGTACCTTGATCAATCAAACCTTCTCCGCTTGCTCCTGACACTAGGTTCCTTTGAACTGCCGGCTGGTTCCTGTTAACCGGGCTAGAAACAGCTACTACTACATCCGAACTGTTGGATGTGCCTGCTACCACGCCTTCCGTAGCTCGACTGCCGTTGCTGTTACCCGGTCTAGGTGATGTCCTATTCGAACCAATAGATACCAAGTTCTGTGAAACGCCTGGTTGCTTATTAGAAAAACTAACTTCTTTTGCTTTAAAAGCAGGTAAAGCTTCAACTTTTTGTGTCAACGAATCCACTCACCCTAGTAGAACCTCCACTAAGGCGGTAAGATTACCAATAGCGTTTTCTTGTCCGCTTTCATTAGTACTGCTTTCCGTAGTGTCTTCCTGGGAAAACAGGGATTGCGTTGCCGCTCCGTTACTGTTCACCATAGAAACAACACAAAACTCCAACTCCTCAAACATGAAACTAGTAAAGGGTGAACGGAAACAATAAAAGCTGGCAACTATAAAAATAAAGTTGCTTAAAAGTTCTTCACGTAAAACTGTTTAATGTGAGCTTTCTCGCTAGAAAATAACCAGCCTTCTTCAGACAAAACAGTTAACAAGCAACAGACAAATACATTTTATACTTAATTACACATTTTTCATTGAACATCCCAATTAGAGATTTAAAGCCACATTACATCAACGAAAAATGGGTGAACAAACACCATAAAAACAATTAAAATAATTATAAAAATAAAAATAATAAAGATAGTACAGAATAAGCAACCAAGCACCATACTACATTAATAAATTGTCTTAATATAAATTCCTTGTTCTAATAAGAACAAACCTTTTAAGATGAACTAATTTATTATTATCTATTTTTATAATTATTTTAATTGTTTTTATGGTGTTTGTTCACCCATTTTTCGTTGATGTAATGTGGCTTTAAATCTCTAATTGGGATGTAAAATGTGTAATTAAGTATAAAATGTATTTGTCTGTTGCTTGTTAACTGTTTTGCCATCCTCCTCTTAAACTGCCGCTTCTGTGCAGGACTAGATTATTCCTGCACGGAAGTTTAATAATTCCGGGGGAATGACTTGGGTAGCAGAAAGTAGAAAGGGTTGTTGCTAAAATAACCAGTGATCCTGTATAGGTTTTAGAGATATTTTTGAAATTTTATGAAAAATTGTATAAGGCAGAGAAATGTAGAAATCAAGTAAGAGCACGAATGGAAATATTTATGGGAGATTTAATTATAGGTTAGAGGTAGAAGAGGTTCAACAATTAACAGAATAGGAGGAGATGAGATAAAAAAGGTGATGTATAATCAATATGCAGGAAAGTCAGCAGATGGTATTCCTGTGAAGTTTGGAAGTTCGGAGGGAAGAAAGTGATGAAGATCTGGAAGATTTTGTTTAACAATATTTTAGAAAGAGGGGAAGCACCAACAAATTGGAAGAACGCTGTGATAACTGTATTACCTAAGGATGTTAAAGACCCATCACTCAGTTTCACACAGACCAATTTTAATGTTAAACCATAGTTATAAAGTGTTTATGTCTATAATAGCTAAAAGAATGGCAAAGGTGTTCCCACATTGATAGATATGGATCAATTGGGTTCTCTGAAGGGGAGGCAAACATTTGACAACATTAACAGAACAATGATGATCCAGCAGAAAGCAGAATGCAAGAAAATACCACTGTTGCTGGGGAGTCTTGATGCAGAGCATTTGACAGAGTAAGCTATGATCTTAAGAGTAGGGCAACGGAAACATTTGCAGTCCCAAAACAATTATAATGTTAATTAGGAGGATATATGAAGAATCGATGACAAGAATTAAAGCGAGAGGGTTCATCACTGATAAGTTGTGTTTGAACAGAGGATCAAGGCAGGGGTGTCCTCTTCTCCCTTTGTTATTTGCTTTATATTTAGAATTATTGCCAAAAAAAATAAGGGACTCAGACATTGAAGCATATACCTATGCAGGTTATACATAGGCACAGGGAACTAATCTAAGGGGGCGGTAAAACCAACACATTCTGGCTAGGCTTATAAATGCCTTTGGGCAGATAGCCTAGTACCTACCTATGAACCTATGAAGGATATAATTGGTATGGTAATCAAGAAAACCTGGCTTTATTTACAGCTGATACTATTTTGTACCTAATAAATACAGAAAATGGCATCTCAGAGTTATGCAACATTTTGAAATAGTTTTAAGTCTTTTCAGGATATAAAATTAATGAAGATAAAATAAAGACTATAGCCATAAATTATGTACCCACACACAAATTCATTCAGCAATACCCGTATTTATGGGGACACATTAAGATTACATATTTAGAAGTATGATTAAAATGGCTTCTGTTATGGCAGCTAAGGATATGTGGAAAGAGATTAAACAAAAGATAATATGAGAAACTGGAATCTCTTGTTTATGGATATGGATAATAAGATATAAGCAGTGAAAATGTCTTAGTCCCTTTAATTTTATATATAGGTCAGGTAAATTTTTATCAACCAGAGGAGAGGTTGTGGACAATAATTAACAAAGAGTTGAAGGAATTTATCATGGGGGGGTGACTGGAATGAAGTGGGATAAGTTGATCCTTCCAATGGAACAAAGTTGTTAGGATTACCTGATTTAAGGGGACATTTTAGAGCTACACAGTTAGGACTCATACATAGAAAAATGTAAGATTATAATTCAAAATGCAATTCAAAATGGAAAGGGATGATGATGATGAAGTGTGGGGGGTTCAAGTTCAAGTTCAGTGAAGAGAAAATGAGATTTTTGATGCAGATCCTTAAGGAGAATAATAACAGCCATGTGGAATATTATATACGTAAAGTAATAGAAAGTATTCTTAGAATTAATCCAACATGAGGATGGAGAAAGGATATTTTTCCAATAGGGATGAGTGCAAGTACGGGGTACAGAAATTTGGCAGGAGGGGGCTGGAATTTACTGGAGAAAACTGGCAAAGGAACCAAGGTATTTGGCATAAATGACTAGAGAGGGAAATATAATAATGTGGGATGAGGTCAAGAAGACATTTAGACTGCAAGTTAAAGACTGCCTTCCCTACTAAGGATTGATATCAGAGTATAGGCAAAGAGAAATGAATAGGGGAATCTAAAGTGAAAGACATGCTATGCTGGGCTTTTTAATCAAATCTAGAATAGAAGCTGCCATTAAAAAGGGATAACTAGTAGGGCATGTAAAATATTGCATGATAAGTATAAGAATAATTCAGAGGAGGTTAGAAAAAATTGGAAAGAGATACTGGAAAAAAAAACAGAACAATGGGAGGACATATGTATGGCTCCCAAGTATGCAACAAAGTCCAGAAGGTTTAGTATCTTTGCTTGGAAGTGTTTGCATAGGTATTTTTATACCCCAAGCAGACTTCAAAGAATGATTCTTCATGCAGATAGTAAATGTTGGAGGTATGATGGGGAAGAAAAAAGTAACTGGGAACATGTGTTGAAATGCTAAAAAAAACAGCATTATATGAGAGCTAAAACAGCATTATATGAGAGCTTTTTTTAAACAGCCACATATAACTGGAATGACTGGGCAGAACATGTGTTATGACATTATAGGGACCAGGTGCTGCAGTGCATGAGGTAAGTTGAAAAGTGTGAGTAGACCCTTTAAAGAAAGGAGGGTGTGACTGCAGGTACAGAGAAGTCTGAATGAAGGTCATTCAAAACCAGCTGTTATTGGAAATCCACCAGAACTGAGATCTTGCTACATGCAGTGATCATATATTCACACATATGCAGGAGACACTTTCACAAGACTGTTAGTGATACATTCAAAGTATTAAGTCAAAGAAGGGGACAGAGCAGCCTGATAAGTACTCTAACTTCTCAGAAAATGATAAGTCTAGAGGTTGCCAATGATGTTAATGATTGTATTATTGAAGATATGTCAGAATCTATGCCTAGATAAAAAGAGTAGAAACCAAAATAGTGTGATAGCAAGTCACACCAGTTAACAAGTACTAAAACTACTGAGAAAAAACAATATGTGACTGGAGCTGATATACAGAAAGAAACTGTACAATCACTATCAAAGTAGATGACTCCACATCAACCAGCAGACCTGTTATCAGCGGGGTGCCATAGGGGTCACTGCTGTGCCCCCTACCATTTAGTATATACTTCTCAGAAGTTCAGGTCAAAACTAAGGGGTTGTGCTGACCAAGTTTGCAGATGACTGCAAACTAGGTGCAATCACTGATGCCCCAAATGATGTCAGTATACTCCAGGAGGGTCTCACGCAGACCATTGACTGGTGTATTAGTCACAGTCTCAAACTGAATGCAAAGAAATGCATCATTATTTCCTTCAGCACAAACAATGTCTCTTCACACTATCAAATCAACAATAATCCCCTAAGTACCTATGAAGTGGTAAGGGACTGGGATCATAGGTTGACTGCGACCTTAACTTTGACCATCATGTGTCTGCTGTAGTAAGGAAAGCTTTCCACATAGCACACTTGATTAGTAAAGACATCACCTCGAGAGCAAATGAAGTCATAACCCCACTATAATCAGCATTTCTCTGACCCAGAATTGAGTATAACACCCCATTCAGCATGTACCATACTAAGCACCTGCAGCAATTGGACAGACCTCAGAGGTTTCTAATAAAGAAGATCAAGGGGCTACAGAATGTGCCTTACACAGACCGACTAAATTCCCTGTCACTAAACTCCGCATCATGTAGGCTTCTTTGGAGAGACTTAGGCCTGGCCTACAGAGCAATCCAAGACCCAAGCCTAATGAACTTGCTGCATATCCATAAATCAAACGGGTTTAGGGCTACCCATTCCAGGGACTTAAATATGGCCTGTGACTTAAATAGGACATGATGGAGGGACAGATTTATCTCCCAGTGACTGCCACATCTTTGCAACAGGCTACCAATTCATGTGAAACAGAGCACCTCTGTGACACTGTTCAAGAGGAATCTGGACAAGTGGATGGGGCACCATACATTCTTACTAGGGAAAGCACCCACAACCCTCCTGGACATGGGCAGTCATCATTAAATGCAATCTTGTGTATTGACTAGCACTTCTATGGTATTAAACTGGGTCGAAACAGCTAGGCTTAAAATTACCTCCGGGCTGATAGCCTAGCAATCTCCAATGATCGTATGATCTTATGATTGTTCAGATGTAAACCACTATGCAATAGTAATTGTACATATCTGTATAGAGCTGGAAATCACAGTAAAACAAAATGAGCTAAACATTTAGTGATGTTGAACATTTTCTTGAGTCTGTTTAAATTGTATGTATTAGTCCCATCGCGTTCTAGTACATATTTAAATTACTATTTATAAACTCTTTATGTAATAATATTTACCTTGTAAATTATTACAGTATTGCTAACAGATCTTTAAAAAGGGGCTGTAAAACATAGCTTTACACAGGCTGTCTTAAGGAGATGAGATGATGCATGTCATGTGATAAGCCTCATTCTGTAAGTTGCAATAAAGATCTTAAAATGGTCAGCATCTGCCTTTGCTCATAACTTATTTCTCTGTCATTCTGAATTACTTCTTACATGTCTCTTCTCTTTCAATCTTTGGCTTATGGCACCAGGATCAAAGGTTCAGTCCCAAGCTCTGGACACTATCTCTGCGTGGTTTACATGTTTTCCCCCTCTCTGCATGGGCTTTGTCTATGTACTTCAGTTTCCTTTCGTGTCACAAAAACATGCATGTTGACTGAAAAATCAATACAATCCACTTATATCACATTCACCCTTGGCCTTTTGGCCTAGGTCCTCATCCAGTTAATAAATGAATAAGAAAAAAAGCAGTCCTTATGAAGGTCAAATACTGTCAGCAGCTGTTAGTTGAATATGTACAAGCAACAAAGAGCTTTCATTTATTTGGTTTGTAATCACATTGTGATGGCCATCTCACCTACATGCTCAAACTGTAACTGTGTAGCATGTATCTAGGAGCTTGTCAGTATCCCCCATCCACACACGTCCTTCCTGGAGGGCTTAGTCTGGAGTAGCAGAAACATCCCCACAATAGACAGCTGGTTCCAAAAACAAATTTATGTGGAGAGGTAAAGCAAACTAAATGTTTCTGAAACTGTTTTACCTCCTCCAATCTCTGATTCTGTCCTCATCAGTGAGGTGATATGACATGTCCCATGATCCAGTTTTCTTTGCCAAGGTCTCATCCATCTTAATTTGCACCACTCCTGCCTGCCATTAAATTGGCATTGCACTTAGCTCCCATACATTTGCCTTGTGGGTAGTGAACCCTTATAGTGGCTTTCCACAGCCTTTTTGGGTTGGCCCAAGCCAGGCTAAGTGGGTGACCACCCTACTACCAAGTATTTACTAGCAAACATCATCCTCAGGCCTTGCTCCAGGGGTGAGTCCCAGCATATCTTTTCTGGGTAATGGTTGCCCTTTCTTTGACTAACCAATACGAGGTCCATATTTAGAATTAGTGTTGCTCTGGCCAATCCTGTCAGACAAATTGTCGAGGGGAAACTTATCAGGAGCACAGAGCTCCAGACAATGAACAAACATCTCCATTCCAACAAGTTCATAATGTCACAAAAGGGGATACTGCCAGCCTAGCTATCTGGCATTTTGTAAATAATTATATCTCATTATGAATATCAACATGATTCATATTAAGATGCTTATGTTACAACTGTATTAGAACTGTAAGTCATGTGTTTATCAAACTTGTTTGTATAGACATGTGCGTCGAAAAAGGTTTTTGCAAAGTGATTGAAATGTAACCACAGTATGCCCTACTGGAATAGAACAGAAGTGTACATGCACTATTGTAACTGTATAAATGTATGTATTTTAATAGTGGAAACTGGCATACAGGAGGTTAACCTCAGTCTAGAAAATTTTTAAAAAATAGCTGAAATTAAATTACTTTATGACAGCAAGGAGACACAATGTCTAAAACTAGGGAGATTTCTGTATTGTCTTTAAATGTGGAAGAATATAAATTGTTTTATGACTTCTACCATTTACCAAAAGATCTGAGATCTATGTATTTTCATAAATAGATGCTAAATACTACCAGCTGCCATCAATGGTTATTTTGAGCCTGGGAACTAGGAGTCAGATGACAAGAAATTATGTCATTCTGCAAGCTAGCCCAGCAGTAATATTTGAGATATTAATTTGAGAACTCTCTGAGAGAGACACATCATTCTGTATTAGGTCTTGGACCTGACAAGAAGACCCATTAACCACACATCTGCCTTGCTCTGATGAAGTACGTTTCTATGGAATAGTAACTCTCTTAGATACAGTCAGGAATATAGCAAAGCTTAATGTAGATGTTTTCTTTATTTATTTGAGACTGTCCTGCAATGTTGTTTTAAATATTTCCTTTGGTTTTGAACTCTGATGTCACTGTAAATATATACTGAGTAATTTCTTCTACTTTTATTATTTATTATTAAATATATTTAAACCTCTCATTGTGGCCAATCTTTGTAGAGATATTTAAGTTATGAGAGGACTTGTATATTTATTTGGTGACACTGTGGGCCACTCATAATAGCCTTGCTCTTGATCAAACTACCATTTGTATTAATAGTAGCATTACACAGTAAGAGTGGACAACCTTTGCTAAGGGCCTTAAAGTAGCTGATAAGGAGCTGGCTGGTGGCAGTGATAACGACCCTGGGTAAAAGGGGGCATAGCTGGTAAACCTGTGCCAGCCTTTCCCAGGTGTGTACATATATATGTATAAATCAAACCTCAAAGAGTGTGTGTGTTAACTACTTGAGCAGGGACACAAAGCATTGGTCGAACAGAGAGGGTGCTGGAGATCTTGGCTTGGCCACTCAGCTGAGATCTCAACTCTATAGCTGTAATACTGGGGATCTGGAAAAGAAGAAACTAGCCTTGGACTGACTGTGGTTTCTGTGTGCTCTTAAGGGAAATTGCACTTGATGCAGAGAGCTGCATCTGGAAATACTGTGTGTGTACTCTGTCATCCTCCCAATGTACATCCCCCACTGTTGCCAGTGGAGAGGATTGAGGATCGTTGATTACTGGTCAAGTGGTGGGGCATCACACATAATACTAGAACAAGATCCCTGAAGGAGATCGCAAGAAGGATTACTTGAGACAAATCAGTTAAATTACAGATTTTATTTAAAGTTGTAGTTCTAGCATGTTGCAATACCTTTCACATTCTCTTAATTAGATCTTCAGCCCATCATCTCTTTTCAGTTATCTGTGACTAATAGTCGACAATTCATAGATTTTCACCTCCTAATTCAACAACTTCTAACATTCTATATTGTTTTTTTTTACTTTTCTACAGTTAAGAATTTAATAGCGGGGTATTCAGTCTCCCAAAATGAGAGTACATACCAGATTGTTTATATAGTGTTGAGACATAACTGATCTTTAGTCATTGTGTGAAGGTTTTTCTGACAACAAAATCTTTGGAAAAGAATTTCACTTTTGTTGCTATTTGTATTTCATAACATTTTACTTATCTCCACAAGACATATTCTCAGGATATAAAGTAGCTTACTTTGGTCATTATACATGCTCCATATTTTACTGATCTCAGTAAAACACAGTCACAGGATGTAAATAGTGGGTATTTACTGAGTGAGTATTACAGAAACAGCAAAGAAGTTATTTACATGTCTAACATGATACCAGCAAAGGTGTAATAATTTGTGAAAGTAGTAAGTTAAAATACACACACACACACACACACACACACACACACACATATATTCAGATATATATAAATTTATACGTGTGTGTGTGTGTGTGTGTGTGTGTGTGTGTGTGTGTGTGTGTGTGTGTGTGTGTGTGTGTGTGTGTGTATGTGTATGTGTGTGTGTGTGTGTGTGTGTGTGTGTGTGTGTGTGTGTGTGTGTGTGTGTGTGTGTGTGTGTGTGTATATGTATATATATAGATAGATATAGATAAACATGTAAATTCTACAGTTATAGGTTAAGGAAGAGATTTACAGTAAAATAGTCAGTTAAACATGCTAATAAAGATATATTCATTTCATGTGTTATTTAAACAAGACGTCAAAGTTCCATTTACTTGCTACTCTGTTTACTGCACTATAATGTTTTTCTCCTCAGGCCTCTACTGAAAATGGGATTCTACCCAGTTAGACTTCCTCAGTAATCAAATGTCAATAAACAAATAAATGATGTCTAAGATATTATTAAGTTTAACAACTTCTTTGTATATGTCACTGTATTTATTAAATACATTATTGTTCTCATGAGATCCTTGCATGAAGTACAAAGCAAAAAGTCAACAACCATTTACGTAGAAAATAAGAACAGTGGCACTCATTTGCATTTGAGTAACTGCTATAATTAAAAACCCACTGTTCACTGAAGGGCATCCACAAAGTTGCATCAAATGCATAATTCTCTGCAAATCAACATATGTATTGCAAAGCAATCTGTACAACTTTTGTGACTCTCCTAAATGCATTTCATACCTTTACACTACCAAAATTATGCAACAACCAGGGACATAATGCACTAGCCATAATTTCAACACTAAAACTTGGGGACTTACATATCTTTCACTGGTAAACAGATGACATGTTTGCTTGTAATTCTTTTGGTGCTGTAATTGAAAATGGTTCATTTTTAAATCACCGCAGACACAGCAAGCTAACTGTTCCTGTACTCAATGAAAGTAAGCTCTAACAAACAAGCAGTCATGTAGTATTAAATAATCATCACTAGCCTAATAAAAAAGCAAATGCAAACCTGATTATTTTCAGAACAGAAAAAGAGAAATTGCAGAATAGACCTCCATCTCAAAACAGAGAAAAAGCCGACAGAAAATCACTTAGAGTGACATTAATACGTTACAGTATTGAATGTCTGTTACCCTCCTGGCTTAAATAATTGTGAAGATTTTATTATGTACTTGAAGTGAAAAGGGTTAAAGCATTAATTAGCTTGATGTCATGTGATTTTTTTTAATTGTATAAATGTGGCTGTAGTATGAGTTACGTCAGTCTATAGAAGTCTCGGTAGATTGTAAGAGATGAAAGCGCTTACTGAAGGAGTTGTGTTTTATTAAAGTCATTCTAAGTGATTTTCTATCGGCTTTTTTGCTATTTGTTATTTTTCAGTTAAGTTTGCAGTTTGCTCACTGTTTTATTACAGAACATACAAAACTTGAAACCAGATCCTTCTCTTCTAGGATAGATGGCAAGTGCCTCTAAATACCATTAATATACCAATATAAACTTAACTTTACCATCTTTTAGAAATATCTTCTTTTAGCTGTATATAAACCCTAAATAGTATGAAGACAAAATATA